>NW_015150464.1:738116-751782 GCF_000732505.1 Cyprinodon variegatus
CTTAATGTAGTTGCGCTTTTAGATTTGTAGTTGCAGTTTGCACTTCAGGGCCACCGTAGATCTCAGTATTTTTAATCCTCTTATCAAGCATTGCTCAAATAATTTTTTGAACTTAACCTTTTTAATGTTTTGGTGATTTCTCTTTTTAGCCTTAGCATCTCTTGCTCCTAGGGGACCCTGAGGAGAAATAATTCAGACACCACAGTCCCTTCCTAAAGCTTCTATATCAAATACAGTTGCTTGTTTGTTTGTTTGTTTTATTTCTGTATTATATCATGTGATATCTGTCCTCCTTTTAAACACAGCTGTATGAGAAAAAGAAGAGAAGTTAGAATTAGAGAGTGGCCATACAGAGGAGTACAGAAATAGTTGAGGGTGTGTAGGCCCGGCTCCGACCACTGGCATGCATCAGGAAGCAGCCTCCATTCCACAGACTAGCAGATGGTTTAGAGACACTTCAGCCCACATGCAAGCGCGCCTGCCTTCCCCACCCTCGGCTATTCTGGGCCTCTTTGCCACTGTGGTGGCTTTCACTCAGCAACCACACAAATAAAGCCTGAGCAGAAAAGCATGAGAAACAGGAAGATCGGATGTGGAGCAGAGATGATTTTTGTATATGGAATGCCTTGTTTTGTTTGTTTTTATGTAATTTCAATAATTTTTTTTTCTTTTGAATTATGACATATCATGTGTGAAAGCTGATTAAGAGCAGTGATGTATTGCAAAAACATAATCAATGACATTCTCAGTTGCAAGGGAAGGGCTATTCGTGAAACATTTTATACCATAAATCAGTCATATAAGAGGGAAATAAACCCAACTCCTACACCTCGTTCCTTTTGCCAAAAAAGATTCTTTATCCACCTGAATCCCAAAGGGGACGTTTATTTTCTATTAACTCAATGGATACATGTTTTACTTCAGATTTTATACCATAATGGAGTTATCTCTGCAAAAGAACAGTCTGTGAACAGAGGTTATAGCCAAAAAAAAATAAAAAAATAAAAAAAACGATTATTGAATTTGAATTTTGAATTCATGCTCCATATTTGCAAACAGAAAAATAACCACATTTTCTTCTTGTCTATCAATAAATCAGATGGATTTCAGACTTTTTACCGTCTTAGGTCTGATTTAAAATACTTGAAGTTATTTTTGATAACTACCATAACAATGAGTGAGAGAGGCTTTTAGATTTTATTCAAGTCAGAGATTCAATTAGACATTTAAACCCAGGGTGCAGGTGGCTGCACATTAAGGCAAAACCTCGAACGCACAGATTTGTTGAATTATGGAAAAATAAACACTTCTCATCTAAGATATCAGGAATGGAAGTATACACCTCCACAATTCTGTTTCCTCCTTTGGTAAAATGTTATACCTGGAGGCGTCACGTTTCAGTTCAAGAGTTTTATCATTAATTCAATTAATGAATAACTGAAAAATATTATTTCTTTCTTTGTAATTAATGATGTATTTTGAATTTAATTGATATAAATAGATTTTCTTCTGATCAGTTTTTTGCAGGTATAAAGATCAGCATAATGTCCAGGGTCATGGGCGGTTCTAGAGAGGGGCCAACAGGGGCCAGTGCCCCTGTAGATCATGTCCTGGCCCTTGTACTGAACACAAAACACTCAAAGAAATTCTAAAGAAGATCTGCACTGGAACAGACATGATTACTGATAGGTCCATTGGATCTATTTTATTTTTTATTTTTTTCTTTACAAATTCTGTTTTACTAATTATTTAAAAACAATAAGGTGACCGCTTCAGTGGTATTGAGATAGAATCTGTCATGTTGGGGTCTAATCTTCTAACCTATATGTAGAAACACTCAAGACACAGGAAAAAAGTTAAAAGGTTTATTGACAATGTTTTCAGAGAAATGTGAACGGCGTCTTGGTTCTTCAGGCTGGTCACGGGAGGGAAGCAACTAGAGGAGGACAGATCGGTTAGAGTGGATCCAGGAAACTTGCTGTTTAACAGCGGTTTGGGTTAATACCTGCTCAGGGGGTATTCTGACCGGCAGGGGGGGGACCTTGAGGGTCCAGAGGCTGATCGGCAGGCTGAGGGCAGAGGCGGAGACGGAGGCTGAGGCGGAGGGCAGACAGGCAGGTTCCAGGCAGCGAGAGTTTTCTCCAGGAGTTGACTGATCACCAGATATGTCAGGATCTGAGAGGCAGAAGAACACAGAGTCAGAGAGGTTCTCAAAAAAATCAGGGAAACAGATCAGATTTAGCTGGCTCAGGTTTGCTGGTACCATTACTGGCAAACACTCTGGCAGGGAAGTGTCAGCCTTCTCCTCCTTAAGAAAGCCTCCAGATGAGCAGATGGGAAACAGGTGTGCAGAAGTCAGCTCACGTCCTAGGGAGGAAGATCTCAGGCTCCCTCTGGTGGAGAAAGGTGACAAGCCTCCAGATCCCAACAGAATCCCAGTTTTCATCTGCTGAGTGTTTTTTTCTTTTAAATAAAAAAAGAAAACTCTAATTTTTACAGTTGATTTTATAATTTTTCTGGAGTTCTAATTCAGATTTTATAAAAAAAAAAAAACAGTAATTTTAACTTAAATTAAGTCAAAAATATGTAAAATTCCTAAATGCTGAATATATATTGACCTAATAAGACATAGAATTTTAATTAAACCTAACTGAATAGAAATTTCACTTCATGCAGCTATATTAATATATTTGAATCCCTTGCCCTATTTTTTATTTCATGCTTTTCTTTGCCCCCATGAAAACAATCTGGCCCCCTCCTGGCCCCCTGGTACATTTGGTCTAGATCCGCCACTGTCCAGCGTCCAGGCTTTTTGTCTCACAGTTGATGCTTTGGTATGAATAAAAAAGAAAAAATCATATTTTCTAAAAGTGTTTGGTCAGATTGGCCGAACAAGATTTTCATATTCGTAATATGATGACTCTTTTTTAATATTAGGAATTTAAAGTGTTGCAACTTTATTTATGAAATAAAAAGACTCATATCCCTTATTATGCCCCTGATTGCATCACACCAAAAGAAAACGCTTTAAAATTTGAAAGTACTGTTTTGAGTCATTAGCCAGCTGTTTATGCTTTAACGGGTTTACCTGGTGAAATTGCAGTGTAAATCTGTGTGCCATCTGCATAGTTATGTTAACTTATGTTGTTGTTTGTTATGAGAGAATGTAGATATTAACCAGTGGTGTCAAAAGTACACACTTTTGTTACTTAAGTAGAAGTATAGATACTGCAGTTTAAAAACACTCTGGTAAAAGTTGAAGTATCAACTTGACCTCTTTAATCAAGTAAAAGTGAAAAAGTATGTGCTCCAAAAACTACTTAAAGTATAAAAGTATAAAGTAACCTTTAAAAAAAAACAGCCAGATGCCACTATATGAATTGAAAGATCAGTTTTTCAACTGTTTAAAAAATTCTTTGAGGGCCAAGGATGAGGGAGGTCTTGCTGGTCTCCATCTCCCGATACACTCTCTTCGTTCCGACCTTTTAGACATTTGAACATCTTTTTCTGAATCCGACATTGTAGCATGGCATAGACAATTCACGTTAGCAGTTTGAAGAAAACCTGCTTGCTTCTGATGATTTCCTTTTGCTAACCAATGAGTGTTTGCGTTATATGACTCATCCAATTACACTAGTTTTCACTACATGTGGATGGAGCCAATTATCTGCATTGGATGGCGCACATGACGTGAAATAAACATTTATAAACATTAAACCGAAGCCAAGAGTAACGACTAAATTTGTTTTAAAAATGTAAGTAATAAAAAATACAGATACTTGTGTGAAAATGTAATGAGTAGAAGTCAGAAGTGAGAATAAAATAGGTAATGGAGTAAAGTATAGATACCTAAAAAGTGTACTAAAGTACAGGAACGAAGTATTTCTAATTTCAGAGTAGCAGATTTGATTAGCTTAAAGTAGATTTAATGGAGAGAAAACAATAACACCTAATTTGATTCATAGCTGCTTTAGGCACTAGAGGATCATTCAGCCTGTCAGACATTTGCCCTTCATCCTCTGTACCTGCATGATTGCTTTTCTTAGTGTTCATTGCTGAAACTTTGCATTTTTATTTGAATAACAAATTAATGATAATAAGAGGCAACGGCTTTTTTAAGGATGCAGCCCCACCCAAGCATTGTGGTGTAATAGCTTAAGAGCACAATGGGCAAAATGTGCCTCCTGAACTGGAGGTTACAGATCCCTGCCTTACATGCAGTCCAAGTCATTTTGGTTTTGTGACTGGAATCATTTTTTTTTTTATTATTGTTAATGCTCTAACTGGGATACATAATTGCTATGTTGAAGTTTCTTTGGTGCAGATAAAGTAATTTAAAGTTATATTCTAAAGACAAGTTAAAAACAGCAGAGGTGAATCTCTATAGATGGAGTCCACCATTTTGTCTCTCTTTCTTTGATCAACCCTGAAAAATTGATCAATGGAATATAAAGGAAGGACACGTACACTCTGTTGTTCTTTGAAGGTGGGGGATGTTCAACAGTAATGTCTCCTGAGACTCCTGCAGGCGCTGAATTATTTGCCTTTGTTCAGGTCAGACAGCATGACAGTTGAAAGATGAAACCCTTTTTTAAAAAACACCTAACCCACATGTGCAGCCATTTTGGCTTGGCTTTGTTGAAGTGCCTCTTTTGTTTGAGCTTCAATATCCTGATGAGCTATTTGATAGAATAGGTTTATTTTTGTGAAAAGAGATAAAGAAAAACAACTTTACATTAATCACTAATTTGATCACCAAAGGAAATGCAGATTTTTTTTTTTTTTTTTTTTTTTTAGAAAGACAGATTTCCATTACATCAGTAATCACAGCTTCATCCATTTAATATTATAACTGAAGATATAGGCAGAAAGTCCAAGTGATTTTGTCCATGTTGCCTTTCTGGTATTTTTAACAGAATATCACTAACTTAATTGTAAAGATAACCAAAAATGAACAAAATTAAACAGTAATGGGGATTGCACCATCTCGAGTAATAAAAACCACAAAGACATAAGAGGGCAAGACATATTTCAGAAGAACAATCAAATGAAGTCGGATCTAATTGGTTTCATGTACTCAGTCCATTTGGACCAAATCTTATCAAATTTTTCTTTTTCTAATTGGAGGGAAAAACAGATCCTTTCCATCACATAAATCTGGTAAACAATTCCAATCCATTCATCAATAGTGGGTGGGTCTGGTTTCATCAAAATGCAGATTTTTATTGTATATTTTGCCTTTCCAAAACATAAACAAACAACAAATAATTAAAAAATAAACAACGAATCATGCAACACCATGCCTCATAGGTGTAAATATAACATGTTTTGGCTTTTGATAAATTATTCAAATTTGCCTTTATTCAGTGTTTAACGACTAGAAGAATATTTGCATACAACCATGTGCAGAAATTTTTATTCATGGTGGATTTTAGACAAAGCAAAAAAATTATACGTGTGGGATGTATTAAACTGTAGGCCTTCCTCACAGAGAATACTGATAACATCATTATGTAATGTTTGGTGGCTTTGTGTAATTGACAACAAACAAGTGACAAATTTTAAAAGTTTCTTGTTTTGTTTTATTTTAGTTTTTTACCAAAAACATTTGAAAAAAAAACATTGTGTGCATTTGTATTCTGCACCTTAACTCTGATAAGCACAACAGCAGAATAAATCCTCATTTGACAAACAAAGTCCAGATCTCAGTATGAATCTAGCTGCTCTCAAAGGACCTCAGAGGTTTGTTATAGAACATCACTGGGGAAAAAAAGCCATCTTCATTAAGATAAAAAAAATAAAAATAAACCAGATAGGTCAGGGATAAAGCTGTAGAAAGTTTAATAAATGTTTAGAAGAGCTCTTTTCAAGTTATCAGAATACAGAGAAAAGGTGTATTCAACAGCAGGTCTTTAAAGACTCGAACGTCCACCTACATTACCAAACAGACAAGAAGCTCTTTTATCAAACACGTAAGACACTCATAGTAAATGAGAAAACAATGTGTGCAGCTGCCCTGTGCATACAAAGAATATTCAAGTGCTAAAAGTCCCAATGAAAATTTAAGTTAGAATCTGTGTCAAGAGCTGACAATAATGATCCAAAGATGTCTTCCTTGTTTTCTGAATTGGTCGATTCGTTTTGAATATACAAGATGAACAACAATGTAAAAAAAAAAAGAAAAAAGAATTAGAACAGTGAAAAAAATTTAAATCTAATTAAGTCATTTTTTTCTTAAAATAAGTGCATTTTTTTTTTATTGAGGGGGTAAGTGAAACATTTCGCCAATGAAACGAGACAATTTAGATTTAAAATAAGAAAAAAAAAACTGCATTGTCTTATTTCAAGTGCATATGATCTAATTAACTTATTCCAAGAGTAACAATACTCAGTCCATTGGCAAATCATCCAATTTCCACGCTCAAATTAAGAGTAAATTCACTTAATTTAATACATTTTCACTTATTTCTAGACCGTTTTTGCAGTGAAACTGGCATCTTTTTTTTCCACTTTACAGTTACCAGCTAATTCAAGTTGGTCAATGACATCAAATTTAGATTAAATATTTGGATATAATGCAAAATATTTACAATGATTTTCAAAGGGGACATTATAGTATATAGGCGGTCTTTTTTCAGTTTCACAAACAATATTTAACAACTTCTGACAAGCAGCTAGAAAGGTCTTCTTTAGCATTTTTTGTCTAATTAGCAGTTTTTCCCTCTAATGAAGTCAAGCAGACATAATGTAAGCATCCATACAGGCCTGAGTCAGGCTCTAGCCCTTATCATCTCACACACAGATGCAGGCTGGGTCATGTGTCCAGAGCTGTCAACATAACGTGCAGCCGGTGTTTAGGAGGCAATTATCTTAATCTCTTTATTTCAGGCTGAACCACAGAGGAGATGTTGCGTCTGAGTCGGAGCAGACCGATGATGAAACGCATCAGGTCAACGCAGGATGAGCAATATGTCTGCTTTTAATGGGTCATAATCTCTTTTCTGGTGCACAGCCCTCCATGATGAACAGCAGTCATTCTGAAGGCGCCCCCTGCTGGACAGAAGTTGCACAACACCAAAAGCAATTACTTCTTTTATTAAATGTACAAAATCAGAAAAGATGCTTAAATTTATGGTTAAATATAGAAAATTTGATTGCAAACTTAATTTTTTTTATTTAGACATTTCGTTATGATGTGATCATAGAGTTTGTTTGTTTACTGAAGTACAGAAGAGCAGATCAAAGTTCACAACCAGGAATGTGTTGATGTTGAATCAGAAAGTTGACTTTTTTCCCAACAACTAAAGGATAATATCAGGTGATATATCAGATCTGAGGTTGGTACAGGGTTCAGTAAATATAACTTTGTGTGTAGCTTGTGTGAGTGTGGCATGTTTTCAGGGCATGACTGCAGAAGAGGAAGGAAGAGATCATTAAGCCCAGAGAGGCATAATTTACACAATCAGATACAATCTAACTGTTTTTAGACATTTATCACTCCTGAGTGATCATCATCAAATCCAGCTGTCAAACAGCTTATAAATATTACTCATGCAAATATTGATAATTAATATGTAGTCGTTGCTTACTTTATATAAACAACTCAGGCAAAACACTATGACCGGAACAGAAAATATGAATGACAGAATGAACAGAATGAGCGCTGTACAGTACCGTAGTACTAGTATCACTATGGTGTTGTACAGCTCTAATTCTGTATCAGTAGGCCTGAACCAAAGATAATAGATCGTGACCTCTGCAACGTCACAAAAAATAAAGTTTTCATGATGCACCTATTGAGTTGTCCAGACATCACAATTAAGCCGCTGTCAAACTTGGTTAAGCTGCTTTCTCTTTTGTCACATTTGAATCCTTCTGATTGTACAACAAAGTTTAGTAAAACCAAAAGAACTTGTTTGTTCCATATATTAAAAAAAAAACTTTTAACCCTTTAAAGCCCGATCCAAGAATAAAACAAAACAGAAATTTACTTTTTTTTGGGTTTAAAGTCCTTATTTGGCCTTTTAACAAAATATGTAAAAAGAAAAAACAGAAATACATTTTTGATATTAATAATTTATTACTATGCGATAAATCAAGATTATTTTTTGTGTAGTCTTCTGCCCTCTGTTATCAGGTATATCTGATTGTGTAAAATAGGATTTTGAGCAAAGTTTTTACCATTAAATTATGCAAAAGGTGTCAGACGCAAAACATTTCAGAAACCGTATGTATCAAATATGATACATTTGGCATTACAGGCTTAAAACATGCCCCTGCTGTTAGTAAAGCCTAATTTAACTGCGTTTGTGGTCCAGTTTTACAACCACAGCCAGGTGTTATTACCACCTGACAGCTTTGAGTAATTTGACAAAAATTATCTAAACACAACATACTTTCACCTTATCTGAAGAAATTTAACAGCAGGTAAGAAACTAATTATCTGACATCTGTCAAATAAGCTGTTTAAAAGAATCTCAGACACAGCTGAGCTAAAATGAAAGAACTTATGAGACAAAAGTTTTTGAATTTCTTTTACACCTGGAAGAAAGCTAAAACAGTATTTCTGAAAAGGATTGTAGGCAAAGCCCTAAAGTTGTGATAAGTGTATTTTTCTGAGGCTCCTTTGTTGCTTAAAGACTTTTTATAGTTGAATAAGAAACCCTGAACTTTGCTGTCAACTCTGACCCTAAAAAGAAAATATGTGGCCATCCATCTATGGCTTTAAACTGAAGGACAGATATGCAACAGGACTACGATCTAAAGCTATCTATGATGAAACATGACACTAGTGGGCTTCAATAAAGACAAAACTAAGGTTTTAAAATGGTCTCTGTGATTTTAGAAATTAATTCCACTTTAAAGGCTTAAACATGACCTTTAGCAGGATGTTCAATTCAGCTAATTCTGTAAAACTGCACAAAGAAGATTGGTTCATACATCCTCCAATGCAAAGTAAAACACAAAATGACTTTCTAGTTTACATCCCTGCTGTTATTTTCACGTTCTTCAAAAACCCTTTGCTTTTGCATGTACAAATTTACATGAACATATTTTAAATATTTCTTTTCATCTGATTTAAATCTCCATGTAGTATTTAAAGTAACTTTACAGTATTTTCTTGTTATGCTGTGATTTTTATTTTCTTTGTGTGAATCTGCTTGACTCCATTTGCCTTCAAAGTTGTCTTCATTTTCCTGCTACAACAGTTGAATTTCTCCATTTAGGGACAATAAATGAGCAGTTATTAGGAAAACATGTGGCAGGTTAACTGGAAAAGCTGTACTTAGATTAACAGCAAAGCCAAAACTTTTGAGTTAATTTCTAAGTATATGTTCTTGAATGCAACAATCAACGGGTACGAAGAATTTTGAATGGTGGTTTTGTGGGGACAATAAAAACATTCTTCCTACTCTTAAGATAAAGGTCTAATTTTCATTCATCATGTTGTTAAGTAAAGTTTTATCTTTGCTGGTTTTGTTTCTAACAAATGTTTTTTCAGGGACACAGCTTGTAATGAACAGAAGCTCTTTTATCAAAAAAAGGTGTTTTTCAATACATTACTTAAATCCTCTAGTTCTTCAAAAAAACAGGTCCGTTCCATCATGACAAGAAAATAAAGCCTCAAAAATATTATTAAAGCCCTTCATTTTCATTTTAAAAATATAAATTTGTCATTATTGTTATATTTGGTTATACAAATCAAAACAGGTCAAAGCCCAGATGGTTTCACAAGCACTTTGGATTTTAAATATAAGAGAGAATATATTATATATATATTATAATATATTATATGAATATAAACAACATAAAATAATTGTACATGGCTAAACATCATGTGGAATGGAAACAAGTTATTTTTGGTTTTTTGATGTTTTGACAATTGACAAGTAGGAAAGGGGCAGGGCATTATAAGATGTATCTTCTACCTGCTCCTTTTCGAACAGAAAATATAAAATTTACATGTCACATGGGTAATTTGTTTTATATTTTCATTCTTAAGTTTGTTTCATTCAAATTTTTTTTCTTTCTTGATTGTTTTTACTGTCTGTTCGAACTAAATAAAATAAATAAATAAATTAAAAAAAATATATATATATATATATAGCAATATATTTCCAATGGAACCACTATCATGTCTATTACTATTTCTGATTTATTTGCAACTTAACAAAGAAAAAAATCTAATTTGTTCAGCCCTGCCTAATATCTTTTTTTAAAAATAACATAAAAACTAAAGGTCTTTTTGAAAATTAGGAAGACATCTTAGACTGTATTTATCAAAGTCTTGACTAAATTAAACTAAACTATAACTAAAGCAAATTAGGACTTAATGAGTTAAAGCTGCAGATCCACACTGGTTTTGGTGGACTACATATTGCTATAACTAATGTACGTTTAATTTCATACATGTGGGGTCTATTCAATTAAAATTGTTGATTTCCGATGTAGGACTGCTTATCGCAGAGCCTTCAGACTCAAGGGTCCCTAAGGTGTACCTCCCATTTTTGATTTCGGAGAACCAATCAGAAAATAAAACATCCCAGAGGAACTCCACCCTAACCTCCCCTTTAATTCAGAGTGGCCAAAGACACACGGCAAAATGGCCTTAGAAATTGTCGGATAAATTGAAAAAAACAAACAAAAAAAACATACTGCTTCAATTTCATCTAAGAATCAAACATTGAGGCCTAAGCTAAAAGAAAATGTATTTTCTCACTGCTTTGCAACTACAATCTCCACTGTAAAGCATGGTGGTGGCAGCATCATGCTGTGAGGATGTTCCTGAAGCAGGAACTGCTCCCTGCAGAGGATTACAGCAGTAAAAAAAGATTGTTTAAAAGAGGAATCTGCTCTAGAGTCCTCTTGTACTCTTCTTCTGACACAACACTGATCTGAAACCCACAACCAGGATAACAGGGAAGAAGTTCAGAGGCTGGGAGTGTCCTTAACAGGCACAGTCAGAGCCAGGAGAAATCCAATTTAACAGCTCTGGAAAGACCCAGATAGGCTACAGCAGCTGGGGCTTCACATCCAAAGTCAGTGAGGAGAGAAACAATCTGCAGAGAAGAATGGTGGAAAATACCCCCCAAAAATGTGTTGTTTGCATATTTAAGCAATTATTAAATTTAGTTAAATGAATGAATGATATGAGTTTTCTTGATATTTACACAGTGAATGAATGATACCTCAGGAAATCTCAAAATATTGTCAGGTTAAGTTGTTATTCATTTGCACACTAGCATCTGCTGAGAAAGAAAATGGTATTTTTTTAGTTATTTGACGATTTCTATCTCCATGCTTTAGAAAAAGTTATCTACTATTGAATATATTCCAAGGTGCTAAGTTCAAGTTTGACATTTTAGTATTGTGACAACTATTTTAGAGAGCTTCACATGAGCCAGCCAAAGTCTTAAAAAAAAAAAGACATAAATGTGAATACTTATCTACCTATCATGTTCAAATATTTGCATTTTTTTTAAACGTACAAGAATGTCTAAAACAGTGAAGCCATCGAGAATATTTATGTAAAACAAAAATGGAAAAAGATAGGGAATGTGATTACACTGCTGCCAATTTAACTGTTGGCTTGTTTTAAAAATAATTAAGTAGAAATTAGTAATTCTGCTTTATTTTTAAACCAGTGATTGGGCTCAATATCCCTCCATGGTTGAACTGGAATTACTTCGGTGAATTTATTGAAGACTTATTAGATTGGGCTCCCCCTGAATACTTGATGCTTGGACTATGCTTTAATGACTACATGTAGATGAGATGTATATTATTTATCTATTTATTTATCTATTATTTACATTAAGCTAGTATGTGAAGCACATGCACAGAGGGATTTTCTCCAAGACTGACAGGAAACAATGCAGTTTCACCCACTGAAGCTCTGAATATGATGCCCTATTTCACAAGGATTACTTTCCCATGTGTTGTTTGACAGCTGTAATACACTGCTGCTGTTTCTCCCTCTGCCATAAGGCAGATGCGTGCTGGTTGGATAAGAAAAGACAATATCAACTCATCTGCAGGCTTTGACCCCAGAGAAGTGAAGCCATGGCCGTTTAGAGCTCCCTTATCAGCATATCTTTGCCTGCAGGGCCAACGCTGAGCAAAGCTTAAGGCTTTTTTTATTTTAGATATTTTTTTGTGCTGCCATGCCTCTGGGTTTCAAGTGTTTTTTTGTTCTCTGTGCAAAGCGAATGCAGGCTGTGGGCTGAGGAACAATGCTGCTTTCACAGAGCAAGGCAGAAACTGCACGTAGCTGTCCCCACAGCTTTGTGTAAGGAAACTTCCTGTCACCTCTGCTCCTCAGCCTTCATTCCTCTCTCTGATGCAGAAATATAGCACATTTACATCTGCCAAAATAAATAAACACAATCAAAAATAGCTGTTTGCAATAATGTTACTGGTGAATGATGAGTGCTGGTTGTGTTTCTCCTGCACGTACGTTCCCGAAACTGTCAAGCTTGTCTATGTGTGCAGATGATCGAGATAAAAGAAGCGATTTAAAAAGTAAAAGGCCTCTGGAAAGGTCATGTTTAACTTTTAAATATAATAAGTCAAAAATATAAATATCAAAATGAATTATTATTTGACATTTTGAAAATAATATCATAGAATATTAAATCAAATTTAGTCTAATCAAATGGATCAAGTATCAGAGCGTTATAATTCCAGGTGTTAAGAAATAAAATAACCTTCAAGAATTTTACTGAACATATTTCAGGGTTTTACTGATAAAGTTTGAACATTAATGCTACAGTAATTTATTTCTGTTTGTTTTTTGATAAAAAAAAGCATGCTGTCATTCTGACAGGACCCACTTACCGGTACATATCTAACCAAGACCACTCCTGCTGAGATGTGCAAAAATAATTCAAATAAACACAAGATTTTTTTTTTTTTGAGAACTATCTTTATTCAATATGAATCAGTTTATAATATTGCTATAAAGTCCCAAAGTTTGTTAAATTTCAGTGCGTTTTGTAATATCAAACAGATGATTTAATGAAAAAAACATTTTATGATCTCACTCATTCTGAAAATACGGAAGAGGATTAGGGCCACTGGAAAAAAACAAAAAAAGTTAACTGATTTTCTTTATTTTATTTCAGTATAGTATGGGGAAAGTCAGAATTCTGACTTTTTTCCCATGTTAAACTGAAATGAAATTTAAAAATCTGTTTACTTTTTTTTTTTCAGTGGCCCTAATCCTCTTCCGTATGAAAAGGTCATCATTCACTTTGGATGGGAAGCAGGCCCAGAGAATCACAGATCTTCCACCGTACTTAATAGTGGGCATGAGGTACTTTCCTTTGCATCCATTAGTGTTGCATATTTAATTGCATTTGTGATATAATAACTTAAAAAAACTACATTTATTAATTGCAGAGGCACTCAATCTTTGTCGCATTACATTTAACAAGAGTAAGACACTAAATTTCTCACAGCAACCCCTAAGTGTCAGGGTTAGTTGAGGTTTGAGGACCCAAACGCAGAGGCAGAGAGGCTGAGGAGATTTCTGGGAGTTTTAATGGGTCAAAAACAGTAAACAAAGGCAGGAATCCAAAAATCCAACTTATAATGAAAAGCAAACCAGAACTAAGGAGACATCTGGGGAAAACCAAACACGAGGAGCCAGGGAGAGACGAGGAAC
>NW_015150464.1:752622-758552 GCF_000732505.1 Cyprinodon variegatus
ACACAAGAGGGCAATAGAGGACAACAGAAAAACATGAGAACTAACATAGATCTAGAAATTACAACAAAACTGTAATTAAACCAATAAATCTAGAAAACAAGGAGCAAAGTAAAGCACAACAGAACCAAGACCATGACACTAAGGTGGTGCTAAAGCATTTTAACTGGGTTTGCTTTCACACTGAACGGAAGAGAGAGTTGCAGCTAGCGCTCAAATCAATGCATACAAGTAGAAGAGAGCACTTTTTCGCACAATGCTTACAGCACAGTAGTCCTGCAAAAATGGACTCTGGACAAGCAAGCTTTCAAGGCCGCTAAAAAAAAGAAAAGAAAAAAAAAAACTGAAACACACTGAAATGAAACATCTAGAAGTTTGTAGAAAATCAAAATAAAGTCAGAATTGCAGTGTTGATTAAAAATGATCACAATTTACATTTTGGGCAAAATTGTTCAGCCCTAGCATCCATCCCTTGTTTTGAAAAAGATCCTACTGGGCTATTTGTTCCTGGAAAGCTCAGTTTCAGTCTTATCTGATCAAAATACAGTTCCTTAAAATCACAGGATAAAAATATTTACGATTGTAATTGGAGGACAGAAAAGGCTATTGTCTAGCATCCTAAACTACTAATTTGTACTGTAGGTAGATAGAATCTAATTGTCCATGTAGAGAGTTTGTGAAATAAACCCATTTACTTCTTTGAGAGATTATTTTGTTTTTTACCTCCCCCATCATCCTCCTGACTGTGTGAGGATACATCATAAACTTTGGATCGTGTCCAGCCTACTGTGTCCCAGTTCCAACCATGTGAAACATTTTAGTTTTGCTCTTAAAGTAGATATGGATTGTTTTGGATCTGTAGCTTTTTATTCTTACTCCCTGACTCAAATAAAAATGCATGTTTTTTAATTGAAAGGTATAAACTATTGTTTTTGCTATTTTAAAATGTGGCAAAGATCAAATGCACTGTAAAAATAAAATACTTTCTGCTTTCCTGTTTATAAACATAATTTATTACTGATAAGAGCCTGTAAAAATTTTTAATTATTTTATAAATTAATCTTTGAAATAATGATTAACTTATTATATAAACACTTTTTGATATGCAAATATTTGGAGCAGTGTACATTTTGATAAAAGAATGTGACGTTTAGTTTTAACAGCAATAATCCTGGATTCCAACAATTGTTGAGATGTTGAATTTAATTGCATGTTTGATACACAAGCAGAGGTGAAGTCTTCTTACAAAAACACGATCCTTGCAGTACCTTAACTCTCTGAACTCTACCCCACATCAGATTTCACCTAAATCAACCTTAGCAAGGACATCTCAGTGTTCTGGCTTCAGGTCCAAGGTTGATGTGGTAATGCATCTGTGTAGTAATATTTTAAGCCAGAGTGCACATTGAACTTAAACTGACAACAGGGACACGCTCCAGGGAAAGACTTACTGAAGAGGTGAGCCACTTTTAAAGCTTTATATTGCAGAATTAAGGTCATACATGACATCATAAAAACATGCATATACTTATGCTTAATTATTAAACTGATTAAATGACAGGTTTAAAAATGATCAGAGGAGAAAAAAGTTTTTCTGACTTGGTCAGGTTCATGCAGTTGGTGTTATGATTAACCTTGATAATCTGGCCTTTGATCGGGGAATGAATGGGTGCATTGCATGATGGAACGATAATAGAGGCAACAAACAAAGGAAAATAAAAGCTAAGGATCAATGCAGAGTTGTGTTGTTGTCTTTAAAACACAGAAAATAAATCAATCTTGGTGGTCTGCAAGCAGCAGTTTGATTGCTTCACATTGAAGCAATCAAACTGCTGCTTCAATGTGAGTTATATTCAGGGTGGAGCCATCAATGGCAAAATAACAAAAAATCATGGGGAAAGAATATTTATATAATACTTGAAAATATTTATATATAAAACCAAAGAAATGAAATGGTTAAAGCACAAGACCCCAACTTTTTTCCAAACCTTATAGTCTGACCTACCATGTCTGCCTCCAGCCCCACATTAGAGGGTAAGAAACATAGCTTTTTTGGACAAAAAAAAAAAGCAATGATACTTTTTTTTTTTTTTTAACCTCAGTAGATTTTAAATGTTGATTTTTCATCACAGTTAAAAAATGCATTGTTGAATTTTTGTTTATTATACTATACTATATTAGTTTATGCGTGATATGTTAAATTGCTTTCAACTATGACTTGAATCTGTAAATTGATTATCAAAAGTAAGGTATGGAAAAGTTATCCTTATATCTTTAGTTTCTCTTTTTCTTAAAATTCAAGTTTCTAGTTCGACAGCAACGGCTGGAAAGACCTGTTGTTGTGAAATGCCTTTGCACCACCTTACATAAATATTAATGCAGTTTTACTATAAGTAATGCCAAATAAATGCTAACTTTTTTTTAGCTTATCATGTCATTGTTTTTCATTTTTACTTCAACTAATACATTCCCTGTTATTAAGCAACTCAGTATAACCCATTCCTTGTTGTTTAACTTAGGTTATTCTTGTGTGTTTTGTTATTTTTGACATTCATGGTGTTTTGGATATGTTTACTTGTTGATTTGATTTTCTTCACTTATGTTTAGTTTTGTTGCATTGTGTTTATTTACATTTGTTTAAATTTATGTTCGGGTTATAGTTTATCTAATGCATTCATGCAGATTTTTTGAGTTAATTTTTGACTCGATTAGTTTGTGTACTTCCTTTTTTTTACTTTACTTAAATTAAATAATTAATTCAATAACCAAAATGTTACAACATTTGTTTAAATACCTTAAATGTATTTCATTTAAATTAAATTTGTTTAAGGGCATGTTCGGAACTCTATATTTTGAGGCCTATGTTTTTCACACGGAATGTTTTGAGCGTTGCACCAGCAAGCTGTCAAGTCAACAGAAGTAGCTCCTAGCTCACCTGTGAGGTAAAATTCGCGTTGGAAACTTTTAGTTTGTGTTGTACAACTCTATATGTGAGAGTGAATGTATCGTATGAATTTCAACGTGAGAAAACACTTAGTTTCCAGTTTAAACCGGTTGTTTTAGCTGCATACTGTGTGCTAGTGCTAGGTTTGACTTTGTCAATGCTAATTGACTAAACTACATTTTATATCGAAGCTATTAAAGACTTTTTGCGATAAGTACACTAAGGACAAAGCAGAATTCAGACCTTTTTGGAAGTATTTATTTGAATTTGTAGTGTTAGCTTTCGTTTCAGCGCAAGCTAACACTATGATTAAGTGGTGATCCAATTATCTCTGCTAACTGGTCAGGCACAGTGTTTAAACTGGGAACTAAAGAGGTTAATTACTTGAGTTTGCTGCTGTGTTATTTTAAGCATAAGGTTCCGGTGTTGAGACAAAATATGTGACCCTCATGTATTGCAACTCTAGTGCTAGCTGTGACGGATTCTCCTCCCCAGTTATCTATCTACTAACCCTAATTTCACAGGATTCATACCTAAATCTAATGTCACAAAATCAACACCTAAAACTAAATTGACTAGATTAATACCTAAACCTAAAGAAGTCTGGTAAAGTAAAAGCTTTAAAGGTAGTGTTTAGATCCAAACTGCATTACACAAAAGAGTCATAGAGAATAGAAAACATTATCTTGTTTCTAAAAAAAAAAAAAAAAAAACTGTACAAAAAAGTGTCCACAATATAAAAAAATAGTAGGAATTTGTTATTTAAAAGTAATGGCATCTGTGATTATAGTTTAAGAACACATTTAACCATCAATGTAACATTTTGCCTGTAAAGTTCACCATTGTGTTTAGATTGCAGATGTAAGAAAAATGGGATTTTGATCTTGGCATGGCAATAAATCCATCCAACTGTGAGGGCTCTTGTACACAGCCCTCTTCAGCTGACCCCATACATCTTATTTTTGTTTAATTGTTCTCCCAGCTTCTAGCCTGCCATTTGAAGATGCCGTTTTATTTCTGTTAAACCCATTATTTTCTTTATTTTGTTGTATGTCTGGCTTCAATGTGGTCTTGAGTCCCCCTTCAATTTTGGGTAAAAGAATGTCTTTTATTTGGAGCTTTTGACAATAGCACCTTGACAAAAGCCTCATTGTCATCAGAAGGAATGTAATCCCAGGTCATGATGCAGCTGCTGCAATGTGTCACTATGTTTATTGTGTTATTTTGGTCGGTATTTCGAAGCCCTGGTCCTTCGGGACTTGCTGTCATGGAAGCTTTAAATGCTTCCTGATTGACAAGCTTCAGGGAAACTCTGCAACTGCTACTAAAGTAATGCTATCATTTCAATCAGGTGTGTGCTGGAGCAGATTTGCATCTTAAAAATGAAAAAACCCATGATTTTTTTTTTTTTTTTTTATTATCACCCACTGACCTTGCCTAAGCACTTTTCTAATAACCAAGGTGATATATTAGTGATCAGCTGTGTGTGGCTCTTGTTGTTTAGACAATAAGTGTGAAACACATGACACTGCAAGCTTGTCACCATCAAACAGCTGCAGGGCAGTGCTATAAACCCTCAGTTAGCCATTGCTTTGTGTGTTCTGCCTACTCATTTAAGCCTTCTAAATTACGTGGTGTTCCAAGGAAAAAGAAATGGGCAAAGTTCTGATCCTAAGTTAAAAAAACAAAGTTTATGCAAACAAAAACAAAACTCCTCCAAATGAAATCGATATAATTTCCTTCAATTATCGGCTAATGACTGTTTCTGTTTTTTAACCTTTAAAGTCCTAAAACAGTAGCTGCTTTTTCAGAAATACAACAAAAGCTAATGGTCTTTTTTTGTCTTTTTTTTTTTTTAAACGTAGCATGTTCAGTTTTCTTTTGAAGTTTGAGCAATGATCTGGAATTATGTTGCGCCAAAATTTGTGCTGGGCAATTAATCGATTTTTAGTGACTAGTCAATTTTTTGTTTATGAGGACTTAATGTTTTGATTATTTGTTTCCACCATCTGCACATTGGGCTTTCATGGCTCAGGGTAACATCGATTCATTCCTTTTTGTTTGTTGCAAAACATAATTATTTTACAAGCTTGTTTAACAGCTAGATTTCATTGCCTTTTAAATTAAGGTCAAAGCACTGAAATAAAAGCTAGTTTTTGACAGTATTTTATTATGAAACCTTAGGGAGAAAAAAGAAAATCAATTGAATTTGGTAGGGAATAAAACAAAATTAGATTTTTTTCAGGATAAAACCCAGTCCTAGCCAAAATAAGCAAATTTTTTTTGTCAGAAGATCAGTGGAATTTGCTGCCTATTGTTAGCATTACAAGAAAAAAAACATAGATTTCTCTCTAGAGCACTATAGGCCAAGTCTTTAGACGATTTAAAACCCGTCCAAACAAAGGTTTTAAACAGTTTTTTGTTTGGCTATATCAATATGCATACCCAACACATTTAAAGATGGACGATATATAAATGTAAATACTTACTAGGGCTCGGAAATTAATTGCATTTACAATATACCGGTAATCGCAATTTCAGAAAAATGCAGCTTTAAAATTCTTCCCACTCTAGCCTTTTATGTGGCTTTTATACCTTAAAAGTTGGTTTGCCTCCACAAAGAATGAAAGAGACGGCTGGCATGCAGCTATATGCATTATACCAGAAGTAAGACCAATTACATGGAAAATGTTAAGGTCCTGCTTTCAAGCTTATAAAAAACCGAATCCCAAAAGGGAAACATTTACATGATTGCGCTTAGTTCAAAGGCAAGTAGCAATAAAATCACAATTACAATACTGATTGAAAATTAACGCAATTTAGGTTTTTGGCAAAATCGTTCAGCCATTGTTACCATGAAGAAAAGCAATTTTACTCATCTGAAATGCAGTTTTTGTGCCCTTTTCTTTGACCACATTTAATGGAAACTAACACACAACATTTTTGTGGAAATTGTGTTCACAAAGGAGGCTTTGGTACAGTGCAAATA
>NW_015150464.1:758600-762607 GCF_000732505.1 Cyprinodon variegatus
GAAAAAATAAATAAATGCAGCAGAATTGCAGAGAATCTTTATACAAAAAAATCAAAATGAATGAAAAAATGTCTGAGCCTTAATGTTGGAGCATGTTTCTTTTTTTGCTCCCTAAGGACAGCAACCACAGAGTTTGTAGAGGGAAAGTTGGAAAGTACCTTAAAGTGCTCATCTCTTTTTCCAAAAGAGTTTCTTCTTCCCTTATGTTCTTGTTCAAGCTCTGCATGAAGCTATCTTTTATTAGATGTTTAAGGCCTATTTTGTTTTGCACTATGTTTGGTTAAGCAGCTGTTGTGTGTTTCTGTTGGTTCTCTTTTCTAGGGCTTCTCTGCAGGTCTGCAGGATGGCTCAGACTGACAGCAAGGTGCTCGTCCTGGGAGCACTGGCCGGAGTGACTGGCATCGGCCTGGCTGTTGTGTGTTACCGTAGTTTAAGGTCTGAGCGAAGACTCTCCTGGCCAGGGTTTTATCATAACCGCACCAATGAACAGGGATCCGGCCTCATGTTGGTAGACGGTCCAGGACTTCCCAGGGGTCAGGCAGAGGTCTTGGAGCGCCTAGAGGCCCTGATCCAGTGTGTATCTGAGCTGAAAGAAGAGATGAAGGCGTTGAAGACAGCTCTGCCTGCTCTGCCGGACCAAGTCAGGGAGGAACTGAAGGGGCACAGCGAGACGCGACGAGTTGGCGCTCCTCACAGGACCGCAGCTACTAGGAGGAGAAGAGCAGCAGGCGCCGTATCCACTGCAGGGGGACAGAGCTCAGAGGATGCGGAGAGCGAGGGAGGGTGAGTTTTTCTGTGCGCAAATGTGAGCAATACATTCAAAAGTCCTTAAAAGTCTTAAAAATAGATTATTTACATTTGAGAAAACTAAACTCAGCCAGAAATAAGTCCAGACACTGAAGTATAGAAAAACATGTACATCCTGCACTTTTAATGAAATAAGGGTTAGGAAAAAAGCAGTATCCACTTTTCCTCAATAAATTCACACAATTTAAAGACTAATCAGATCTTCACCAGTTTATTGAAGTTTGCAGATCTTTATTTCTGCATGGCGGTCTTTAGGTTCCACCTCACCGCTAAAACAAGGTGGATCTTTAGATTCTGACTAACTCAATGTAACACCTTCCCTCAGCTGTGACACATTTTCTCGAAGCACTTATTTTCAATCTGTTTTTTTTGATGTCTTGGAAAGTTTAGTAGCTATCTAAAATGTTATCCAAAAATCATTTGTTCTGTAGAAGCATTGATTTTAGATGATTTTAAATTCTTGTTATCACCAATATCAGGTTATTGAACATAAACTCTTCAATATAGCTTTCATTAACACACAGCTGGAAGCTCCAAACCAACAAACTGTGACAGGTTTGGTTTTACAGACTTGAGCTCAGTGATGATGATGCTTTATAATTCTAACCACAGCTTTCATTTAAAAAAATAAATCTTTTATCATATTTTCACAAATATTTGAAATGGATCTGGACAATAAATCAATATTAATATATATTGCTTTATACTTTTATTCATTTTTAATTATGACTTTTGGTATATTTATATACATTATGGTCTATTATAACAGCATTTGTCACTGACTTTGTCTAGTTTTTATGTGTTTTATAATTAGATCTAAAAGGTAATAATTAGATATTAAGCACTTTAAACAAGATGATGGATTTTTTAAAACTTATTTTGAACATAAACTGTCTTATTACAATGGAAAATGTTCATACTTACCTGCTGATCTCAATAGAACAGTAAAAAGGTAAGATATTATAATTTTTTCAGTGTAATTATCCTACATTTGTACAGGATTCTGCTTTGGACATTCTAGGGAGTCTTTCTGAGACTTTTATTTTGTTTATATTGATATCTAAATTGTATCATATGCACCCAAATGTGGAAATATATCGAGGTATAAGTCTTGTTCCGGAAGTGAAGCTTTGGAGGAGGATTGTTTTGTAGTTTTAGGTTTGGGGGAATCGGTACAAAGAAAAAAAGTTAAGATTTGATATTAGAAGATAATAGATTGGAATACGCTTTATTGTCCTACGGTCGGGAAGTTTAGGTGTACCAGCTGCAAAGTGAAAGGCATTTGGATGAATATAGATACACACAATGATTTAAAAAAAAAAAACACTCAGGAAAAACAATCTAGAAATAAGTAAAAACGTCTTGAATTAAGTGTATTTGCCCTTATTTTGAGAAGGTAAATTAAATAGTTTGCCAATGGAGTGAAGTATTTTTACTCTTAAAATAAGATAATTAGATAATATGCACTTGAAATAAGACAATGCAATTTTGTTTCCTTATTTTAAATGTAAATTGTCTTGTTCCATTGGCAAAATGTATCTTTTACCTCCTCAATCCAAGAACAAATGCACTTATTTTAAGAAAAAATTACTTCTCAAAATTTCCATTTTTTCCAGTGCAGATGGAATGATGCTGAAAAATAAAGGTGAATTTATAGCATAAGCAAAAAAAAATGCTGCACAGTTATAAAAATCAAACTGAGATTAAATAAATGCAACTGAGGGCATGACTGGGAAAAAAAATGTATATAACATTTATGCATATTTATAAAAGACAGCAACAGAATATATACAACAATAGAAAATTTGTGCATAAACAGCAGGGATGTAAACACCTGGAAGTGGTGGTTATAAAGTCTTAAAACCTGCTGGGCAGGAGGATCTGCAATGACAATACTTTGTGCACCTAGTACGTATTTAAAATCTCACAGAAATGACTTTTTAAAAAGGTCATAAAAAGTAGTTTAAATAAAAACATCTGTTTATGATGGGGAATTAGTGTCATTACACAGTCTGTCCACCAGTCTCCACTGTTGCTGCAGCTGAATGTTTTAACTTTAAAGCAGCTCTAAAGTAACCATGGATGCTTTTTGTCTTCTATAATTGGTCTGTATAAAGCTGCTCATACCTCTTATCTATAGAGCAATTTTATACAAATGCATAATAAAAGTTTTATTACATCATTAATACATTTAGTCAAATAGTTTCCACAAACTTAACTCTTTTTTTTTGGATATTAATTAAACCCTACACAATAAACATTGACATTAACAACCCCATTTTTATTGATTATGTGAGAAATTATAACTTCTTCTGTTAATTTCCACTTCTTTATTTAGTATAAGAAGGAAATGGATTTGTCGTCCGTACCTGTGGAACCAGTTTGTTGGTTTCATATTTCAGATTAAACTCTGACACATTTCTGCAGGATAGAAACGGCAAACTTATCAAGCTGCTTCTTTAACCTGGAACCAGAACCTTGAACCTACGCCAGCCTTAGTTAAAGTAAACAACAGACAATTTTTCTTTTTGAATTGGCTCCCTTTGAAAGGCCATTCTTAGGAAAACAAACACCGGCAGTAAAATGACACAGATTAATCCAAGGTCTAAGTGCAGGATTGCAGTGTCGCTTGTGCATGACACTCTTCTCTCGTTTCAGTGCAAACTATAAACTATTTACAGCTGCAAAACCAAGAGAAGACATCGGAAACATGATGAACACCTGGTACATCTTTCATGATAATTAGACAGTTTGTGCAATTAGCCCTGAGATAAATCATGTAGACTGCCAAATCAGCGTTATTACCATCATAACCACACTCTTTGTTTGGTATGCACAGAGGCTCAGATCAGATCTGTGTAATTACCGCCCAACCCTGTTTGTGGGGAAGGTTGACCAGATGCATTTGAAGAGCACATTTTTTTTATGACTGTAATTAGCATAAAATAGGTCAAATAAATAGGATCTACAGATAGTACTGCATAGGGCTGCACCATCTTCACTGCAATATCAGTGTGCGCAGGATTTTCCCATCCCAAAGGACCTTTTGAGCTGTTGGCCAAAACGTCTTAAGCGTTATTGACATGAATTTCACACGCTAAAGGAATGATAAAGGACTGCTGAAGACATGTATGATTATCGCAGTAAGGGCCGGATCTATCAAAGGTTTGCGTGTATAAAAACGTGAGCTATTTCACTGC
>NW_015150464.1:763408-765024 GCF_000732505.1 Cyprinodon variegatus
TTTTTTTTTTTTTTTGGAGAGGAGCGCAAATTACTGCACGCAAAATTGGATCTTGATAAATCCGGCCCTAAATGCTGAAGGGTACAGAGGATGGACGTATGCGAGAACGAGAGGCGTATATCACATACTAGCATCATCCCATCACACGATTTCCTAATACTGTGCAGTCATTGTTACGCATAGTTATCAGTTATTGGTCATTTATATAAAAAGTATTGAAATAAGGTTTTTATTAGTGAGAGAACTTGTCAAATCTAATGTTTTATTTCATTTTATTTGTATAATTACAAAACAATTGAACCATAGGAAATGATATGTATTGGAATGGATTCAGTTCATTGATATGGATGCATATTTATCATTTACATTCTTATATATCTTATTGTCTAGTCTGTATATTATTATAGATAAAGTATAAAGAAAAAATGAATACATGGGAGGAATATGAAAAAACCTCTTCTTTTGACTTTTTTTTGAAGATTAAGCTCTAATGATAAGTTTTGATGATCTTTTATAGATTAAGTCTTTTGGGTTTTCTGTTGTTGTTTTTTTTAGCAAAATAGTTTGAAAATAAATACAATACATTATTAAAAACTAAATAAAATCAATACATGTCGTATTGCTCAAATCACTCCACGTATACTGGGTTTAAACCAAGTTCCGAGTAACTTGTAAAGCACCTTGTGCATGTGGTATGAGGCCATTGAAAAGGTGTAATCTCTGGAGCATTTAGCAGAATGATGTTTCAGAATGTTTGGCCAAATCAGATCAGAAATTATTCTCCGGACATTAGAGCACAAAATCTTTTTCCATGGCTTAAATCTAGTAGAAAATCTGTGGGTTTAGATCATCTGCTAAGATGGACAAATGATCAGAGATGCGTCTCTCTGCGTTATAACATCATGTATTATTAGCAGACTAAGTTCTGTCCTGTTGGCATGAAGTAGTTTTAAAAGGTAATAGTAAAGCTTTCACCAGTTGTGGTTAAAAAAATGTTTGATTTATTTCTTTATGATAGATAAACACCTTTCAGCACTGTTTACATCACTTCCTCATTAAAGTTGCATAACCTGATTTAAGCTGGGCGTTTCCTTAACCTGTATGCAGACTCTGGTAGTTTTAACAGGTGTTAGAGGAAGGTGCGAGACGGAAGGTGGGTGTATAAAAGTGTCATCTTTAATATTGCGTAACCATATTTGGTTTAAGTGAGTGAGCAAATGGAACCGACTGGTAGGTTAAGTTGGAGCCGGTGGCAACACCAGATGCACTTAATTACAGTTTAGGTTGTTCTGCTTTAAAAGAAATCACAAAACATACACACCTCTCAAGATTAAAGAGCCTTTTCTGCCGCTCTGTCATTTTATATGAACGGTTTAGGTGTGTGAGCAGTGATCGAAGTGCAGCACCCAAGGGACTAGCACTGTTTCCCTCCAAAAACTAGTTTGCATCTCTAATCCTTGCATGCATTTATGAGATCTTTGTGTGTGCTCTGCTAGCTGATCTGTGAAATATTTATTAACCGGAGCCCAATACTGAGCTTTGGATTAAAGTTTGGTTAAAGGTTAGTTGAGCGTTTACAGAAGAGGATTAGAGCCACTGAAAAAAAAAAAAAAAAA
>NW_015150464.1:765577-768703 GCF_000732505.1 Cyprinodon variegatus
AATTCTGATTTTAATCTCAGAGTTTTGACTTTTTTTCTCATAATTCTGAGTAAAAAGTCAAAATTCTGACTTTCATCTCTGACTTTTTTCCCCATATTAAACTGAAATAAAATTTTTAAATCAGTTAACTTTTTTTTATTTTTTCAGTGGCCCTAATACTCTTCCATAGAAGCCAAACCTTATGAGAAAGAAAATTATTTTTTTTATAAGTTTGTGAAACCTCTATGTCATGGCAGCAGATTACCAACAGGGGGCGTCAGTGAAGTGAGGAACAGTGCCATGAACAGCAGCAGGCTGTGCTGATGCTGAGCATGATACATGTGCATGAATGGTTCAAAGCATGACTTTATTACACTCTGGGAGCAATAAACTTTACAAGCTTAATGGTTTTTCAAGCAGTTTTTTTTTCTGTTTTTTTTGTCATCTTAAGAAAAAATAGAATTATTTTATCATTTTACTTTGTCCTACATGTTTACAGAAATCTTTCATCTGTGACCAGTACTGGCTAGACAGCCTTATTGCTGGCTCAAGATGAAGATCAGTTCTGCAGAGCTGTAACGGTAGCTGTTAATCCCCCCCCCCCCTCAAAGGGCCACAGTGACTCTCTCAGGGCTCCCTCTCTGCACGTAAGGAGTCCCATCAATCATGCTGCCTGTGAGCCAAGCTGTCGGAGGCCTCATTTGAAGGCGTCTTGTAGGAACTTGTAATTCATTAAACAGTTCCAGGTGAGTTTATTTGGATCACGTCGCCGAAGCTTAAGGACATTACCACCTTTTTTAGCACTTTCCAAAAAAGAAAAAATAAGAGGTATTTCTAACACGGGGGGATTGTTGATTTAAGCAGAGTTTTGTTTTTGTGTTGGACAAGCCTATTCAGCACTGGGATATGTTAAGAAGGAGAAAAAGACGCTCATTGTCTGCTTTGTGATTAAAAGCTTTAGTCGAACTTCCACATGACGTCATTCCAGCTCCGCTCCACACCTGTCGGCTGCATTGACATTCACCTCCGTATCCTAGGATTAATATGAGGCTCTCAGCTAAAATAAATGCATTTATTCGCTTTAGCAGGGAACGATCAGAAGTGTCTGGCCAAGTCAGGAGCTGGATTTGATGCGTTTCATCTCCCACCTCCTTTTTTCCAGCTTTCTTTAGAGGTTATATTGATTACATACCTGTAATGTAAATGTGTTTGAGAGTAAACAGTTTTAATAAATACATTTTATTAATAAATTATATGAAAAAGATTATAAGCAGATACTGAACAATGACAACCGCACGGGGTTGTTTTACTAGTTCAGTGTTTGTCAAAATTAGGACTGCTACAGTAACTACGGATGTTTCGAATCAGAACCTTCAAGTGATTCTAAGTAATATCAGGTGATACTTCTTAAATTATTATATTCATTTAAAAGCTAATTTTGCAGTCATACATGACTTTTGATTGATCCGATCCAGCACTAAAATGGTGGTATCGGTTAGGGGTGTAAATCACATCCATCATGGCGATTCGATTCAGTATCGATTTCCTGACCCAACGATTCGATTGTTTTCGATACTCAAGAATACACTTCGATTCCTTTAATTAGTTCTTCTTTTATTTTATTTTTTACATCTTACAGGCTATACAATGTTCCAAATTTGAAATAAATCAATGAAAGCTGTAATATCGTTATGCAGAAAAATAACAGAAGTAGAGAAGTTGCACTCCACCTATTCCTATTAAAACCTCATTCACTGAAAAATAATAATGCCCCTGCGTTATAGATTCTGTAAGGCCTTGCATCAAAAAAATCAGTGTAATGAGTTCAATGCAATACCTTGGCTCCAGACGTCCCGCCCCCTACACTGTCACTCAGCTGCAACTCTCCCAGCTGACCGTAGACAGGAGGCCGGCATGTTTTGTTTTCATGACCGAAATTGCGGAAAACGGCACGTGAAGTTTGACCCGCTAGAAGAGCGAGGTGCGCAAGAACGCTGGGATCCATTTTCCACCTGGATCTCCGCTCTTTTTGGCCCTCATGTCCCTCCGTCGTCGGACTAAACTTGCCCCCACTTCCTCACCGCCTCAGCCGTATCTAGACCCACAGTGTGTAGCGCAGACCACGCTTAAATACTGAGCATAATTTAAAAATATAGCGAGGTAGGAGGGCAAAATAGGTTTAGCGCCACCAAAGCACAGGAGGGAGAATTACACCCAGGAGCAAATGGATAAAAATATACCGGAGGAAAAAAAAAACATGAAGTGATACTCTTGCGGACGTATCAATGCATCGGATCGTCGGCTATTGAATCGATGCATCGTTACAAAACGATTATTATTTACACCCCTAGTATCGGTATCGGCGATGACCAATAAATAGGGCTCCGATACCATTTTGAGAGCCAAAAGTTTATTCAACTATTGTCACCTATTCCAGGTAGGCAATAAAGAGTACTACTGCTTCACAAAGGTAGGCAGTAGCTTGACAAACCCGTGATGGCAATTATTTTACATCCAAGTAGTATGCAGTTCTTCATATATACACACACATCAATTTCAAACAGATGGTATTGGTAACGGCCGATTCTGCACAGCCAGGTATTCATATCAGGGCCAAAAAATGGCATCTGCACAACATTAATTTAAATGCAGTAGTAAAACGATTAGTTGATCCCCTGTTGATTTTTGCCTGATTAAAAAGGAGCTCTCTTATGAAAAAGAAGTCTCTAATTTTTTTAATGTCAAGTGATTCGCAACTAAAGATAAACAGAAGGCACATTAAGCAAATCATGACCTATTATGTTGGCGAAACCATTGTTGCCAATCACAACAGGACCCAAGAAACCTGAGTTTTGGCAAAATAATATAATTATCCCCACTAGGGGTGTGGAAAAAAATCATTTTGGCAATATATCGCGATTTTTGGCTGCCTGATATGATATCGATCTTTTAGTTCCTAGTATCGATTTTTTTAAAGGAAAAATTTTTTACCTAAAACTGAGGGAAAATGGGCTACCTTTGTTCCGCCACTCTGGCAGATGGCGCTGTGGCGCCCTTTTGCTGTGCGGTGCAGCATACTATTTATAGTTGAGGCGTTCACAGTGGAAGACATGGGGCGTTTTTCTTAATTCACGAGAACGCAAGTAT
>NW_015150464.1:769372-771057 GCF_000732505.1 Cyprinodon variegatus
TCACGAGTACACGAGCACACGAGAACGCTCAAGAACGCATATTGAGAAACGGCCATGGACTCACTTAAACCCCAAACAACATGGATACCAAAATAACTCAACCATCAATATCATCTGATGAACATATAGAGGTTGCTTTTTATCTATGCATTTAATTTTGATAGCAGGAAAAAAAATCACAATATATGGTTATAATGCAATAAAGTGATAATATCGTATCGTGACCTGAGTATTGTGACAAGCATCGTATCGCAACACCCATGCCAATACTCACCCCTAATCCCCACTGTTACATCATTTGCTGCGATTAGCTGCAAGTATCGGTTTCATTTTAACAGTTATGCCAACATTACCGTCATCACCGCCTGGTCCAGCAGAACCTTACCGTCAAAGTGAAGTAGATTTAAAAGTCACCAACGTCTATCTGCCTGAAATGTGGAATGAAGACATTTATAAGGTTTTCAAATACCACTTATGTGTTATTATTAGTAGAAGAACTACAATTTGTTTTTAATTTAGTTATCCTTGTTGAAATTAACATTGCTTTGATGACTAAACCTTTCGAACTAGTAACTTAGTAGGTAAGCATTGCCAGCTGATGTTGTGTTGATGTTTTTATTGCAGTTTGCCCCTAAAGCAGATATCATCTGTCATTTCCTCGTGCTATTTTCATTGACACACATTTACGCACATCTTTCATGGAAATTGTTTACAGAAGCTATTTTTGGACTAAAATTTCCCTACATCAAAACAAAAGCTCTATTTATAGCTTTAGCTGTAAATAGCTGTGCAGTGGAGTCGAAACTGGCAGCAAAACTCGCAATAAAATGCAGCATTCATTGCTGGCTTATAATGTCATCGTGTGTGTGTCAAATAGGTGACAGCTTTGTTTTATTGATTCAGCTGTAGCGGGGAAAACCATCCATGATGCTGTCATTTAGATGATTCAGCAGCACTGAGAGTGGGAGCTCACCCCGGAGAAGAATTCCTGAAAAGCTTTCAGGAGGGATGGAGGCTAAATAACTGGATCCTTTCCAGTCAGCCAGGCATTGTTTAAGAGCAGCCTTTCATCAATCCTGTAAGCAGGCGATGAATAAGCCAGAATTTTCCCAGGCCCAGAGGTGTTGGGATGGTAACTGTTGTTTGTTTTAGAAAGAGTAACCGCAGGGACTGGGACTGCTAAGCTCTGTGAAGACTAATTCCCAGCGCCTGTTGAAATTGAAGCACTTCTAATCTTTAACTTTTTACAATAGATGGTATTCAGATGTAGCATTATAAATGCCTTCTTGTGTCTAAATACAGAGGGAAAAAACTGTTTTTATTCAAGAACTAAAAAATTCAGAGCTTCTAGAAAAAAAAAAACATCTGGAATAAATCCCATTTGAGGCTGAAAATCACAATACAGAGAATCATTCTGTTAGATTTGTATATTATAAAAAAAAAGCTATAGTAAGTAAAACAAAATCTTTTATAAAAATTACCCACAGGTAGCCTGATAAACCAGACTAAATGTGAGATTAAATGTGTAATATAGTCTAGCCCCGATGAATGAAAGACATCGGAAGATTGTTGATGAGAACAACCCGTTGTCTTTCAAACCATGTCTGTCCCTATTGGCCAACGCTCTGACCAATGAGCGCAACTGACTGTGACGTAGTAAGCGCGACAGAAAGCTGGTGGGGGAG
>NW_015150464.1:772497-774195 GCF_000732505.1 Cyprinodon variegatus
AAGGCTAATCATGTTTTGGGTGTACTATTCCTTTAAGCATATAAATGTGTGTCTCCTTTTGCATGAATTACTGCACCAATGCAGCACGGTATGGAACGGCTAGTCTTGAAAACGGGTTGCTTTGACAGCAGCCTTAAACTTGCTTGGTTTGTTGGCTTTGGTTGCTTAGAATTCAATTCAATTCAAAATGGATGAAAGATTTCCTGTAGGGGTCTGTGTTGCACCGGTTCTGGAGAATCCTCTGACTGAAGAAACTCCATTGTTGATTAACAGTGTAAAAAGGATGATGCTGTCCATAATGCTCTTTATTTTATCCACTGGATACATTTTTTAGGGACGTAAACAGATATAAAAAGAAATTAATAGAAAAAAGGTAATTTTATTAGTAGCTTTCTGGAAGTTTGCTTGTTTTGTACGGCTAAATCAGATGTTATCTAGATTTTACAGTCTGTAAAATACTTTCGCTGATTGGCTTTTCCAATGTAGTGAAATTTCACCTTTCTTTGCCCTGTTCTTCAGGAGTAAACTTTATGCCTTGTCATGTGTGAGTCAGATAGGGGGCCTAGTGGTTGACAATATGCCTTGTCAGCACTGAAGTGGTATTGTTTGATGTTTTCCTTCAGAGCTGGTCACTTTTAGGTCTCTGCAAAGGAAATAATGGTTCCAAGGCAAGCTAGCTTACATAAACATTGTGATACAAGAAGATCCTTAGTGTCTTATTTTCTTTCAACATACGTGATTCATGAGCCGTGGAATGGCGTGGCAGGAATGCGGAGATGGCTCAGTACCGTGCTGCTCGTCTCTCCAGCTCCACTGAGTAAATAACTGCAGGGTGGCAGGCCAAGCTACTGAATGAATTAAAGCTCCAAACGATGAATGAATCGGGGAATGAATGAACAAATGGAGCAGCTAGAGCTCCACGTACAACCAAATGCATCTCTTGCGTCTCAGAGCCATGTGATTTATTTTTACCAGAAAAAAAAACAAGAAAGTAACCACAAGAATAAGGGTAAACGGAAAAGCAAAAAGATTTCCTCTGATCTGGGATGTGTTTGACAGAAAAGGTTAAGTTCGGTGTTTCAGGGGTTATATGAGATTTATTGTGAAGAGGAAGGATGTAGAAATGACTTGGAGCATTTTCCTGAAAATGCAAAATAAAGACAAAGTACCAGTAAATCTGTATTCTCTTGAACCTTTCTGTAAGTGAAGGAAGCATAAAACAATTGTTAGCTGGTAGAGTTTCACTTGTTGGTTAATCCCACTATTAATATGGGATCCAAGTATTGCTCTGTTTTTTTTAATAAAAATTTAACTTTGAATGAATGGACGTAACTTAACCCTCATATCTGCAAACATACGGCAACAAAACAGCCAATTTCATTTAAACCTTAACTTAATACTCAAAAACACTAACCCTAACCCATACAATGGAATCATGCTGTAACAATATGGTGGTATACATTTTTTTATGAAATATAGTTATATTCTTCCAACCATGAAAAAAAAAAATGAGCAATAACGTATCACACCACTTTTCAAAATTGAACCAAGTAGGGGACCTCTCATGGCCAAAAGACTGATCTTCACTACCGTATTTTCACGACAATAAGGCGCACCGTACTAAAAGGCGCAGTCTCAGTTATGTGTGCCATTTCTGTATTTAACACACACATAAGGCGCACCGGACTATAGGGCGCG
>NW_015150464.1:774470-785012 GCF_000732505.1 Cyprinodon variegatus
CCACCTGGTCTCCTCACATACACCTCCCTCAGCCACTCTTTCATCATCTCCTCATCCATCCAGCCCTTTTCATTTGCCTTAATAACGACTCCAGCTGGAAAAGTGTCTTTAGGCAACTTCTTTCTCTTAAAAATCACAATCCACGCCCACACTTCCCCCTTTAACGTTCTCATGGTGGTTTCAACAGCGTCCGCAGTAACAACACGCATAGGGTGCACTGCACTATATGCACCTTATAGTCACGATAATACGGTAATATGGGATCTAAGTATTGCTCTCTTTTTTATAAATATGTAACTGTGAACATTGATGTAACTTAATCCTCATATCTGCAAACAATCGGCAACAAAACAGGATCTGGTCTTAAAGTGGCTCCAATTTTATTTAAACCTTAACTTAATGCTCAAAAACACAAAACATACTCCTCACTGGCAGCTTTTCGAGTCAAAAATACAATGGAATCATGCTGTAACAATACGGTGGTATACATTTTTTTATGAAATATAGTTATATTCTTCCAACCATGGAAAAAAAAAATTGCATCAAAGTATCACACCACTTTTAAAGATTGAACCAAGTTGGGGACCTCTCATGGCCAAAAGACTGATCTTCACTACTTAGACATTAGATTAACAAAGGGAGATTGCTGCACTGTGCAGAGCGGCTACAAGAGCAGGAATCATTGTGTTGATTGTAGAAAGTGGGAGTTTGTTTACAGTGCAGGCGCAATGTGGTTAAGTTAGATGCTTCCTGGTGTGAGCCTTCCTGCGTTTTCTTGTGATATTCTCCAACCACTCCTTTTCACAGACAGGGCTGCTGCTCAGACACAGAATTTATTAGAATTATTCAGAGATCCAATGGAAATACAGCTTTTATATGTATTTGATGAAAAAACTGCAGAATAAAATGTTTCAGGATAAAGACTTTACTTTTTTTTTTCCATTTCTGCGTTTCTCAACCTCTTATGTAATTGTAAAGAAACCCTTTAGTGCTTTGATACCACGAGTGTTGTGAATAGGTAATTAATCTGAACTTGAGGTAATGTTGCGTGGTATTTCAGCAGTGGACTGACTGACATTGTCTTGCCTGTAAGGTAAAAAAAAAACAAAATAAATGAACCAATTAATCGAATCGTATCGTGGTGTATTCTTAAGTATCGAAAATAATCAAATTGTTGGGTAAGGAAATCGATACTGAATCGAATCGCCATGATGGATGTGATTTACACCCCTGCTGACCGGGTATGTTCATCTGACACATTATGTAAACACCATGATTGACAATTAGGAGGACCACTTATTTAGATGATCCACCCGGAAATAAAAGATCATCCTCTATACCTTTATAGACCAGGTCATTATTTTATTTTATTTTTTTTAATTCTCTGCTGACTAATCATACACTTTAAACATGATCTACTTTTTATTATGATTGTTAATAGTCTTAACTGCTGGAACAACAAACGTTTGTTTATTTTGTTTATGAACATAACACATTAAGATAGTAGGAGGATTATAGTAAATTAATATTTTGCACATTGAAAAAAATATACATCTTTCTTTGTTTTCTCTGGGTCATTGCTGATGTCTTTCCTGCTTGGTATCATGTTACTTCACTTCTCCCGAGCAACAAACTCCTGCTTTTTTAGACCAACCACCATCAAGCTCCCCAATTAATTAAAAGTTTTAGTTAGCTACGTTTGGCTGCTGCTCTCCCTCCTAAATTCAAACGTAGCATCAGCGTTGAAGCCTGTTCTTTTACACACAGCTTCTGTGTCAAGGAGCAAAACGCTGTGCTGTTTACACTGAAGAGAATTTCTTCGTCACAGAGCAAAAGCATGTCTCGATTTGTGCAGTTCAAACGCTCTCCCATCCTTGTTGTAATCATCAAACCCAGAGTGTCAGCGGGTGGAGTTCACAGGCAGTGCTTGGCATAAAACACCTGTTGGGCCTACCGTCTGTGTCCTGCTCTGACACCTCCCCTCTAAACCATGCCTCACGGCCCAAAATATTCCTTAACCGCCAATGACGCACATGCAGCTGCTGCCAGCACTTAATAGAGGCTTTTCATGCTGTCTGTGTCTTTGATTTTTACCTTTAACTTTATTACACCTATAGTCCTACCTTTTGGCTTTTAAGTGTTAGCTTTGGGTGTTGCTGCGAGCTTTCCCTCGATTGGGGAAAAAGGGGGAAAAAAAGACATAAAACTTGTGTTGGGTCTGTTTGCGTGCCTTACCCTGCTGAACAAGTTCCCCCATGTTCCTGGAAACTCTTCAGGTGTCAAACGTCAGCCACTGAAAATTATAAACAATTAAGATCCCCACTTATGTAAACATAGCATGGTGCCATTTGTTTGCGAAAAGAGGGTGAAGATTGATTTGTTATAATCACCACCTGATAGAATGCGGCTAATTAAAAATGCTCGTTATGTTGAGATTGCTTTGAGTTTTCATCACTCAGAAGAGGATCCTTTTTTTTCTCTGTAGGTAGAAAGATTCTGGCAGCTTTTAGGATGTTTCTTATTGTTCGTGCATTCTGCCAGTAGAGGTGGTTTGTATCGAGCACATCTATTCCCGAGACATTAGCGGGCCTTATCCGTAACGTTTTTTTGTTTTGGTTACAGGTACATGACTGCTCTGACAGACTCTGATGAAGAAGATCAAAGTGAGGAAGAGGAAACAGCTGAGGAGCAAACGGCAGAAAAGTTATCCGTCCTCTTCGAACGAATCGACCGCTTGCGTCAGGGTGACGAGTCGGACAAAAGGGAAACCCTGAATATCCTTTTGGAGCAAAAAGAGGAGGTATGTTTGTATTTTTCCATTTCCTTAACTGCATACATGACAAGAGTTTTACCTAAAGCTTTTATTTACTTCTGCAGTTTGGACAGAGCTCAGAGTTTCTATGGCGGCTAACCCGAGCTCACTGTGACGTTCATGACATCAGCGTCACTCAGGAGGAGAAGAAGACCCATGCCGAAAATGGTAATCAACCTGCTTTTGAGCCTCTTTCACAAAGATAAAACAATAAAAGGCTCAGAAACATTGTTGCTCGTCCTACACCTAAAGAATAATACAGTTTAATCTGCAGGATCTATTTCAGCATCTTTAGATACTTTGACATTAGTGCTACTAAAAATAATCCTAAAAATTCAGCTAGTAGGCGATCATTTTTTATATTGGTCGACTATCAAATGATTATTTGATGTTTTTCTTTTTAAATAAATGAAGCTGCTGTACACATTACAGAAACATATTTTTCAAATTTGAATTTGATCAAAGTATTTAAGTTAAATTCAGCTAAGGAAAACGCAATCATTTTATTATTCAGAAAGTTTAATATAAAAAGGGGCCCTTTAAACACGTTCTTGGTAAATGGGTTAAAGGTGAAAGGAAAAAAAGAAAAAAGGGGTGTGGGCACGGTTATATATGAACATAATTAGGATATCATAGTTACAGCATGAATTAAACTTATTTATACTTTCATATTTATTAACTTTACATCTTGAAAAATTGATTGATTCAAAAATATCCAGTTAGCAGTATTTTTTTAAGCAACGAGGCAAACCTTCTTACTTCGGCCAATTTACAGCTGTTAATCTGTGGGCGCAGAGGCAATGTTCTTCTCCGTCTCTGTTATTATAAACTTCTTTGTGTCACTTAGTGATCATGGGTCACGTTATTATTTTCCGGTCCGTTCCGGGGTTTAAATTAGGCTAATTGCGGGTAACGGGTCGGGCCTCGGTTCTGAACTCTACCGATCTGTGTGGACAGTTTTGAAAAATCAAACCTGTGCAGGACTCTGGCAGGAGCTGCCTAAGTGTCCCCAGTGTTTATACATCAATGTTTTTTGTTGGGATTCTGTAGCAACATCACATCACTATCTTAGGGCTCGGCATATGAGCTACAGCGTCTTTAGCTGTGTGGATGCAAATTTATTCTAAGCTTTTAACAAAAAGATACTGTGCTTGGCTTCATGTGGACTAGGCCTCAATCTCTATTAGTGTGATTGAGCTTTTCGTTCAATTTAAATGTAAATTTAAGGTATTCTTATACCTGATTCTTATAAATAAACTGTCAGGGTAGATTATTCGTCCACCTGATGGTGTGAAACTCAAACACTAAGCTTAGCTAAATGATGCATTTAAAAAAGTATTAATAGACTTTTAGCATTCCGTGGGATGTTATCTGATAACTGCCAAAAATGTTTTGTTTTTTGTTTTCAAATCATTTGAGCCATAATTGAAGGTTCATAGTAAAGTGATGATTCGTTTTTAGATTTCATGCAAATGAAAGTCTTTGGATGTAAAAGATTTGAAAAACATTTCCATCTTCTGCAACTTTTTCCAGAACCCATGACGAAAGCAAACATTTCCCAGCGACCTTTTTATAGTACAATTAGTACTACAGACGGCTGCGTTTGTTTTCTTTTTTTTTTCTCAATGAACAGAGCTGTTTTTTGTGAGCCTTCTGTGATCAAAACTGGATCAGCCTGTTTCTCTGAACTTAATCCTTCCTCATCTCTCATCAAGTTGGCCAGGTTCTTTTTTATAGTCGTCTGTGTCAGAGAATCCGACAGTAACAGGGGACATGGGTATTTCAAAAACAGTTGCATTCATTTTGCATCCATTTAGATATTAGTCGAGCGGAGTTATATTTGTAACTAAACATTCTACACTTTTTATAGGCTGTGTTAAAAGAAAAGAGAACCAGGGAACACAGAAGTCTCGTTAAAGTGTTTGATACTAGTAGAGTAAGGAAAACAAAAATGTCTGGATAGGACAAAAAAACCTGTTGTCCCAGATTAAGTAACATCTGAAGCAGATGAGGACTTTAGTTCAGCTGCAAAATTCAAAGCTGAACAAGCATCTGTTGTAATTCTGTACTCAAATCTGAAAATGCTTTCAAGCCGGGGACACACTGCGATATTTTCAATCGTTGTATGCAGCTAAAGCTCAAACTGTACGACGAAACCGCAGGGCGCAGGGTTTAAAAGTTTGAAATTTACAATTCATGTTCACACTGTGCGTCCCGAAGCTCTGATGCGACCTTACGATGGCCGACGGAGTTTCAAACATATTTGATTTTTTCCTGACCCTACGATTCCTGATTGGGAGAAGGGTCGTGAGAGGCTGATCGCACATCGTTACCAACGAAAAATTCTCGCACGACTGGAGAATCGGCCCGAAAAGGGCAAAACATCATACAGTGTATGCCAGGCTTTACTTCTAATATGTCCCGTTTTGTTTTCTCTTTTATAGCTGTATCAGATCACTGTCCTATAGGGGTACAGAATTAATGAGTGGCGGTCTAGTGGTTGGTGATTTGAGTTTGAAACCCACTCCCACAGACTGCCACTCTGGGTCTCTGAGCAAGACCCTAAACCCCACACTGCGCCCCAGGAAGGCAGCCCACTGCTCCCCAAGGGGATTGGCTACATGCAGATGTAAATTTCTCCAATTGGAGCTCAATAAAGTTCAATTATAATTATTATTTATTATAATAAGGGTTTCTTTTTTACATTCTCACTTCTGATATTCCATTGCTGCTTAGGATGGTTATGAAAGCACCTTTTGCATGTGCAGCCTGATTTATGGAGTAAAACTGCAGTCAGTGTCCAACCTGACATCAGTGATGGTGCCCAAAATGGGAAAACTCCCACTGAGTGTTGGAAGCACTAATATCACCATCCAATTTCCTGAAATCATGCAGCCCTATTTAAAAACAGTCACTGGTATCATCAGAACCAAGAAGTGCTTTTTCATCCATGTTGTTGCTTGCACATTTTTTTTGGCTCCAGTCCAATTTTTTACTTTTTCAAAGAACTCTCAGAAATGTGCATTTTGTGGGTTTTTAGTCACCCCTCCATGTTGCACATTTTCTTTAATTCAGTTGGAGTTTGCTGTTTTGGTTTCTCTTTTACTGTTCAGTCTATTAAAGGTTTTGATTCCTGTAAATTTTAATAGTATTTTTTAGACTTTTTAAAGTAATTTCTAATGATATGTGAACCTCTTTGCTTCCATTTTCCTTTTTGCTCCTGGATTTCCCGACTCAGGATCAATATATTTTTTTCTTTATTTTCTTTTTTATAATACAAAAAAAGAAAAAGAGGCATGGGATTTGTTATTTTTGTGAAAAATTAAGTCTTTCTCCTCTTTTCCTGTTAGGTAAAAAAGTTGGTGAAGAGGCCATAAGAGTCAATCCCAGGTGTGCTGAAAGTCATCAGTGGTACGTTTTTAACTTTTTTCTTCTTAGATTCACAGATTTTTACTTTACTGAACAGATATATTCAGAGCTTGCCCTAAAGTTTTTCATTTTCTGTAATTTTAACTAATAAGGTAAAAAAAAAAAAGAAATCGGTCATCATCAGCTTTTACCCGTTAATTTGTTTTAATTGAACTTTATTGATCTCACAATGGAGAAATTAACTCTGCATTAAACCCATCCCCTTGGGGGAGCAGTAGGCTGCCATAGTGCAGCACCAGGGGAGCAATCGGGTGTTAAGGGTCTTGCTCAGAGAGCCAGAATGTCAGTCTGCGGGATTGGGTTTCCAACTCACAACCTTAGCATTCCAAACCCTAACCACTAGGCCGCCACTCCTAAACCATATGTTAGTAATAAGCAATTTATGTTATTTATTTGAAATTATATACAGTCCAAACAAGCTGAAAGAGCCATATACAAACTAACAATTTGTCCACATTTGGCTTTTGAATGGGATCTTTGCTCATTTTTACTTCTTCCTTCTGTCACATATATTCAAATCTTTATTTTTTGTAGAAAAGCACTGGTAATGTACCAACTAAACTCATGCCTGGCTTCTGCTCATGTAGCTGACGGCTGTAGAGTTTTCAGGCCGGTCTGCCTCACCTTAGCTAGCCTCTTCTACCTCACAGACTTCTACATCTCGCCAAAATGAGTGAATTCCGTGAGATTCTTCGGTTTTGTAGTAGATTTTCGTTTATCAGAATTACATTATTTATTTATTTACCGTCTGTTTGCTAAATTCCACGATTCTGTCCACTCATCACAGTAATCATAGCGCCCAAATCACATTGTGATCCATGTTGCGTATGCGCCTCTCTCTATCACGTGTCTTCCTTCCACTAAACTTTCAGTTGATGTTTGTTTGAAGATTACACCTGTTTTTGAAAATATAAAAAATCCAGAGGAGAAGATTAATTGGCTGTCGACCTGCTGTCTAAGAATTTATGCTGTTGGTTTTGTCTTGGAGCCAAACTATTGTTGAGCTGATAAAAATAGATGTTAAGTGACAGAATAAAATGAGTAAAAAGAGGTAATTTCCTATAAAGAATGCCTGCTAATTGGAATGATGGGATGTTCCATGAAGCTGATGTTCCCATGAGCTTGTATGTTTTTCTGAGAAAATGCAACATTTGACAAAACACAACAGCTTAAGAGAAATGTACAAAACGGTAATTAATTTAGATTTTTAAAGAGGGCAGAAAACGAGTAAAGTTCTGGTGTTTTCCTTGGCGCTCTCATCTATACTTGACTCCCTTCTGGTTTTCTTGCTTTTAACCAAATACTTCAGAAATGAGTAAAAACGTGGCTGCAGTTATCTGGTCCTGCATATTTATGAGATAATGAAGCTTAGCTTCCCTCATGAAGCCGATAGCATCACATCCAGTTTCAGGAATGTAAACAGAGCAGGGTTAACTTGGCTTAAATATACTGACAAATGTATTTAAATACCTCCTGTGATTAATGTAGCCGCGATACGGCAGTCGCTGTTCCTGTAGCGGCTAAGCGTGAGTTCTGCCTGTGTTTATATATCTATGCATAGATTGAAGGCTTTAGAATATCAGACGAAATTTAAGTCTTCCTTTTTTTCACTTTCACTTTTGTTCTACATTTTCCAGCAGATTTGTACCAGAAATATTAATAAATCTGCAGTTTTTGGAGGTCAGTTAGTCTAACAGTGACTTAAAGTTTTGCTATGTGCTTGCCTTGCTTTAATTAGGACTTGGTAATTTTGCTGGCTCCTCTGTGTTTCACATCTGAAAATGTACTCATGTCAGAACTTGACTGCTGATTAAATGAAGAATCCACAGCTGGATCTGTGTAATTAAGGCTGCAACATCTGACTACCATGTGTGTCATGTCAAATTACATTGGATAGGTATACAATCACATATAATCAACTTAAAAAAAGTTTATTCAACATTTCCTTAACAGCCAGAAAACCCTGGAAGAAAATAATCGTCCAGGAATTGTTTTTGTCATGGGAGCGAATAATTAGCATTGGTAAGTTAGTACCATAACTTCAGAAGTATTAGTATATCTCTTTTCATTTTGGTGGTAAGAAATATTTATTTTGTTAATCTTTTTTTTTTTTCATAATTTTCTCAATTGAACAAGCAAAGTTTAAGTTATGTAGAAAAAGGTCATGCAGTTTGCCAGGTTGAGAAATTAGATACATCATCTTAGTTTTTTGGGTTAGAATATCTTTGCCTAGATTTTCTTTTTTTTTGTGTACCTTCTACTAGAAGAACAGGATATTGCTCACCTTCTTTGTTTAACAAAATTTTAAAAATACAGCAAAGTCTAAATAACAATAAAATATTTTATGTTAATGGTCCGATTGATTGTCATACTTAACAAAATTGAAATATCTGGTTTATAAAAATCCAATGCTGATTCAATAATCCGTTTTAAGAAGATTTAAATTTATCTGTATTTTTTATCTTTTTTTTTTTAACCACGTTACATTAATGAAAGTTAAATGGACTCTTTTGAATCAGAACCTTCCTGCTAGAACAGGATTTGAGAAGGAATAGCAGGTAGGTGACCCTGATCAAGTTATCGTCTGTGATTGTGACCATCTCTTCACCTTTGGGGACGGTTAAAGTTCACGGCAGTTTCATTAGGATGAAAATGAGCAAGCATTTCTTTGTTAGAACGGTTGCTATAGATGGGTTGAGGGTTACAGGAGCTTCACAGGAGCTACACGTAATGATCTAGAAAGCCTCATGTAGAAAGTGTTTCGCAGAATGTAGAATTCGGTACAATTCTACAAGCTTTTTTTTTGCCAATTATAGCAGCTGTAGCAGCTTTATTTGTTTCACAACTAGCAGAGTTAACTGATAAGTCAAACTCTTACCAAATCCGGTCGGGAGAAACGTGGAAACATCTTCACATCCACAATGGCAAAAAATTGCGTCTTTTTGCTGTTTAAAAAAAAAAATAATAGAAATAGGGGTTGTTTCAGCTAAAACCGACATGTTTGTTTTGTTTGGCTTCAGGCTCTCGTTTACGCGTTGACATCAAAGATCTCTCTGCATTTCGTTCATTTGAAACATATCTGTATCGAAACTAATGCATCTGTTGGTTCCTGGCAAGATGTATTTTATGGAGTTAGTGAATTTACAAATGTCATGACAATTTATCTTGCTCGCAAGATAATATATAATGATGTTGCCTAATAAAATTGACAATTGCTTCAAAGTAACTACATTTGGATTACAGTTGAAGGATTGCACAAGACATATGATTGCACAAGGCTTACAAGTCTGAAGCACTCGTAAAATATAGTCATACCTCAGAGGAGGTTAATAGGAGGGAATCGCTCGTCAGACATGGGCAATGTGGAGTCAACAAGTCATCTCCATGTCATGTATTTAATCTACCCAGCCAATTAACCAGGTGAGTCCAATCTACATAGGTTAATTCACGGTGAAGATTGGACACACCTGCTTTAGTGGCTGGGTAGAACAAATGCATGACATGGAGATGACTTGTTGACTCCACATTGCCCATGTCTGCTGCTCGTATGAACGATTTAAGAACAAATTTGTTTCTACGAACAATTCTTCCGTGAGGCCCAGTGTTCTTTGGAGAGAAACGACAATAGATCTCATGATACGTAGACTTATTAGCACAAACACCTCGTATATCTGCAACACAATGGTAGAGGTGATTATTTACTTTGATACAAGGCATTGAATGAGTTTGTTACAGGGTCCCCGCGGGTCCTTAAAAAGTCTTAAAAGGCATTGAATTCTTCAAAATAAAACTAAGGCCTTAATTGGTATTAAAATGTCTTACATCAGTCTTTCGTAGGTCTTAATTTTTAAAACATCATAAATAGGATTATTTTGATTACGATTTATTTTTTTAATCTAAATAAAACACTAAAATTGACCTTTTTTTTTATTTAAAAAAAATAATGGCTAGCCGTTATTGGTTCTGTCCCGATAGCGGAACCAATAAAAGCATTGTTGCGGCCGGGACATTTGCGCCATTAACTTTTTGTCTAGAAAATATGATTAAGTGTAAATGTAATGAAAATTGTCTCCAGCCAAGAGTTTTCTCCATGGCTAAAACCAGGGAACATTCATGAGGCTCAGTGTATTTTGTGCAAGAAGCAATTCAAGCTCGGAACGATGGGACTTAAGGCAGTGGAGTCACATGCGAAGCGTGAAACACAAAGTGTCAAAATGGAGTTAGAGAGAAACAGCCGGTATTTCTCAGTTTTGTTCCACCCTTGTCTCTGCAACGCCTCTACTTATCACCAAACCCAAGTT
>NW_015150464.1:785068-802442 GCF_000732505.1 Cyprinodon variegatus
CTGCTAAAACAAAGTTTGTGAATTCAGTTAAATAATTGTTAAAATATATCTGTCATTTCTATATCTATCAAGCAGGTTTTTCTTGTGTTTCTTGTGAAATTTGGTCCTAAATTTTTATTTCAAGTGGCATTAAAATGTCTTAAAAAGTCTTGAATTTAACTTGCTTTATGCTGTAGGAACCCTGTGTTAACTTAGAACTCTTTCTAACTTAACAAACCAAAACTACCAAACCAAAAAAACAAACCAAAACTGATCACTACCACCCAGAGTAACCAGTCTGTTCATTAGTCGGGTGTGTCGGGGGTTGAAGATCCCAGGCTAATCAAAAATATGGAGAATTTAATTATGTCATTAGTTTGTTTCCAGGTGTAATGTTATTCCCCATGTGTAAGACTTCTTAGCTCATTTTCTCTACCACATCCAAACAATGCAAAGCAAATCTGGCAACAAGATTGTTTGGCACAAGCATGCAGCAAACACCCGTAGTGCCGCTCCTGTGTTCACAATCACAAATAAACCGCCCAAGCTTGGGAAACAAATCTGAGTTTTATTTAAATACCTCAGGTATCAAAACATCTAAATATTCATTGGTTGGACATTGAGATACCTGTGATGGTTAAAGGTCTATAACCCTCTTTAACGCAACCTTGAACAAAGATAATTGACCCGAAACTCCAGCAAAACAATGTGAGAGATTAATTAGGTTTTTAGAAGTGTTAGTACTAGTTGGATACTAGTACATGTGGTTCCACGAGCTTTAGTACTGATGTATTTTACTTGTATGAATGCATTGTTGGTTAGGAGAACTGCCTTTGCACCATGACTGCTTATAATTTGCTTGTTTACACAACATAAAGACTTCCTCATTCTAAATGTGACAGAAAATTCCTGAAATTAATCCCCTTTTCTTTTGGCATTCTGCAGTTTTCTTTCATTTTCATAGACAAAGCTTTACCAGGAGGCTGAAGCCTTGTTTTCTCAGTCCACTTGTTAACAACTGGACTCAGCGCCACCTGAGATGCCAAAACCAAACACAAAGCTGTGCTTGTTTAGTATGATAAAGAGAAACCGCTTTAAGGAAGCTTAATGGTAAATCTCATTTTTACTAAAGGAATTAGTTGGATTCTTAAATAAAGCACCCAAAGTGTCCAACTTGAGTGAACAGGTGATATTAGGTAGAAGGGAGGAGCGTGGGAAAGGAGGAGCGGTGCCAGATGTTGAAAGGAAGTTTATGTTGGAGGTAAGTGTTTACTTAGAGCACAGATGCCGTGAGAAAACTTGTCACACGCTTCCTTGTGAATGTAGTTCAGCTTGTCACACTTTTTTTTAAATGTGCTGCAAGTCACTTCCTCCTCCGCTGCTAGAATGACTAACATGGATAGGGTTTAACCTCCCCATCAATATACACCTAAAACGAGATTAGACTAAATATAAAAGCATGAGGAGTATTGTAATGGCTCTTGCCAAGTAGGAAGTATATCAGCAATCACCTTAGAATTTGCACTGTTAGTAAAAATGGCTGTAGATCTATGTTCATAGAGTAAATGGGAGTGACAGCTTAATAGACTGGGTGAGGAGGACTTTCTGAACAAACCTGCTTTGATGATCTTAGTGTAGCAGCAACTGTGAACGGTGCTGCTGTTCTGGCTTTCTACCACTCCTGCGTCTCATCTTGCCGATTAAGCTCAGATGTTCTTTTATAAAACTAAAAGACTTGCAAGCTCTTTGTAAAGCTTCATTTGAACAAACAGGTTTTGCATGATCAGTAGGTCACCTGAGGTCTTTCTCAGAGGGGGGGGCTTTATACTCCCAGCATCTTGGTGGAAATGCATTACCATAGTTGTCAAACTTTGCAGACAAAATTTCCTGCTTGCACAATATTGCAAAATTGCAGAGTAACAGCTTGTAATGCACACTAAAGAACACCCAAACACATGCTGTTAAATACAGATATTATTTTCCTATAGTGGTTCTAACAGTGCTTATGGAGGAACTTTTGGTGCAATAAGCTGTGGAGGCACTATTTGCTCAATCAACAAGTAAATGCATGCAGCCCATGTAAATCCCTAAATGTATTGATTTGATGATGATACAAAAGGCAGCGGATTAAGAGAATGGATCTAGTTTGTTTGAGGAGTGGAGTTAAGAAAGTCGGTCTATTTTAGACCGCTTTCTGTCACAAGTGCCGCCGCTGCACCTTGTTTTCTGCTGCTGAATAAAGCACCTCGTCCATCTCTGCGACAGTCGGACCCACAGAACGACAGCGAAGAAATCTATGCTGCTTTATTTTCGCCCTGAGCTAATTGTGCCAGCAAACGTCACATACCCTGACACACCGTCTTGACAGATTTGGCAGTTCCTTGCTCTGTTTCTGTACAAGTTTTAGCCTGGAGTCTCATCTGGCTCACTCTGCTTCTTGATGAGTTGCTCATGTTTGGATTTGAGGGCTGAAATCTATCTGATGTTTCTGCTAACCACCTGTCTCTTTGGGCTCTTTGTTTTTGCCCGTTAGACAAGAGGATTTCTGTGAGATGTTGGAGGAACATTTGCTGAAACTTTACGCAATAAAATTGCTGTCCTGGCCTCATCTTTTCCCCTTTCATTGACTTGTTAGACAGACCCTGTTGGATAGTGTTTCAGCACAGTTAAAAGGCGAAGACAAACTGCAGCAGTTTGGGCCCTGAGGCTAGACACACCTCTACAATGTACATCCTATCTCCTCCTCCTACAATCTGTGTCTCTTCTATTTGTTGCATAAGAGCAAAGTTTCACCAAGTCCCCTCCTTGCATGTAACTAAACTACCTGAACAATGAAGTATTCATGTTTAAAATATGGCTTAGTTGCAGCTTCAACATTATGATTGCCTTTATGTCTGATACGAGTCACCCTAAGCGTTTCCTAATTTGCCTACTCTTCTCACTTTAGCAATGTTTTTTCCCAGTGATGATTACTCTTCATCTCCGGTATAGGTTGTGTTTTTTCTTGCTACCACTTTATTGCTTTGAGTCACACCAGATATTAATGATCTCACTAAATGGAAACATGAAGAATATCTTCCCAAGGAAACATTTTCTAAAACAGAACTCATTAAATGACTCATTAAACTGAATTTTATTCAGATACTAACAAAAGTCATCTTGTGATGATTTCATTCCACTTGAATTTTTTTTAGTGTTTGGACTCAAACTTAAATGTTTTTTTATGAATTAAAGCACAATCGTAGCATTGGTCGTATTTTAATTAGTCAAGTATTCACTGCTACTGGTCTGAGGGCCCAATGGCAAAAGTATATAATTTGTATTTATATATTAATTTTCCACAGTTATTTTCCTGACCTGACCGCTGTCTTCCTTGGTCTTTTGGATTTTTTTTGGCCAATGTTCTGCAGCAAAAATTTAAAGCCTTAAAGGTGTTGCTTTACAGAGACTCTGCTGATGCCAGAGTCTCTTCTGCCGGCATCACAGTCAGAACTGGGAGGAAATGGCGAGCACAACAGGCAGTCAACCAAGCAGAAGCAAGACTGAGACATGGCGTCTTAGTTGGCTCTTTAGCAGTTGGACGAGCCGATCTAGATAGCCATACAAAGCCACACTACCACCAAGCCCGAGGACAAGAGCGATGACAGATGATACAGGGAGAGATTCGTGCATTCGTGGAGGAGGAACGCGAAAGTAGGATGGTGGCAATGCGCCAGCAAGGAGCTTGGTCCAATTGGAACCATGTGTCCACCCGGAACATCACCTGGACAGAACTACGGAAGTATGAACCAGCAAGACTTAAGTTCCTGATCCATTCAGGGTATGATGTCCTTCCAAGTCCATCTAACCTTTATACCTGGGGCCTTGAAGAAGCACCAACATGCCCTCTGTGCCCGGCAGATGGTTCCCTGGAGCACATCCTGAGCTGTTGCCCTAAAAGACTGGGAGAGGGAAGGTAAACGTGGCGCCATAACCAGGTGTTGAAGGCAGTAGCAGACACCATCTGCACTGGAATCCTGGAGTCAAAGCACCAGTCCCCTTTGAGGAACAATATCTTCTTTGTCAGGGCAGGAAAGAAACCTGAGAGAGCAGGTAAGGGCACATCTGGACTGCTAGCCATGGCTCGGGATTGGCAGTTGCATGTGGACCTCGGAAGGCAGCTAAAGTTCCCAGAGCACATTGCAAGGACGTTACTTAGACCAGATCTAGTCTTAACATCTGACTCGACTAAGCAAGTCGTGTTACTGGAGCTTACAGTCCCCTGGGAAGACAGGATGGAGGAGGCTCATGAAAGGAAGAAGGTAGAGTATCTTGAGCTGATTGAGGCATGCAGATGCCGTGGATGGAGGGCCCGCTGTGAGCCAATAGAAGTGGACTTCAGAGGCTAGAGTCCTGCACGGGTCGAGTTTTACCAACCCGCACCCGCCCGAACCCGTTAGGATGACTACCGAACGCGACCCGTCACCCGCGGATATCTTCAATTCAAATCCAAACCCGACCCGTTGATATTTAACCCGCAACCCGACCCGTTATCACATCAAGTAATAGGCTATAGTACGCTGCGCTGCAGAGCAGCGCCATTAACACTGCAGCAGACGTGTATGCACTGACTGTGGCCTTTTTGGAGGGAAGCCCACACTGCCAGCAGGGCTTTAAGCTACAACAAGGGTGACCCCAGACAGTGCCTGATTAATATAACATTTCTGATGTCCATAACAATAGACACGCATAAAAAAAATCACCAACTACCCGCCCGCACTAAAAAAATATCCACCCGATGCCCGAGCCTCAAGGTGTCTGTGGATCAAGATGGAAGACGCGTGGAGTAGCGTGCTGCTTGAACACAAACTGGGGCCTGATCAACCCCGATTGGGTTGCCCAGACGAGGGTGTCTGAAGATCAAAGACCCGAAACACCCTATGACCCTGGGTCCTTCACTGACGATGTGTTCAATCTGCACCGGCTAGGTGTTTCAATATCTGCAGCAAAAATTTAAAGCCTTCAAAGTACAGGTGGATTTAAACTGAATTTAAAGTACATACAAGTGAACTGTTTACTCGCTGGTGGTATTGGATTTTATTTAGGGTAATCTGAGAAAGGTTTTCTTTACATCCGCTCTATAGTTATGCTCTTTTTTTTTGTTATTAAAATAAAATGTATATATACAAATCAAAAAGCTCTTGAAATAAACATTTTTATCAGGACATGGAGACAGTTTCTTATAATTTGGTATTAATGTTTTTAAGAGTGGTGACAATAAATTCTACAGATTAGACAAACGTATGTTTGATAAAATGATTAAAGAAAACTATGACCACCTGATAAAGCTTTCTTCAAATATACAGTTTGTACAGAACGTATTCAACACCTTTAAATTTTTCACTCTTTGTTTCATTAAAGCCATTTGCTAAAATAAATTAAGTGAGAACATTTATTTTCTTATTATTGTACAGCACCCCATCTTGACGGAAACAAAATTTAAATTGAAATATTACATCATCATAAGTATTCAGACCCTTTGCTCAGTATTAAGTAGAAGCACTTTTGAGCTTGTACAGCCATGAGTCTTCTTGGGAATGATGCAACAAGTTTTTCCCACCTGGATTTGGGGATCCTGTACCAATCTTCTTTGCAGATATTCTCCAGGTCTTTCAGGCTGGATGGTGAGGATTACTGGACAGCCATTTTCAGGTCTCTCCAGAGATGATCAATTGGGTTTAGGTCAGGGCTCTGGCTGGGCCAGTTAGGAATGGTCACTGAGTTCTTCCCAAGCCAGTCCTTCGTTATTTTAGCTGTGTGCTAAGGGTCATTGTCTTGTTGGGAGGTGAACCGTGGCACAGTCTGAGGTCCTGAGCTCTTTGGAAAAGGTTTTCTTCCAGGATATCTCTGTACTTGGTCGCATTAATCTTTCCTTTAATTGCAACCAGTCGTCCTGTCCCTGCAGCTGAAAAACATCCCCATAGCATGATGCTGCCACCTCCATGTTTCACTGTTGGGATTCTATTGGACAGGTTATGAGCAGTGTCTGGTTTTCTCCTCATACCTCTTAGAATTGACGCCAAAAAGTTCAATCTTGGCCTCATCAGCCCGGAGAATCTTCATTCTCTTGGTCTGGGAGTCCTCCTTGTGTTTTTTGGCAGACTGTGCAGGCTTTTATATGTCTTGTACTGAGGAGAGGCTTCTGTCCCACCACTCTGCCCTGACTAATGGAGGGCTGCAGTGATAGTTGACTTTCTTCCATCTCCCTACTCTATCTGTGGAGCTCAGTCACAGTGATTCTTCTTTACCTCTCTCACCAAGGCTCTTCTCCAACGATTGCTCAGTTTGGCTGGACAGCCAGGTCTAAAAAGAGTCCTGGTTGTCCCAAACTTTTTCCATTTAGGGATTATGGAGGCCACTGTGCCCTTAGGAACCTTCAGTGCTGCAGAAATTCTTTTGTAGCCTTGACCAGATCTTGCCACAATTCTGTCTCTGAGCTCCTTGGGCAGTTCCTTCAACCCCATGATTCTCATTTGCTCTGACATGCACTTCGAGCTGAAAGGTCCTATATAAACAGGTGTGTGCCTTTCCCAATCAAGTCCAATCAGTTTAATTAAACAAAGCTGGACTCCAATGAAGGAGCAGAACCATCTAAAGAGGATCAGAAGAAATGGACAGCATGTGGGTTAAATGTGTCAGCGCAAAGGGTCTGAATACTAATGATGATGTGATGTATCAGTCTTTCTTTTTCAATAAGTTCGCAAAAATTTCTACATTTATGCTTTTTGTTTGTTTTTTTTTCTGTCAAGATTTGGTGCCGAGTGTACATTGAGAAATAAAATAAACTTTTTTGATATTAGCAAATGCCTGCAATGAAACAAAGAATGAGATTTTTTTTTTTATTATAATAATTTAACTTTATTGATCTCATATTGGAGAAATTTACCTCTTTATTACCTGAGGATTCAAAGCCCTATACCCTAACCACTAGGCTGCCGCTCCGAGGTCTCAATACTCTCCGTACCCTCTGTTTGTTAACTTGTGATTTATCCAATTGAAAAGACGTTTATCTATCACTTCTTTTTGAAATTATATTAGATCTAAATTTAATACATTTCTTGATGGAAATTGTTTCTTTAGCTACAGTTTAAAAGGTAAAATAATGTTGTTGCTAAGTAAAAGCTCAGTACTTACAGGGACCTTAAGCTACTTGTATACAAAGAGCAGAAACCAGGATTAACACATTGAGGCCTAGGATAAAACAACTATGTAATAATTTAATTACAGGAGACAGATTTGTTTAAAACCTTTATATCCAGCTCTCTGTTTTTATTGGAAGCAAGGCCGCGCTGCTAGTAACAGATAGTATCTGTTGTGATGTTGTAAACTCACGGAGCACCAGCCAGTGGCTGTGTGGGCTCATCCTGTGCTGCCTTAAGAAAATAAACACGTCGTTTTATTCACTGTAGCCCACAGGTAATCTGTTGATGTTTGCCTTTCTGGGTCATTTGAGGTAGAATTTGTCTCATTGTTGTAGATCTTCCATTAAGTTGGAATACTGATGGTAACCTTGATGTTTATTTGATGCATGGTGGTTCCCCTATTTCACCTCAGTGTGTTAAAGAAGTTGGGAAGTTGTATGCCTTAAGTTGTTGCTGAGTTTTGGGTTAAATTATCTTTTATTTTGTCATATTTTCTTCCTATCAACTCTATCGCTCATCTAAATCCCCATCACTATGCAGGGGACCAAAAAATCTCGCCTGGTCAGCCGGGCCAACAATGTCCCTAACGACTCCTCCCTTTCAGAGGCATAGACCAGGATTGCAGGTTAACTGGTTCAATTTGCATGTTTTCAAAGTCAAAACATGGCTTTGTTTGGGTTACTCTGTAAAACTTGGAACTAAACTCTAATTCTGACATTTTGAATTGAAAAAGCTTCCTGGATGGGAAGCGAAACGTCTTAAAACTTGGAAAGATGGTCCAGTGGATTGTTTTTAACTTTTTTGGAATGTTTTTGTATTGCGTAAATAAAGAGCTTCGCGACTGAACCTTGGTTCCAGTGTGAGTTACATACCTGCTGGGAAACGCACCACAAAATCAATGTGAAAGTCATCTTTAGTATCCCAACCCAAGTTTGAGAATAGATTAATGGCGAAATTTCTTAATCTCCCAATTAATGCAGCATATTAATGCCGATAATGGTCTACCACTAATAATTATATATATACATACATACATTAGGGGTGGAACGGTTCACAAAATCCACGGTTCGGTTCACGATTTATGTCGGTATATGTTGATTGTTAGCCTGACATGTTGGTCATGTTGCTGTTAGCGTAAACAAAACGTGTTGCACAATGCTTGCACACTGTTGCACTTTTATCCACAACTTTCTTTCCGCCGTCATCGTAGGTCACTCTAAATGCAAAGTGGTCCCATACAGCAGACCTATAAAGTGCTGCTGGCGCGTCTTCCAACTCCTGTTCTTTCCCACTCGCCATACCCACACAATTCTCCACAACAACTGATTTTTTTTCTGTTACACCCGGCTACGCTGCTTCGCTTCTTCTTCTTGTTTACTACTGGTGGTTGGCTTTGTTCGCAGTACCGCCACCTTCTGCTCTGGAGTGTACACGCTTCGCCTATGAGAAAAAGGAGCAGCGCATGAACCGAACGCAAGACACGCAAACCGAACCGAGACAGTCGAACCGAACGGTTCGAACCGAACGGTTCGGACGGTTTTCATAAACCGTTCCATCCCTAATATATATAAATGTGGACAACTAGTTATACAAAGTATACAGGTCAACTAGTGTTCAAATTAGAGATGAAATCAGGGGCAAACATCCAGTTTTTCTGCACTGCAGTGTTTAATATGATATGGCGAAGCAGTGTGATGGAGTCATAATTTTGTAGTTTTCAAGTAAGACTCAAATCTTTATCCTCAACTTCAGAGTCAGGAATCAAGCAAAGTCAGTCAAGTTGTTCAGAAGGGTTTTTATGATGTGTCCTGATGTGTCTGAAGTCATGACAGGTAACCCTCAAAGCAAGTCCCGAGTATGAAATTGAATTTCAAGTCCTTACATGTCTATTTTAAGCAAGGCATGCTTATGAACATTTGGTAATAGGACCAATTTAAATAAAGTCTATTCTCCATTCTTTATGCTGCTTCAAATGTCAGACAAAGATCTTTGTTTTTAATCCTATTTTTTAATTCAGGTTCGCTTTTTTATGAGTAGTTTGTAAATTTATAAGTCCCCCAAAATAACATTTATTATTGTGGGATGAGGGACACAAAGTATTGATGGACACTTTTCAAATGATATGCATTTTTAAAACTGTATATTTTTGGTGTTCATGTTGAATTCCAGTTCAAATCCTGACTCATTAGTGTAAAAGTGTAATTCACAAGTCTCTGAACATTTTTGATAGTCTTACTATAAAATGAATGACTCCATTCTGACTCGAGTCATGTCATTCCTCTGGATACGACCGTACCGTACCTCATCATTCATGTTGTAAGCGATTTTGTCTTTTTCAGAAGCTGCGCTTTTCCCCATCAAGCTTTCAGCTTTCATCAAATCTGAAATGATCCTTAGCTTCCCCTCCATCTGTTTATTCAGTAAGGCAGTGTTTAATAGGAAACCGGCAGCTTCAGGTTAGGCAGATTAATGCTTCTAATCTTATCTAGTAACTAGTTCGGTGGGTTCTATTTTCTTTTTTTTGTGATCATTTATGAGTCAGAGGAAAAAGCTTGAAGGCAGAGCTGCTGACGAATATCTCTACATGTCCCAGCTCTTAATGACGGATGTCTGTTATTAGGAGTTGCTGATTATTCCTAACCATCTCATCATAATATTGGCGTACGTCAGTAGTTCAGTCAGAAAGGAATGCCTCGGATGTCCCATCCTTCCAGGATGTAATATTTTAAGTGTCATATGTTTTTACGCTCCGTATCTCTATATTTGGCCTATTGAATGGACGTCCCTTAATGCTTTCACCAGGTGTGTTTCTTCCAGTGGCTCGGATGCTGCAGCTCATGGAGAGTTGTTCAGACATTATGCAATGGAAAAGGAAGGGAACTGTCTGGAAAATCAGAGTTAGTCCTAAACAGTATATTTATTGTAATCAACAGCAATGGTGTCGCAGTTAAATATATATTTGCAAAATCCTTACAGTTGAAGGAAGCTCATTAACCATTGTTGAAGATGAATGAGTTTCCGCTAACCTGTCTGCGTTTCCACTGGTTGATGCAGTGATCAGTTCTGCTAAATCTGTGAAATTTTTTTTCCTTATCGTTTTTGAATAAGGGCAAAATTATAAAAGACGACGTAGACGAAAGCTCTGTACGGCTGTAAAGCAAATAAAAATAAACTGAATCCCTATATTGTAAAACTACATGCTTCTAAGTTGGATATTTGGAAAATGTGGTTGCAGCATTGTTGGTAAAATTTACTTTTAGTCTTAAAAATAAAAACTGAATGGGTGTGTCAGATGTTGGGGGGTAAAAAAAGAATCTGGACGTTCAGTAGAAGCTTCCCCATAAAAGATTATATGAATAATTTAAGGAGCAACACATATCGTTTCAGTTTTAGGTCTTATTTTGTTTGTAATATTTAGTTTTCTTATTTTCTTCTTGTGATGTTTAACACCTTATTTGGAATAAACGGCAGCTTAAACAGCTGTTTTCTTAATTGTATTATTCTGTCTTCACAGGTACGCCATCATGTGTGGAATCATGGCAGAGTACGATACAATCCAAAACAAGATAAAGAACGGTTATATCTTTAAGGTAGTGTACACCTGAAGTATCCTATTCATTAATTTAATAGTTTTTAATTTTTTCACATTATTTATAGCCATTAAGAGTTTTTTTTTTTTTTTTAATAGAGCTTTATTTGATAGAACAAAAAAAATGCTTATAGTGAGAAAAGAAAGAATGGAAGAGGATTAAGAAGTTAACTGATTTTTACATTTTATTTCAGTTTAACATGGGAAAAATCTGTTTAATCTCAGAATTCTGACTTTTTTCTCAGAATTCTGACTTTAATCTCAGAATTTTGGATCTTAATGTAGATGGGCACCATGAAGGAAGAGATGTGGAGCACTCAGCTTCACTGACAAAGATGTGAGTTGTTTGAGGTGGCCAGTGAGACATTAGTGGAAAATGACGGAATTAGGCAACTTTTTACGTGCCCGAGGGGTCCCCTCATTAATAGAGGAGCAGAAGGTCGTTAAAACAAGAGAGCTAGTCTCTAAAACAGACATGGCTATGGCATGATGCTAACATGTTTGTTAGCTGTCAGAATTCTGAGGAAAAAAGTAAGAATTCTGAGATTAAAATCAGAATTCTGAGAAAAGAGTCAGAATTCTGACATTTTTCCATATTAAACTGAAATAAAATTAAAAAAATCAGTTAACTTTTTTTTTTTTCAGTGGCCCTAATCCTCTTCCGTAAGATAGAATAGATGGTGTTTGAAATATTGTTATGCAGATAAGATTCTTGAATCCATTGTATGAATTTGTTGTTGAGTTTTTTTGGTCCCCTTTTCACAGTGGTCGAGAGGTACAAACATACTGCAAAATGCATAAATGCACTACAAATAAAAAATTTAGATGACAGAATTTATATGAATACCCAAAACACATGCAAATGAGAAATGCTGCAATCACAGAACATCGAGAGAGGTAAATGCAAACGCCCTGCATACACAGAAATGATTCTTACATACAAACACATAATACATGGAAGGTAAAAATGCTGCAACTAGTAAAAATAACTCCAAGTTAAGGAAAGCTCTAAACTAGCTCAGAATAATGCAAAAGCTCCAGACCACTAGAGGGAGACGAGAGGAAATATAAAAACCTTTAAATAAAAACCTTTTTTTTTAAAACTGTGATAGAGCTCTGTCAAGAACCCCTTAAGTGGCATGAATTTAGCTTCAACTGGTTTAAATTCCTTATAAAATCTCCTTTAAGGTACCTTTTACAATCTGATTATTAATCGATTAATCGAAAAAAATTATCCACAGATTAATCGATTAGCAAGATAATTGTTTGCAGTCCTAGATTGTCTCCCCCTAGTGGTCAGGAGCATTATGCAAAGCCAGTTTGCAGATCCTTGGTGCAGCAATTTTACTTTGCATGTGTATTGTGTGTTATTCTGTTAGCACCATTTATTCTTTCAACAGGTTTTGTATTTGCAGCATTATTGCTGCTCTTTATTTTATCTTCTTTGCAGCATTTTCCTTTTGCATGTGTTTCATGTATTTGTGTAACTTTTGTGTTTGCCAGTCTCTGTATGTGGGTGCAGTACTTTTAACATTTGCGGCTTTGGCCGCTAAATAAAAGCCAGAATGTATTTGGCTCTTAAAAAGCCTTCTTACTATTAAATTGAGTCATCATGTGAGTAATTATAAGACAGCTGCTCCTCAGAGATTTTTAAGATAATATTAGGGAAAGATTGGCGGACAGGTGAAGGATGCAGTAATGTGAGGGCTTGTTGGAAAACTAACACCACATTTTATCTTTACCCCCTCATAGTGATACATGTTGGTGGCAGCATCATGATGTGGGGATCCTTTTATTCAGATTAATGAAGTTAATGTAGGTCCGTCCTGGAAGGATAGCAGATTTTATTTAGGGGTGCCAGCTGGAAAAAAAACTTTAAATACAGATACCAACGTTGAAAAAAGAAAAAGAACTTCAGTATTCTGCTCTACTCTGTGCCTAAAAACCCTAATACAATATACTCAATTCAATTCAGTTTATTTCTATAGCATCAATTCACATAACATGTCATTTCAAGGCACTTTACAGTTCGACACATCATACAATCAAATTGATTCAAAGTTTTCTATCTAAGACTAAAACTAGGTGATTGCATCGACTTATTGACTCGAATGCAATCCCTCACACTAAGCATGCTTGTAGCGACAGTGGAGAGGAAAAACTCCCTTTTAACAGGAAGAAATCTCCAGCAGAATCAGACTCGGTGTGAGAGGCCATCTGCTGAGGCCGACTATATATTGAAGAAGTATTGTTGACTATATTGAAGTTTATTGTTGTCAAGTGCCAAAATATTACTGAGGAAAAAGATTTGAATACTTCAACGGAGTGTAAACAGAACATGTATAATACACCAACTGTCATCTTTCTTGAAAAGGAGCAGGAAATTATGCTTTTATCCCTTAAGGTGCGAAGCCCCTCCTACAGACAGCAGCTTACATAAGCAGAAGCATGGAACAACAGCACGTAGCATTTTATCTTTTGTCAGCAGCTTTGCCAAACACTGTGTACCTTCAGAGCTCTTGACAGGTGAATGAGCGAGAGATAGGGAACTGGAGAGGGCAGATTGGATAAAAAAAAGGGGGGGAAAAAAGCTCCTCAAAGAGCCAGGGAGTGGAAAAGGGGAAGGGAGGGTCTGTGACAGCAGGGGTGCACAGCTCCAACAGGTTTGCGTGTGTGAGAGGTGTTTATGAAATACTTGTGGGTTGGTGAAGCAGGACAGATCAGGTCAGGACAGACGGCAGTAAAAACAGCAGCTGGATCATGAATCAACAGTGAAAACGGTCTGTTTCTGTCTCCTCTCCCAGGATCATCTGGATAAAGCCATCGAGCTGAAGCCGCAGGACCCCCTGTCTTACTACCTGCTTGGCCGCTGGTGCTACGCCGTATGTGATGCCTCCTTTTTTCGCTCCATTCTGAGCCCAGAAAGACAGAATTTAAAAATTTCTGTTGTCCTGCTCCAGTGTCCCCCCCCTCCCCATGCTAACCCACCATGGTCCCCTCCCCTCATTGCCACTGTTTAGGCTCTCTTAGGGATTTGTTTTTCCCTCTGTGATTTGCACGGAATGATAGCTTCATCCTGTTTCTTTTCTTTCTCCTTTTCGTTTCCGTTCTGCTGGTTGTTTTTGATTCTGATAAAGCCTGTTTTTATGGTCATCACGCTATGTCTTTCAGGCACAGTCACTGTTGTTATATTTGGCAATAATGTCTCATCAGATATATATGTTTTTTTTCATACTGAGCTGTTTTCCAGAATGACTTAGTTAAAATGTGGAGAAACTTTTTCATGGTTAATCAAGACCTTCTGTTGGGGTATAAATCCGATGTGACACAAAGGCCCGTTTCTCTTAGAAACTCTTCAGAATGGTAATGACAAAAAATATAATATATGAAACCAAAATTTTTAGAAAAATCTGTTGGTTTAAGTAAAAGAATTTGCATTGAAATAAAAAAAACTGGTTTTTACCAAAACACTCATTCCAGCTCTTGTAGATAATATTTTGCACAACCCTCCTTTTGGTTTAGGAATGCGTGTAATCTCCTCTTCATCATCCAGAGTTTAGGGTCATGTCCTCCATTTTTTTTTTTTTATTATTTAGTTTTAGTTTTCCAAAATCTTTGGGGGAAAACTATAGGCCCACAGCATCACAGCTCCTCCTCCTTACTTAAGGATGTGAGGTATTTTTTTCCCTTGTTTCAAACCACATACAGTATTTGTTCCTGTTCAATCCAACTTTATTATAAAGGGATATTAAAAGCAAACGGTTGTTACTTTAAACTATAAATGGAGACATAAACACACAACTAACTGGATTCATGATTTATTTAACAGCTCATCTAACATTTCTCATCTTTTAGGCAGAATGGCTGTTTTAGTCTCATTTGATCAAAGCTGACAGTTCAGGGTTTAAATGTCAGATCTTTTTTAGCAAACTTCTATATTTTCATTAGATATGTTTCTAACATGAATAAACTCTCTAATAGCTGTGATGAAGATCTGGCCACTCTTCGCTTCTGTTACCTAAAATGAAATTTTTTTTTAAATACTTGACCATCCATCCATCCTCTTCACTTTCCTCGTCCAACAGAGGTCCAGCTGTAGCCGTTTTAAACTCTATTATTATGAGTGAGGATAAGGTGGAGTACACAGTTACAGGATATCATAAAAATGATTAAATGTAGGGGAGAAAAAAACCATTTACATTTATTTTGGAGTCACACAAGGAGTTTTCAAGATGGCGCTGTGCATGCAGCAGCCTGTTACGTCGGTTCTGAGTTTTCCTTTCCTTCTTTCTCTATTTTATTATGTTTACTTTTGGGATGTTTTTCTATTAGTGAATACCATATCTGCCTACTATAAAAAAATTAATAAATTTAAAAAAAGCTGTCGTATGTGGGCACACTGTAAATATTATATATATATATATCCCATGCTAATTTTTCTTCCTTTAGCACCTTCTTCTTCTCCCTTGACTATTTGAGCTGATGTACAAACTAAATTTCTCCACTGTGAGATCAATAAATCAATCAGTTATAGGAATATTCCTGCAATGAATAAATGTACTTAGATTAAAAACTTGATTTCTTTCAAATATTTTTACATGTTGCCACAGAAAGAAAGACATTTCTTACACATCTTTACCAGAAATGCTTAAAGAAACAGATGTATCTTGGTTTACCTGTCCTTTATGATGCTAGTATCAAATCCATGGAAAGGGTTGTCTTTTAAACTTACCTGATCTTTTTCCAGGTTGCTCAGTTGTCTTGGATTGAGAGGAAGGTTGCAACAACGCTATTTGGAGAACCTCCAAGTGCCACGATTGAAGATGCAATGAGGAATTTTCTGAAGGTGCGCATTATGTTATAAAAACAAGCAATTCGATGAGCTAACCATGTTTTTATATACATAGTAAAATTGCTTGACAAGTTATCATGCAAGGGAGCCTTTATGAGGCTTTAAAAATGTCATAAAGGTGATAAAGTTGCACCTGTGTTGTTTCAAATGCTTCTTAATTAGGATAAGTTATTATTTTTCAGTACTGTTTGCATGCTTTCTTGAGGGAGCTCTGATTATAAAACGCATTTTACCGCAGATTCCTGAGTAAAAACGTGCCCCCAGGTCGCTCCTGTGCTTAGTTTTTAAAGGATAATCTGTGTTTTTTTTCATAGAGGCATTCTCCTTGTTCCAACATTTCAACTGTTTATACAGAAGAGAAAATACTCTAGCTTCTGGCCAATATTCCTGAGCGTGCTTCTTTCTGGTGTCTCGCCCTTCAGTTTAGGTGAAGTGGCTCTTGCTACAACATGCCGGAAGATTTAGAGTACATCTACTTTAGAACAGATGATTCCTATAACTGAAAAAAAAAACAATAAAAGAGGTGCGAGATTAGGAGCTGAATTAAAAGTGCACAGATTGCTTAAAAGTGCACGTTCACCATTCAGATTCTCTCATAAATCAATGATGATTCAAGCACTGGTTTGTTTAGAGAAGGTGGGGTCAGGGTGGGGCGGGTTACTTCTTTTTATGTTCAGCATCTTTAGATGAAGCTAACCGTAGTAAAACTGCGAAAAAAATGCTGTTTTGCTGCTGAACGACTTCACTGCTTCTAAAATAAAAAAAATTCTTGTATTCCTATTTAATGCAGGTTGAAGAGATTCATCCCGCCTACTCAAAGCTGAACTACGTGTTCCTGGCTAAGGTCAGTATGGGTTGGTTATAGGTCTCGTTTTTAAAGTGGGACCAAAATGGCCTTTATTGTGTCTTCTCTTCTCTGCTGCAGTGTTACAAAGCTTTGGGCGACAATTATAAGGCCAGGAAGATGTGTGAAGCAGCGTCTTCCATGAACACCGTATCCAAAGAGGTAGATGCTGACAGCTGCAAGATATTCAGTCAGATAAAGAAAACTTGTGATGAAAAACGACTGCACTTTCAAATCAATACACGGTTTTTGCATATTTTCTTCTTTACAAATAAAAATCTGAAATGTTTGGCATGCTTTTTTATCCAGCCCTCGTGCATTTGTACGAGCACCTTTTCCTGCAGCCAGTACGGAAGAGGATTAGGGCCACTGAGAAAAAAAAAAAAAGTGAACTCATTTTTTAATTTTATTTCAGTTTAATATGGGGAAAAAGTCAGAATTCTGACTTTTTTTCTCTCAGAATTCTGACTTTAATCTCAGAATTCTGACTTTATTCTCAGAATTCTGACTTTTTCCTCAGAATTCTGACAGCTAACAAACTTGTTAGCATCAAGCCATAGCCATGTCTGTTTTAGAGACTAGCTCTCTTGTTTTAATGACCTTCTGCTCCTCCATTAATGAGTGGACCCCTCGGGCACGAAAAAAGTTGCCTAATTCCGTCATTTTCCACCAATGTGTCACTGGCCACCTCAAACAACTCACATCTTTGTCAGTGAAACTGAGTGCTTCAACATCTCTTCCTTCATGGTGTCAATCTACATTAAAATCCAAAATTCTGAGATTAAAGTCAGAATTCTGAGAAAAAAAGCCACTATTGAGAAAAAAGTCAGAATTCTTAGAAAAAAAAGTCAGAATTCTGAGGGAAAAAAGTCAGAATTCTGAGATTAAGGTCAGAATTCTGAGAAAAAAGGTCAGAATTCTGAGAAAAA
>NW_015150464.1:803981-825118 GCF_000732505.1 Cyprinodon variegatus
TTTTTTTAGTTTGTGCTCTTTGAAAGAACGTGCCTCTACTTTATTACATGATGTGCCTGTTTTGGCTCTTGAAGGACGGATGAATTGCTGTGACGGGTTGGATTTGGCCCGCAGGCCTTGAGTTTGACGCATGCTTAATCTAAACCATGCCACTGTAGCTGTGAATGTATGTTTTCAGCCATTATCCTGCTGCAGGGCTCAAGGTTTTTGCAGTCTGACAGGTTTTCTTTCAGGACCGTTCTTCCTTTAGCTCTTTTTATTATCCTGTCAACTCTACCCAGCTTCTCAGTCCCTGCTTAGGACCACAGCCTGATGCTGCCTCAATTTGTAATTCAAGTTTTTGGGCTGTTGGTTTGTTTCTCATCACAGAAACGTTTTTAATCCAAGTCAAAACGTTTGGGGACAGACGATTCACACTTGAGTTTTTTTGTTTGTTTTTAAGATTATTTTTAGGCTCTAATTCCTTTTTTTTTCTATTATATCAAAAGTAGGAAACAAGATTAGAGAGAGGGGGAAGATGAGGCAAAGTTCACCAGGCTGATACTCCAACATGTGACGGCCGTGTTGAGGTCTACGTCATTGGACGTTTACTTTACCCTTTAAACTTTCATCATCTAGTGGTTTTTGCAGTGACGATAAAACAGATGACAAAAAGTCATTTAGAAACAAATTTCATTGTTTTTGACAATAAATTGGATCTGATTGGATGTCAGCCCTACAGACACAGACGCTGCTCTAACAGAGCTATCCAAAATCATCAACAAACAAATTGCAGATTTTTTTGATTATCTATATCAGGACATTAGTTATAATAACTAGTCTAGTCTTTTTTGGCTTAACAGAAAACAATAACTGCAATAATTACACACCTGGACTTTATCTGCCCATTGGTTGATCTCTGAAGGCAATAGATTGCATTGGATATCATTTAGGGGTATCAGAGTATGATAATCTGAATAAATAATGTACTATTTTTATTTATAAAAAAGGTGTTTAAAAACCATGTATACTTTTTGTAGCATCCAGTGCAATTAGAAAAGGCCAGAAGTGGTGGTTGAAAGGTTTATTTGAACCATCCGTGCCTCCGACCAACGTAAGAGCTACAAACAATTTACAATTACAATTTAGTACACCATGCTTAGCTCATTACATTGGTAACTTTTCTGTATTAAACATTTTCTAATTAACACAAACCTTGTTCCTCAATTGACTGATGCTTTAAACTTTACTATTATATGACTTTCCGTGGTCCTTTAATCAGTTTCTCTTGCAACGTTTTCTTCCTAACTTCCGGTTTTACGGACCCGTTTTGTGTTAAGCTAACTTCCGGTTTTACGGACCCCTTTCAAAATAAAAGCATAGTCCTCTAATATAGCCATCATGTAAAAAAAAAAAAAAAAATTTTATTATTTTTTTTTTTTAACCACACTCTTCTACCGTTACACTTTTCATTGTACAGTTTTGGACCAATGTTGGTATGCTTGAGCTCGTGGCCTCGAAGTGCAGAATCTGAATTCCTTTTACTACCGTTGTGCAAAAAAAATTTATAAAATGCAATATATAAATGTATGTTTTTATATATAGTACATTTCTTAAATTATTTATGAATATAGAATTAATTGAGAATATATTTTAAAATGTATTGTGTATAAAAGCATTACAAAATAAAATGATGTATGAATAACAAATATTGATGAAATAATATTCTGTCTTCTTTCATATTGATATTATGCTATATTCTTTTATTAAGGATGAAGAAGCACAAAAAGAGCTGGATTTACTCTGCCAAAAACTCTGACTGAGAAGACTTGAGGAATCATCCTGAAGCTGCGCTGTAGTTGCTCCTGATGTAGATCTAAAACCAGAGGAAAGTGGCTGAAAATATCTGTTTGATTCACTCTGTGAGTGTAACCATGATGTTCAATCAATAGTGGGACCACAAGGCACCGTCCTTCTCCATTTTTTTGGTTTTCTTTTCTTTTTTAAACTGATGTTTTAATATCTCAACGGTTAGGTTTTGGTTTCTTATGAAATTATAAGTTTGTTTCTGTCAGATTTAGCTATTTGTTGATTTACATGTGCTGTGAAGATCTACTGTACTTTTATTTTTATAGGGTTTTTGTTTTGTACTTGCTCCAGACTTTATACCATCGGTCACTTCAATGATTCATAAACTAGTGGCGTGGCAGATGTGGTTGTGAGGAACAGGCATGAAATTAATTTTAGTTTCCAACTGAAATGAGAGCGATGGGTCATATTCCAAAGTAACTCACAGTGAGAAACAGTTCAGTCTGTGAGCCAAATTCTACCGTTTACAGGCAGAACAAGTTTTTTTTTTACAAGAAACAGGAATGAATCTGAAAGCTCCCCTTGGACTTGCTTCGACAGACTGCAGATGTGGTTATTCCCGTCACTGGAATCGGTAGTGAGCAGAAACCGATTATGAAATAAAAGAAATAACCTTTCTCACATTAAAAAGTCATCCATAACAAGGTCTTACAGTAAACCAGGGAGATGCTGAGTCAGTTTTATTAAGTGAAGTTTGCAATGCTGTGCCAAATTTGGGGCACTTTTTAACGCATCATTCAGTCTGGATTATCCTTACCACTGTAGTTCACTTTGGAAAACCTGCTCTGGTATTCCCAAACATTTTTTTTGTCGTTTTTATAATCCGAAAGTAGTGAAGTTCTGCTTGATAGTACTTCTGACTGAATTTAAGGGTTTGGTTTATGTTGACGGATAAGATGTTCACACTAAATCAAACACTTTTTATAGAATAAAAAACAAGGACGACCTTCTTTATGCTATTTAAAGTTGTTCTTGTCTGTGTGACTTTGACGTATTTTTCAGACTGAGCATAAAAGCATAAGGAAAGGTTACGGTAAATATTGGCTTATAGCAGACTTCGTGTATCTGTTTTTCTCTAATGGGTTTAGGTTTCCGGCCTTTAACCTCCCTGATGTCTTTAGGGTCAGAAAATAAAACCTCCGACAGCTCTGGATGCAGTGATGTCATAACTGCGCACCTTTTTAACCTCAGTCGATCATGAATTTTAATTCTGAAACTGCACACGAGTAACAGTGAACTCTCCCATGTTCTTTAGCCTCTGAGAAAGTGAAATTACTTGATCAGTGTGGAGGAGGTGATGAGGAACGGGAAAAATATCCCCCAGGATTTGTTGGAAAATGCAGCTGTGAATCATCTGGGCTCTGATTTACATATTTCTCCCTGAAGCAAACCTGAATGTCAGACTTTCTACACTTTATTGCTCTGATATGTTTATTTTTTTAATGTTCTACATCAATGTTAAGATGTTTTATTATTTTTATTTCTTTAACATGTAAAGACGAATCTCATTACACTTCATTTATATGTATAAAGTTTGAAACGATGCTGATTTAAAGGTTATTTAAGCTGTAATCTAATGATAATGTAAAGAAACATGTAACCGGACTTTGATCATCAGGGTTTTTTGTTGTGATGAAAAAAAAATCTGTATATTGCTTTGTTGTTTTTGTTCATTTGAATGTATCTTAGCTACTATTGATTGACTACATTTGAATGCCTCATCTTTATCCTGTTTCTTTACATTCCTCAATGTTGTCTTTATCTATTGGCACCTAATGAAAACATGCAGAATGGATTATATCAAGAAGAACATTGATTTTCAGTTTGATGAACCATTACTGTGTGGATTTAACCCAGACGTCTTCCACAAGGGCGTCTAAAGATTTCGATTTAAGATGACAGTGACACAAATGTTTTTACCTAAAGATGAAAAATAAAAAATACAATTTTTTTTTAGCAGTTTTTCTGCTTTTCTTTAATGGAATAGTTGCCTCACAATTCCACAGCATAATAGGATAAAAAGTCCCTGCAGTGTAAATAATTTTCTTTTTCTTGCTGCTATGTTGGAAACCTTTTTTCTACTTATTTTATTTTTACCAGATTTCAACATCCAGCTGACATTTTTCCAATCTTTCATCTTTTTTATATATTTTGTTTTATTTTAAATCCTCATAGTGTATTAAAATTGTACTCTTTTAGAAAATGACCATGTTACTGTGTGATCAATTTGTAATTCAGAATCATTAGGCTGCTCAGTGGCGCACTGCTGCCTTACAGCAAAAAGGTTCCGGGTTCGATTCCCTTTCTCCATGGAGTTTTCATGTTCTCCCTGTGCATGCGTGGGTTCTCTCAGGGTACTCCAGACTTCTCTAAATTCTCCTTAGGTGAGTGTGTGTGTGTGTGAATGGTGGTTTCTCTCCATGTTGCCCTGCGATGGACTGGCGACCTGTCCAGGGTGTAGCCCGCCTCTCGCCCATAGACAGCTGGAGATGGGTACCAGCACCCCTCGTGACCCTGTTTGGGATAAGCGTGACAGAAAATGGGTGGATGGTTTGGCTGAGGGTATAAACAGAATAGAATTCAACTTTATTGTCCCTCTGGGATCCAGGAAGAGGTGGGCTTCTTCTAAGAAGTAGGCTTCCAATCCTAAAGAATGGTGTCACTTGAAAGGACATTGAATGTAGAAAGCAGGCGTCGATCAGAGTAAGTTTTTGCAGAAGAAGTGTTAAAGATGCTACCTCTCTCACTACCTCTTGCACGCTTAACACGTCGTGCTCTACCATTTGAGCTTATTCTCCACGTGCAAATACCTCATTTAATTTTTTTAAAAATCCCAACCCCATACTGATCCAATGCATAACTATTTGCATTGGATCAGTACTCTGTTAAAAGACCATGTGACACTCAGTTTTTTATTTTGTTTTTCTTGATGTAATATGCCCCACTTTATACAAGCCTGACATTACCAAGAGAAACCCCAGTAACAGTCCGCAACTAGAGTCTTCAGTCTTCAGCTCAGTCTCCAGCTAAAGTCCCTGGAGGATTTAGGAAAACTGCACGTTTCTGTCTGTGAACTTATTCTCCTAAAATGCATCTTCAGTTTGGAGCATGGATAAAGGGGCATCTTCTGCAAAAACTTACTCTGATTTATGTTGTAGATGAAGGTCGAGGTCATTTTTGGATCATCATCCTGGTGAAAAATTGAATCACTACCTTATAAATAGTTTGCAGAGCTTAGGGTGAAAGAACACCATAAATCCTTTCCATTACTTACCAATTATAAAATGTTTCCACGTTCATCCTTTAACTCATATCAGACCCAAATAGGTGCTTTGCTTCTGGAAAACTCATCCTTGGTCCCGTCCCACCAACGCTTCAGGTCCAGTTGAATTGGGAGATTCCACAGGTTTATGTCAGTGATGGTCGGCCGAGAAAGGAATTTCCTGGAAAGGAAAGACGGCAGCGTTTTTCCAACGTGTGAAACCCACTCTTTGCTGCTGCAGTATTCCAATAGTGAGATATTTTTACCTCATTTGAAATCCTTGTAAGTTTTTGTGGAAAAAAAAACAACTTTGGGTTTCATGTAGTTTTGTATCTCACATGAATTCAAAGATTTTATAACTAGTTAAGTGGCTTTTATATGACTTAAATAATTTGTTTTGATCTCCTTGCTTTTCCTATTTTAAAGAGTGAAATTTGTTTGGGTCGTGTCAGATAAACCCAAAGTTACAGCTTTAAGCCAAATATTATGCATTAAAAGATTAATTTACATTTAGAAAACATATTTGATTCATTTCATGTGATTTTAGCAAAAAATAGATAATGTGGTTAACTATACAATACATCGAAATGTTATTTCTTAAGTATAAAATACTACATCTGATGGTAATGATGCGCTACATTAGTATTACTCTTTTGCAATAAAATAAAGAAATAAAATTGCATAAGGCACTACGGAAACATTCTCAAATTGAAGTTAAATTTGTATCCACTGTTCCTGTGAAATTATAGATCTACTTTAAGATATTTCTTTTCTAGGGGTGCCAATATCTATGGTTAACATTTGATTAAATATTGTCTTTTAAAAGCTTTATTTTTTTCTACATGCATTCCTATTATGTAAAAAATATATATATATATATATATATATATATATATATATATATATATATATATATATACAAGATCTTATATTTTAGTTTTGTCACCTAATCAGTTTTTACTACTTGGATGAATTATTTCAAAAGCCAAAACAGGCTAAATAATTTAATTTTTAAGATGAAATTGTGCAGCTTAATGCAATAAATCTTAGTAAATCTCTGAAATACTAACTTAGTGTAATTTGCCCGCCTTGTTTGTGTTCTGGTTTTACTGTTTATAAAAAAAATAGCCTAGTTGGTTATATAATCTCCAACATATAATTAAAGATCTAAGCGATTCTTTTTTATATGCAGCTAAATTGTTCTTTTTCCAAAATCATCATGGAGTAACAAGTAGGCTCCTGTCAGAGTGGAGGGGGCGACTTAAATGATCGGGAAACTTCAATTCATTCCCTGGCTTCTCTCTGACTGAACATTGTGTGCCAGGACAGAGGGGAATTTGTTACTGGATTAGATTTAGGCCAACCTCCCACCGGTCTAGTCATGTTTCATTTGTTTTTCTCAGCAGAATCGCTCTAAATGGGTTCTTCCCATATCAGCGCAGATGTTTGTTTATACAGTGAGGGAAGCTTCACCTTTGCTGACTGCTTTTATAAGCCTCCTGCACACTTCGATCAGATGTATCGCACCAGACGGTTGCACAAACCACTTGCACTTGAAGTCTGCACACGTGGGACCAGATGTTGCGAAACAGTTCAAAAGTTGCATGTTTCTGCTTCTGTTTGCTGCCCACCATCAAAGATTTCTATGCCTTTATCTCTGTTGCAACACTGTTTATTATTCAGGTGAATGGCTCGCTGCCATGTTTTTTTATTGTGAACCAGGATTGGGTTTGTCATTCACTACTTGGCGTTCAAGAGGGTTTATAAATATTTCAAAGAAAGTCATGCAGGTACACAAGGTCAGTCTGCTGCTTTTCATCGACATTGTATGCCAAACAGACAATCCGACTTTGGTTTCACGGGTCGACAAACATGAAGTATTATGTATAAACTTTGGTGTAAATAGAAAAAAGCAAAAGCTATGAAAACCCAATATTTTTTTAGAGGCTTGCATATTATCAGTGGCACTTAATAGCGCAGACCTGAAGGTAAAAGTTGAAATGGTTTGTGTCCAGGATGTGTGGGATCTGCAGAGATGTTAACTTCTAGCCTACAAACAGTATCTTTAGCCCCGTTTACACTACACTTTTGAAACTGTGCCAACCTCGGTCAAAGCACGGTAATCAAGATACCCGTTGAGTGTAAATGGCACGCACAATTGAACCGAACTGCCAGACACAACCAAACCGCGCTAAACAGGTACTAGTTCATCTTTGGGGCTCAGCACGGTTCAGTTCTGGTTCGCTTCTCCGATAACAAAGAGCGAATGAGCAGACTCCGTAATCTGTAATCATGGAACTTCAGACATTAATAAAAATGCCAGCTTCTCTCTCATGCCGCACAATTTCCAGCGATGGAAAATCAGTTGGATCATCTTCCCTCTCCCTCCATCCAGGCTCCTTTTATTTTGGCTTCAATCAGCCTCTGCTGACACCTGTGTGCAGCAGGTTTCGGTGCACAGTTAGTGAGCACCGCCTCCTTAAACGACTTCAGCCCAGCTTGGGTTGTTAAAGGGGGAAAAGCAAAAAACAAAACAATCCAATTACGCAAAGCACAACAAAAAAAATTTAAATAAAAGAAAAACAGTCATGTTTTCCCCTGGGAATGTAGTGTTGATGCGTGCAACACAATCACACCAACACTACATTCCCCACGATGCAACGGTAGCACGCAAAGTCACAGCAGCGCTCATAAGCGGCAGTGGCCTGTGGGCCAGTTCTAATGGTAATTAAATATCTTCTAGGAGGCCATGTATAAACATGGGCCTTAACTTTGACATATGTGAGTTAAAGCTAATGTAAAATCTAATAGAAAGATAGCGAAGGACTGTTTAAAGAGCACGAAGCATCTGTCAGTCGTCAAACAAATCGTTCTTATATACCTAGGAAAATGTTTTGATCCAGATGCTAACCGTAAACAACTCCAGCTAGAAATTGGAGCTCTTTGTAGCATAGCTTGTTGCTACCCGATCCGTACCGGTAGCACGATCCGTACCATCAGCTCATTTGCGCCTGCGCGAACAGAATAACTTCCGGGTCGCCAAAAAATAATGTAATTACGTTACTGAAAAAACTTTATTTATATCCTTAAATAATTAAAGAATACTAAACTACATCGTAAAGCCAATATTGAAGACTTTTCTGGAAGAAATGGATGCTTTTTAAATTCAATCCATTGTATTGCTTGATGTCATTTTTCTGGAATAAAAATCCAAATTTTCGTGAAATGTTCCCTTATCAATGAAAAACTGCAGGTCACAAAAGGTAGCAAATGAATCCATTGTGGGATCAGTACTGCTGGAGTGCATAGTTAAGTACAGAGTAAATCAAATATTTAAACAAATTTAAATATATACGCTGTGTGACGTATATTTGCGCATGATCAGAGCAGTCAAAGTAACTATCACAAGGCGATTGAACTTTTTTATGTATTTCTGCTTTTTTATTTTTAGAAAATGCAATATTGACGAAAATACAAAGATATACAAAAAGAAACCCATGCCTCTAAAAAATACAAAAGAATAAAAAAGTAAGAAAAAGGAAATATTCCCACCGGAAGTTATTCTGTTTGCGCATGCGCAAATGAGCTGATGGTACGGATCGTGCTTCCAGTACGGATCGGGTAATGACATAGCTCTTTATCTGGGTTAGCATCTCCTAGCAGCAGCCGTACAAACATCAGCGTCCTTGTCCATTACTCCTCCACCTCCTCCTCAGACATTGGAGATTAAACATTAACGTTTTAACGTCACTCATTGCTGTTTTGGCTGGACGAAGCTATCACTACAGGCGCTTGCATTTACCAGCATGCATTGCAGCATAAGTAACATTTCGACCGTGTGACAATATCCATCCATCCATTTTCTAACACGCTTATCCCAAGTGGGGTGGCGAGGGGTGCTGGTGCCCATCTCCAACTGTCTACGGGTGAGAGGCGGGGTCCACCCTGGACAGGTCGCCAGTCCATCGCAGGGCAACACAGAGACAAACAGGACAAACAACCATTCACGTACACACTTACACCTAAGGGGACTGCAGAGAAGCCAATTAACGGTCATGTTTTTGGACTGTGGGAGGAAGCTGGAGTACCTGGAGAGAACCAATGCATGCTCAGGGAGAACATGCAAACTCCATGCAGAAAGACCCCGGGCCGGGAATCGAACCTGTGCCACTGAGCAGACCTGTGTGACAATATTTTATTTGAATTGATGAAAACTGCTCACAGTATTTTTGCTGTATTATGTAAAGAACCCAAATAAATACTTCTCAACTAAAGTCAATTATTGCAACTAATAGTGAATCCCTTTAACTGAATTTTGATATCCAATTTTTCAATTTTTCTTAATGAAAAAAATATTTTTATTTTAGCATCTCTCAGACGGGGTTTGTGAGGAACAAGCTGGACCTCCACCTGACTAGATTATTGAACACCTCCCCGGCCAACCACAGTAGTGCAGACCCTTTACACTGCAACCTTACCGTCAAGTCCCTTTACTGCATTCTTCCGCTGTATTATTATGAATCTGCCATCATCAGCTCTATAACAGAAAAGGACAACATAAACAGTAGAACATTAAGTTTGAAATTGTTTGAAATTCGGCTCCTTTGAAGTTTAGGAGGCCGTTCTGAAGGGTAGATCTGTTATAGAATGCCCATTGCAGAATTACCACATCCTAAATGTTTAAAGACATTAAAGCTGTAAAAAAGTCCCACACCATGATGTTGCCACCACCATTATTTAAAGTGCGATCGCTGTCTCTTCTGGCCATTAAGGTTTTCAACAGAAGACATTTTAATTATTTTTGGTGGCAAGTCAAGATTTGACTGTGGGTGTTTGACCTGTTCCATGCTTTTGATTTTTTTTTCTTGGTCAGTAATCTTTGTTAAAGCTCCTCTACTTTGATCATTGATGCTGTTTTCCAGGAGTTTGGGATTTTATGGTAGACCTGAGCCTTGGTGGTTCCTGGATTTTTTTTTCTAAGAATTTTAATGAAATATATTTTCATCCAAAGGAGACAGTTTGGATCGGATGGTTGAATCTTGGGCATAGTTGAATGATCCTGAACCAACCCAAAAAATGGTTTTGGAATTGGTAAAACAGGCTAACAATTTTCTTTGGGGGACTTTTCAACTCCAAGCTGGGTTGGTGTCTAAAATACTATCATTTTAAATCACCCAAGGTGTTTGGTGGATCTTCTATGCATCTTTTTTCCTCTATATATGATTAAAACCCTATTTCAATTGCGAAAAAATACCACTTTTCATGACGGTTATACTCATTACGAATATGTTCAAGTCTTGTTAAGAACCCACCTGCTTTGGACTTGACCCAAACTCAACCCCTCTGCACAGCTTGGACTATTTCTGGCTAGACCTGCTGTTTGTTCAGGACTCACCTAAAATAATCCCAGTCTCAGCCCTGCTGTAACATTTCTCAGCCTCTGAATACTACAACCCTACCCACAGTCATTCACACTCTACATATCCCCACATTAATAATTTAAGCTGAGCTTTATTGAAGTTACACAACTTGCATGCGTTTTATCTTGAGCCAGTTCAGGATGCAAGCATTTAACAGAGTCTCATGCTAATCGGGGCTAATGCAGCCTTGACAGGTTTAAGCTGTAATGACATAGGATGTGTCTAATAGCCGGTTCATGCAATATATCATGTCGCTCTGCCACAAAACTGCCCATTCATGATTGGTGTTGACAGGGTTGGAACATGCTCCTGATTTGTAAATCGAGGTTTGGCGTTTTCTCTGTGAGCTTTATTTTAATGTAAACCATCTTCTACAGGCGTTCCAGTTTTCCTTCTGCTTTATTTCAATTGAGCTGCTTTTTTCTCTCTGCCTACAGTGTCTTGCAATAGCATTCACAAACCTTTTATCTTATCTCGCCAAACAGAGCACTTTGCTCTAAATCTGCAGGTTTACTAGTGGTTCCTAGAATTTCTAAAAATAGAATGGGAGGCAGATCTTTTAGTTATCAGGCTCCTCTCCTGTGGAACCAACTACCAGTTTTAGTCCGTGAGGCAGACACCCTGTCTACTTTTAAGGCTAGGCTTAAAACTTTCCTTTTTGATAAAGCTTATAGTTAGAGTGGCTCAGGTTATCCTGAGCTATCTCTATAGTTATGCTGCTATAGGCTTAGACTGCTGGAGGACATAGGCACCCCTATTTTATCATTCTTCTTCATTCTATCTCTATTCTCCCACTCTGCAGAATATGTTAGTTCAATCTTTATGCTCTCTCTGTTTTTTCTCATATTTACTTTGCCTCATCTGTTCCTATTTGGCTGTGACAACATCCTGAAGAGAAATATCAGCTGTGCTGCTTCCATCAACACCCTTGTTTATAGATGTTGGATATCGGATTGTTTTTCAGTGGAGTCCTGTTTCTCTGACAGAGACTGGCTGGATTTGCTTTCTTCCTCCTCTGACATGGGAGGTAGCTCTGAGCTTGTCTGCCTGGCTGTGTGTTTCCTGGACGGGGGCCGCCTTTAATAGCTGCTTTTTGTGTCTCTGCTTCTGTCTCCTTGAACCCCAGTCGGCCTCAGCAGATGGCCGCTCACACTGAGCCTGGTTCTGCTGGAGGTTTCCTTCCTTTAAAAGGGAGTTTTTCCTCTCCACTGTCGCTACAAGCATGCTTACTGTGAGGGATTGCATTTGTGTCAATAAGTCGATGCACTCAACTGGTTTTGCTTAGATAGAAAGCGAAAAAATTTGACTGTCTTCCACATGTCATCTCAAAGTGCCTTGAGATGACATGTGTTGTGAATTTGCGCTATGTAGATAAACTGAATTTAATTGAATTTTAGGAACTTCATTGCGTTTTGTCACATTTCAGCCCAAGACTGCAGTGTATTTTGTAGGATTTAATGAAGCAAACAATTACAAAGTGTTGAATATTGTCTGAAATGGAAGATCAAATATGAAAAATTATTAGACCAACTTTAATATATATATATAGAGAGAAAATTATTTTACAGACGACTAAGTCTACCGACTTAGAAGCTGACTTTCATCTCAGCAGTCAGTAGCTTCAGTGATACAGAATTAAAGGTGAACTACATGCCGACGTTTTGAAGAGAAAATGTTTTTTAAGTCTTTAGAGACTTAAGACTTAAATTGGACTTGCCTCTAAGTTGACTTGGACTAAATAGAAAAAACTTGTAAGCCTCTCTGCACTGATCTCAATTCATCGATGCCCTTGATTCTTTTGCAGATGCTAGAAGTTTCCCTGACAAATCATCACTATCTGATCATTTGTCATTGCAGTTTGACAAAAGAAAAGCCATGCTTTCACTCCCATTCATAAATGTTATGCTTGGAGCACTGCCACATGTTTCTTCAGGGGCTGTTTAGTCTTGGGAATTAATTTCATATTTGAAAAGAAGGACGGGGGGAAAAAAGAGAGAGCAGGCCGCTTGGTATCAGCAGCCATCTACTGTCTGATTCTGTCACGCTCTGGTTAGTCGGCAGCTACATGCCTCACTTTGAACGAGTACAGGATGTTCTGGCAGCCTGAGATAAAAAAGAAAAACAGGGGGGGAATCTTAGAAACACTTCCCATTATGTTCCCACCTGACCTGGATGCAGGCCAAGAGTACTTGGAGAGCATGAAACATGGCCATGCTGGTGTGCGTCTATTTTACTTTCAGCCTGTTCATGAAATAGAAAATATTGTCGCTGAAACTGATGAGAATGCATTCAGGTTTGTTATGCCTTGTTGAGTTGAATTCAGGGTAGAGGCATTTGTTTTTCCAAATATCCTGTTGATCTGAATAAAAGTTCTGTAGATATGAAATGTATAAACCTGTTTGCACTAATGGTAGCATAGAACTAACCAAAGGTCATTGGGGTTTTCCATTTTTTACTTACTGACATGCCTTACATGTTATTGTGAGCCAAATTGATAGTTTAATAAATTATATATTTCACTATAATTTCGACTTAGACGAACTTTATTGTCATTTTGTATGCACAGAGTTTTGTTGCATACAGCTTACAAAAGTGCAATGAGATTGCAGTTGGAGTAAGATAAACGTAACCAATATGAAGTGCAGCAGTGATCGAAGAGTAACAATGTAGGAGGAAAAAAAATGTATTTAAAATAATGGTGCAAAAGGGAAGTGATATATAAAAAAAAGTTTGGTGCAGTGCAAAATAAATATGGTGCTAAATGTTGTAGAACATTGAGTTATGTCCTATTTAAAAGCATGATAAACGTCCAGCAACATTGGTAGTGGAAAATAATGATGCAAGTGTGAAGCAGAGACCAATAGCTCAACAGTCTGATGGCAGCGGGGAAAAAGCTGTTGCAGAACCTGCAGGACCTGCAATGGATCCTGTTAAGCCTCTTCCCAGAGGGCAGCAGGGAGAACGGTCCATGGTGGGGGTGTGAGGGGTCATTGGTGATGTTACGGGCTCTGGACACGCAGCGCTGGGATGAAATGTCTTTAATGGAGGGAAGAGAAGCCCCCATGATCCTCTCTGCTGTTTTCACCTTCTTCCAGTCTGAGGCGCTGCAGCCTCCACACGACACAGTGAGACAGCTGGTCAGAACGCTCTCTATGGTGCTTCTGTAGAAGGTGGTGAGGGTGGGTGGGGGCAGGTGGGCTCTCCTCATCCTCCGCAGGAAGTACAAGTGCTTCTGGGCCCTTTTAACCAGTGAGGTGGTGTTAACAGACCAGGTGAGGTTTTCTGTGATGTACACTCCCGGGAATTTGGTGCAAATGGAATGTCAGGGGAGTCTGGAGATGATGTTTTATTTTACCAGCCTTTCTAAACACTTCATCATGATGGGAGTCGGTGCGACGGGCCAGTAGTCAATAAATGAGGTGACTAGAGGCTTCTTTGGGACCAGAATGTTGGAGGCAGACTTAAAGCATGCTGGCACTATTGATTAACCTGACTCCGCCAGATGGATTTGCTGATTGGCCTATGTTGGTGATAGACGGGCCAAATAAACCAATCAGATCAACGAAGCATATGACGTAACAGAGCGACGACGAAGAGGAGCCAATTGATAGATCAAACTCTTGCTGAAACCAGTGGGGAGAAGAGCCAAAACATGTTTTTCTCTGAGAAAAGCCTCCAGAGCAGTGTTTTGCTCTTCTTTCAGTGAAGAAATACTCTGTAATTCTGATAAAACTTGCTCGATAGCCACGCTAACGCTAGTTTCATCGCCTGAAGCCGCCATGTTCTTTAGACTGAACTGTCGAGCTTCTCGTTGCGTCACTCCTCAACCCGCCTCAAAGCCAACGCCGATTGGACGTTCGTTTGGTGAACGGCTCCAAATTTTCTTTAACGGAGAGTCTCCAGACTGATTAGCGAGTGAAACCTTGAAAGCTCGCGAGATCAGGATGGTCTCACGAGGCTAACTATTGATTGGTCCAGCGAGGTGTTAAAAATGTCTGTGAGAACACCTGCCAGCTGACCTACACACTCCTTGAACAACCACCCAGGTATGTTATCAGGGCCTGGTGCCTTCCTCTGGCTGACTCTCCTCAGAGTCTTCCACATTTACACTGTGTCAAAGCAGAGTGCCTTCTCTCCCTGATGGCGAAACAGCTTTCACTGCTGGAGTGCTGAGAAGTCAACATCAACTGCACCAACCGGGGGGGGGAGGATGTGTTGTAGTCTTTAATTGTCCATAACCCTTGCTACATCCTCCTGGTGTTGCTGATGTCGGAGAAAAGATGCTGGATTTTCCAACTGTGTATCTGCTTTGCTAACCTGACGGCACGGTTAAAGTAGGCTCGCACTGTCATCTGTGCCTCTTTAGCACCAGAGATGAAGGCTGAGTTCCATGCTTTCCTCAGTTATCCAGGCTTGTTGGTTGGCCCGGGTTATGATATTTGTGGTGCTGACTTCCTCAATGCATCTCTTGATGTAGAGTCATGTACAGTCATGGCATACTCATCAATGTTGATCTTGTTGTCTTATGTTGCTGCAGCTTTGAACATGTCCTTGTCAGAGCTTAGTAAAGAGATTTCATTCAGAAGAACAGATTTAAAGGTACCTGATATCATGTATGCCGACAAAAATATCTATTCAGACCATCAATTGATTATGACCACCAACTTTTGTTTTTACTTTTAAACAGAATTAATTGTTCTTTTGAAATTATTCTGTTATAATCGTGGAGCAGTCCACCAGCTGCTCCACCTCCTCTCTGTAGTCCTGGTCGTCGTCGTCTCTGATGAGGCCCAACACCGTGGTGTCATCTGCAAACTTCACGTTGTGATTGGTGGTGAACCTGGGAACGCAGTCGTGTGTCAGGGTGAACATTGATGTTGCTTATCATTCTTATCCTAATCATAAGCAACAAAAGCACTTCCATCCATCCATCTTCTCCAGCTTATTCCATCGGGGACCAGTGGAGCTGGGGCCTATCTCTGGTAGTCTTTAGGTGAGAAGCAAGGTATACCCTGAACATGTCGCCAGTCTGTTGCAGATGCTGGGTTCATTATTTGATATATGAAATAAACCAAAAAGCCATTTGCAGCTCTGAAATTCTCAGATATAGCCTATCTCAATATGATTGAAGCTAAAAGTGCAACAACCTAGTTTTTCCATCATCGTTAAAATAAAACAGTAAAAAAGTAAAACTGGTATGAGTGATCTATCATTTGCTGTTTTTTTTTTACCAGTACATGTCATCATTATTTATCAGAAAGCTATTTAGTATTATGTCTTTACTACAGGGGCCGTAACAAAATAATGAAAGCCTTTTTAAACATATTTTAAAAGAAATAATTCTGCTTCTTGAATATTAGGTATTTGTATTTCTTCCTCTATGTTTTGCACCACATGAATTTAATAGTGTTTGGAGGAGTCCAGCCAAAAGAGATATAACAGAAACTGAAAATGGATAAAACATTTTATTTGGTTTTCTCAGTTTTAAAAAAATCAGTTTTGCGTTTCTGACAGAAGATTTACAAAAACACTGAGCTTGCATGCAATAAAGCAGACCTCTAAATATTACCAACCTGTAGTTGCGTTATATTATATATGCAAGAAGTCACGTTGCCCATGCATCACAAGATTAGGCTTTCATTATGAGACTTTTTTTTACTAACATGCATTTCTATCCCAGCATAAGCAAGGAAGAGATGATCCAGCAGACATGGGCTGGTTTCCAGTAGCTCAGTTTGAAAAAAAAAACAGTCATATTTTCCATCACACAGTTCCATCTGTTTAATGCCCTTTGGATGAGAACGTGCAAGCTGTATGGAGCATAGTCACCCAGTACTGCCTTTACTCATCCCCTGTTGCTGCACACTGTCAGTCAGCTGGCTGACAGTAAGCTACTTCACCTTTCACTCTAATCCCTAACCCATAGTTTGACAGTAATGCGTCTAATTACTGTGATCAAACCTTGGTATTGTTTAAGGTTATGATTAGGTGTGAATCTCTTACTGGTCCATTTCTATAATGTAATGCTGAATAAGACCACTCTATTATATATTTATATGCCAAACTGGCCATCTCTGCAGGGCATCCTTTAATATTATATATTTTAAAAAGCACTTTAGATTAAATAATATTTGATTTAAGCATCTATGTGTTTTTTCCTGAGTAATATACTTACACTATAATATATTAATGTACAATTTGCTACTAAACATCTTATTTTAGTAGAGCTGAAGTTTAAGAGCTTAGGCAGTAGAAAGCTTATTCTCCTGTAGCGCAGTCCCTAAAACTGCGGCATCACTACTGGATAGTCACATGAGGATACTTGCTGCAGCTTGCAGCATCACAGTTATGAAAATAGATGCAAAAGAAACAGTTTTTAAGAGACTACATACAAAATTACTGGCAAATTTGAAAGGATTCATACAAAAACGTAGATAAAGTGTATTTTCTCCCTGATCTCTGGGAAGCGTAGCTACAGCAAAAGGCTTCAGTGTACAGTTAGTCTTTTTCGGCAGCAGTACAAACTTTGCAAGGAGCAGCTTTTTTTACGTGTGTCTATATTTTGGTGGATCAGAGCTTCATATTTGCCTGCTTTTTCTTTTTTAACTGACAGTTTTCTTGTTTTTACTGCACTCCTCAGGTCTGATAAATACAAAGATCATAGGTAATTGCTACTTGGCCTATCTGACTAATGCTGAATGTGGGTGGATGTTCTGCATCGTGTCTCCTGTGAAGCAGATGTCCCATTGCTTTCTGGGCTGCACAAACAAGAACCCCAGAGGTTAGAAATTTAGATTTAGACACAGTTATATGTACCAGTAGTAAAACATGTGTTAAAAACCTTGAAAAATGTGTATAATTTTTAATTACAGCAGCATAACATGATTTTTTTCATCCTTTCTTTAGCTTGACTACAACACTTTCACATTTAGGTAAACAAAACAATGGCCCAATCATTACAATGAGGAGTTCTTCTAGGGTATAAAGACAATTTAAGAACCATTACTGGTTTTTTGGGAGTCTGCAAATCAATAAAAAGCTTATTAGTCTCCCATAATTCTTACCCTGTCAGTTATAAATAAAGATTTAGTGAATTGAACATTGGTTTTCTTTGGTTTTTCGGTAGTAGAATGATCAGATTCATATGGTCTAAACACCACAGACATCTGTCTCAAAGTGAGATCTCCAAGTTGTCAACAGAGGGTGTCAATATTTATGCAACTGGTGAATTTGTTCAAAATAAATACAAAAATGTGGGATTTTATTTCCCATTTAATTAATTGGGTTGCATATTCTACATTTATTTTTGTGTGTGAGGATGTGCTTAAGCAATAACATATTTATTTTAAGGCTCTGTGCAAATATTAAGCAGAGGCGTTAAGAGATTTGTCTGCATCTGTTTATCTGCTGTATTTAAAGGCATAGACCAAAGCCTGGGTCCAACCATTATTCTTCATTTGTTTCATTTCAGTCCTTTTCTGTAAATCTAATCAAGACTCCTTTTTTAGCAGTGGAGAGGTGGCTGCATCCAGCAGAGTCAAATTTTCCCGCATAGACACTGCTATGGAGTAATCGAGCGGTTTAAGAGTCAGGCCATAATTGAAGTCCAGGGTTGGGGTCTTTTCCGGGTCAGTGATGATGTTGCATTGGTGCGCCAGCAGGGACGTGAAGAGAAACAGCTGCATCTTGGAGAGCTCCTCCCCAATACACCGCCGTCGTCCCAATGAAAAGATGAGAACGTTGCTGGTCAGATCTTTGTTCAGCGCCCCCTGGGGATCAAGGAAGCGCTCTGGGTTGAAGGATTCTGGGTTGGACCAAATTGCTGGGTCATGGTTGATGGACCACTGGTTAACGAAGATGACCGTGTTCTTTGGCACGGTGTAGCCCATGACTGAGGTGTCTGTGAGCGTAGAGTGGGGAATGGTGAGGGGGACAAAGCTGGTGAAGCGCATCACCTCGTAGATGAAGGCCATGACGTACGGCAGCTGAGGCTGGTCTTCAATGGCGGGGAGGCGGACCCGGTCCACAACTCTGTCCACCTCTTGCTGAAGACGTGCTTGCATCTCAGGGTACCTACAGTCAGAGGTGAGACGTCAGACACCCTTCTGTCTAAACCCACATTTGGACGATGGCTCAACAGAAGACTCTTTGAGGAAAACAGTTGAACCCTTTGCTTTATCCTGACCGTATAAGTCATTCACTTTCTCCCATGTTCAGTTTCATTTCTTTGTGTCCCTGTCAGTGTCTGTCATTCCCTCAGCTGCTCTAAATGTTCTTACATAACACACACACACTGTAGGACCTCATATCTTTGCACTGCCTACACAATGCCGGGAGCACTGCTTACTAATCCGATGCAATCAGTCTGAAATCTGTTTAAACAGATTTTTTTTTAAATAACACAATGCCTTCTGTTCTCTGTCTAAACAAAATGGCTGAAAACTTGAGATAAGGCTGCTGAAACGTCTCTATAATGGGATTAAGGTTTATAAAATGGTCAAACCAAGGCTGACTTGATTGGACCTAAAAACAGATCTAGAATACAAGTGATAAAAATAATTAAAAGGATTTGTCTTTTTTGCTATTGGGGTTAATTGAGTCACCCAAATTTAGATTGACAAAACTTAAATAGAAAATATGCCAGCAAGGGTCAAGAGTCTGATAGATCTACAAATATAAAGCGTTACTCATTTGAGATAAAATTCAGATAAAATTTTTGTTTTTTTTTAACATAAATTGTCCCTTTAAAACGTCTATAAAAGCAGACATGTAATACAACTAATTTAATTAGATTTGGCAGGTAAAACGTTAGTACAATCAGTTAAACTATCCTGTCTTTTAATCGTTTTATTGTTAGGTGGATCTAAATTACATATTTATGAAAAGTGATTTTAAAAAATCTGTTTATCAAATAAACCTAATTTTAAATATTTGACTTTAGACTGCTTAGAGTTGCTTACTTGACAAGGATGAGAATGATCCACTGCAGTGCAGTGGACAGGGTGTCCTGGCTGGCTCCAAATATGTCCCCTATGGTGGGGGTCACGTAGTCTTTCTCAGATGAGAGTCTAGACTTTTCTCTGATTTGGTCCAGAGCCACAATAAAAGCATCCGTCATGTCCCTGATGGCACCAGACTCGATGGTTTTCCTGTGCTCAATGACTTTATCCCGGATGAACACCACAAAGTCATTATTAAGCAGCTTGAACTCATCGAACATGGTTTTAATAGGGTTGGGGAAGTACTGGAGCCAGGGCATCACATCCACGATGCTCCCCGCTCCCACAGTCTGCGTAAACTTGTCGTTCCTGCCCACCACCTCCCTAAACTCCTCATCGTCGTAGGAGTATCTCTTCCCAAAGCAGAGCGCGCTCATCACGTTGGCCGTGGACACCACCAGGTAGGTGTTCGGCTGGAAGAAGCGCTCCTCCCGTGTTTTCTGCACCATCAGCTGCAGCAGCTCCTTAAACTCGGCCAGGACGTGCTGCTCAAACGTCTTCTTGGTCTGCGGGTTCCCGGTGGAGAACATGCGCACCGTGGATTGGGCCACTTTGCGGTGCGTCTTCCACCAGTCTGAGACGGTCCCGAACGCCATGCTGTGGCCGTCAGAGATGTGCTTGAAGGAGGTGAAGTCCGGTCTCCCGGCGAAGTCCAGACCCTGCTTGATGAGCGCCTGTCTGATGGCGTCTCCGTTCAGCACCACCACCGCGCGGCTGCCCAGCTGGATCTGGAACACGTTGCCGTATTTTTTCACCAAGCGGCTGAAGTAGAGGTGCGGCGCGGTGCCGAGCTGCGCGGCGTTCCCGATAACGGGCCAGGCGAAGGGCCCCGGCAGGCCCGGGATGGACCCCCGCTGCCGGAGCCACAGCCAGACGGAGAGCAGCAGAGTGAGGCATGCCACCAACAGAGCTGTGGTAGTGAAAGTGTTAACTGTGGTGCTATACTCTGGAGCCACTTCCATGGTGCAGATTCTGCAGGAACACAAATAATGAGGTCATTGCTATAAATAACAATCTGGTCTAATTAAAAAATAAAGAAATAAAGAATCAATCAATGAATCATAGAAAGCATCCGTCCTGTTTTCATTTTCTGTAAATAAATAAAATGTAAATATTTGAAAATATCAAAATTTGCTTCTTTATTTATATTTTATCTGAAAAAATAAAAACAAGAACAACAATTGATTACTTTACATTTCTGTTGTTAAAATGCTTTAAAGTCCTGCGGAGGGTTTTCAGCCTGCTCAGCATCCACAGACATCCAACTGAGTTCTTTATGTCTGCAGCAACGCAGCGGGACTTTTATCCGCAAACTGCTGCAGCATCACAGCCCGTCAGCCGCTCTGCTACAGTAGGCAGGTTTGTTGCAAAGGGGGAGAAGGGGGTGGGCACTTCTCTCTGACTGCCTGCTTATTTCCCTCCTCCCTCCTCCACAGGCTATTCTCAAGCAGCAGACGTCATTGTTCAAGTTGTAAACTGCCACACATTAAGATGTACGGAAGAGGATTAGGGCCACTGAAAAGAAAAAGAAAAAGTAAACTGATTTTGAAATTTTATTTCAGTTTAACATGGGAAAAAAGTCAGAATTCTGAAATGAAAGTCTGAATT
>NW_015150464.1:825695-828796 GCF_000732505.1 Cyprinodon variegatus
AAAATCCTACAATTATTATTTATATTAGTAAATTATTTAAAAAAAATCCCCTTATTATTTATTTAAAATAACACATTTAACTGAATTAAACAAATAATAATTTTAGCATTATATCTATTATTAAGCTGTATCAGTTATCAACATTTTAGGCCTAAATATCAAGTAAGATTATTAAAAACAAAATAATCACTAATGAAAATAATTAGTATTAATAATATTGGATATTTTATTGTAATACAAATGGGAGCTCTACTTGAAATAATCCAAGTGTTTTTACCTTAATTTATTTTTTTTTTTTTTATCATTTTACACACTTGTATTTATTGTTTTTAAGAAATTAGGTTAGAATATTAAGACAAAAATATTTTATTCTTACTCATATCTTATTATTTTATGTTGATGACTGTATGTAATTACAAGTTCACTCATACAGTGGTGTTTTTTCGATCTAAGCAGCTGTAAACTGATATCTCCATCAGGGATCGCAGTTATAAGTCTTGCAAATGCGTTTAAAGAAGAGTCAAAACTTAAACTAAATGTTTTTATTATTATTATTATTGTTTCAAATCCGCTTCTTTTTTCAGGTTCCACCAGGAAGGAATTTGTTTTAATTTGGACATTTTTTTTTTCTCAACACATATAAAAAAAATCTAAGTAGTCGATGTTTGTCTATATTATAAGAAAGGAAAGCTCTGTATCCTTATTTCAAATAATTTTGAAGCTACATTAAATTTAGGAATGAGGAGGATAAACAGGCTGCACACCCCGCTGAAGCTGCTTTGATATCGAAAGCTTGGCAGCTAAAATCTCAGCAAAGGGTGCGTTTTCCCGTGGAAACCACAAGGAGGAGGCGAACCTCGCCGCGTTGCTCTTTAATTCCCCAATGATCAACAGCGCTGGGCGGCCGGACCCTCCTGGAAGGGCCGCTGTCCCCAGGAGCGTTAATGCAGGTCAAGATGGAGGATAAATATATTACAGGACGATGCATAAATTCATCATATATGGTGGGTGATGTGTTTTATAACTAAACACCTGATTTAGGTATGAATAATTCAATTTACAACATTAATAATGTTTTTAAAATACTGCTGATCTCTGCGGCCTTATAACGAATTCCTACTTTTTGTTGATTTTTTTTTGTAATCTATCAGTTTATTTTATTTTATTTAATCTTCATTTTTATATTTTTATTTAATTTATTGTTGTTTTTTTGCAGGTATATTGTATATTAGTTTTTCCGCTCAGATTTGTGATCGTTTTGAGGAGCCCCGCTTCAGCACCGCGGACAGCGGCTTAGTCTAACCCGCTGAAGATGCTGCCTGACCTTCAGCTCCCTTATCTTCTTATCGGAAAATATCTATTATTCAGAATAATTTCCAATAATCTAATCTAGATTTTTTAACTAAATTAAATAAACATAAATAACCATTAGAATGAAGGTGTAAAAATAAAACAAAGTTAATGAAAGCCGAGTCGTTAAATCGTTGAATTCCGCCGAAATCTAATGAAAATATACTTTTTGGCTGCACATTATTCAGCTTTTATACCATTAATGAGGATAGACAGATCTTTATCCTCATTAATACAAGTTAACTCAACAAAATGGTTTCAATATTTCTGAATTTAGTTGTCTTTAGTAAGACTAAACTCTTACTAAAGACTCTTTGAAATGACAAAAACTATGTATGAATAATGTTGGAGTTTGCTGCGGAGAGGCAGCAAGAATAAAGGAGAAAATTGCCCTCTTTTGTCTTTGTTTTCCTGATTAAAAAAATAATAAACAACAACAGGCTTTTTAAATGAAAAATACAATTGACAAAAAAAAATATTTGACTCGGTTCACAACCATACTGTTATTTTGGGATGAAAGGAACAGAAGTTTTACTCACCGCAGAAACACCTTCTATAGCCTGGATGCTCTTCTGACATGATGCCATTCTGATCTGTCACAATTTAACAGTTAGTTGATCCTCGAGGGAGGAGACAAGCCAGTGGAAATGTTCCCAGCCTCTCCCACTTCCAGGGACCAGTAATACTACACCGAACCAGGCCTGATACCCATACGAGGAAAAAAAACAACAAATAAGTTGTAATAGTGGACTGATGAGGCCTGGTTATTATGTGGGACTGGAACATTTCAAACGGACTGTTCAATTCATTTATTGTTTAAAGATAGAAATTCATTTCATCCTCTTTATTAACCACCAACAGGCGCATCTAATATTATTATTTTGATATTATCAAAATGTATATTTCTTTCAGCTGTATAATTAAATATGTGAATTCCGTAGAGTTAGGTAGTGATACATTTAAAACTTTTTTCTGGTAATTTGAGTTTACAGTTAAAAAAATAAACCAATAAAACTTTTTTTATTATTATTTAGAAGATCTGCACATATATTTTTCTGATAAGGAACCATTTTATTTTGGCCTATATGAAGGGGGCGGGGGTTCTCTCGCAGTTAATAATTGACACGCTCAATAATGAGTACAAACCTTATCAGATCACACCTAAACAAGCTGATTGATAAGTGCTGTATCCACGCACATTGATGGGATGTTTATTGGAAGAAAGCGGTAATTGAACAATTTAGACGGACTGTGAAAATTATCTGAAGAAAAGCCCATTGAACAGAATGGGGGGAAGAGAGTAAATGCGGTGTTTTGTTTGGGTTCCAGGCCTGTCCTCGTCTTTCCATTTATGTTGAACTGAATTTTATTTATTTATTTATTTATTTTTTGGAGACAGACCCACACCCTGTGTGCAAAAATTTAGCAGGTCATTCATCTCTGCTGCCGTCAGACTTCACAATACCACTTTGCACTAACCCTGTACAATAAGAGCCTGTATTTACTTATTTATTTACCAAACACGCAACCGCACTGTTTGCACTCTGTCACAATACTGTATTTGCACTCCGACAGATCATACCTCAATGTACATAAGATCACTTTATTGTGATACTATCAATCTCAATTCTTTATGGTTTTACATATTCACTCAAGTGAATTTCTGTGTGTGTGTGTGTGCCTATATATATATATATATATATATATATATATATATATATATATATATATATATATATATATATATATAT
>NW_015150464.1:829085-830481 GCF_000732505.1 Cyprinodon variegatus
GTTCATGCACCAGTTAAAGTTTTGTAATGCTTGTTGCATTTTATTTCATAAGCAGTAAAAGTGATTTATTGTCATTTGTTCGCTTAACATTAAAAAAATAACAACAAAATGAATTTTTGCCATTATTTTATTGGTTGCAAAACCCAGTGTGACATCTTACCCCATATAATGTGACAACTTACCCCGTGGAGGGGCAACTTGTCACTTAGTGACAATCTCCATTATATCGCTTATAACTCTGCAGAGTAATAAGATATAAAAATGACCTGAATACAAAATATATACCTGAGACTTTGGTCTTTCATCTGATACATATGTTTTTTATATAAGGTGTTCTGATTCCAATATATATATATATACTCATACAAATTTGGAAAATAATATGAGGTCTGGAATAAGCCTAAACTTTTGTTTAATTATAATAGTTGGGACAAACTGCATATAGTTTCTAAAAGAGGGGCCCATTATACACAGGTGTAACAACAAGAAGGAACTATGAAAGGTACTGAGAATGGCATATAAATGGACTGATTTACTTAAATAAATACATATAATCCGGTTATTGCCTGCATTTTTTATTTTTTTATTTTTTTGGAACAAACTTTAGGGGAGAAAAGCGCATGTTACCATCCATTAGTTATTGCTCCAGTTTCCCTAATTCAGTAATCGCTACGTAAACTCTGCGTGACTCTTAAAAGGAGCCCTAAATCCCCTCATTTATTGGTGTTTGGAAGCAGAATAGTTTGTTAATCCTCTCAAGGGTGCAGTCTGGTGACCTCCAGCTGCAGAGTAAACTATAGGATAGACGGGCCGCCGTAGCTGTGGCCCCTCACAACTCCTGGCTGCCGGCAGTTTCCCGTCCCTCCTGCTTGACTGACAGCTCAAATGTTCATCGCGTGTGAGCGAGCATGGAGGTCATGCAGGAGCTCCGGAAGGCGTGTTGCATTTAATGATTTGCACTCACGCAAAAAAAAGGGGGGAAAAAAGCGCACAGTTGCTTTGCGGAAGTTCCAGACTGACGGGGCTCAGAGTGCATATGTGATTTCAGCATTTCTCACATTCATGACATACTTTCACACAGGAGGGAAGGAAAAATAAGCATGATCAGGAAGTGACATCATCTGCAAACAGGAGTGATAAATTAAACATCATTAATGCTGATATAGTGGAAGATTTTACAAAGAGATCAGAGGAGTAAAATCTAAGGTGATGAAGGGAACTTCAGGGTGATAGAGGAGCGCAGGGGGGGCTGCATGGTATGGAGCTGAGCAGCTCTCATTCTTTACTGCTGCAATGACAGCTAAAGCACAGGTTTTCAACCCAAAGACATGGAAAACATTGCTCAAGCATGACAGGATTTATGTTTGAGCAATGTTTTCCATGTCTTTGGGTTGAA
>NW_015150464.1:830807-839351 GCF_000732505.1 Cyprinodon variegatus
GAGTAGAAGTAAAAGATCACCATAAAAATAATAACAGTAACTCCATTGAAATTATTCAAAACTAAAGTAATGAGCCAATTTTTTAAAATGTAAGGAGTAGAAAGTACAGATATTTGTGTAAAAATGTAAGGAGTAGAAGTAAAAGATCACCATAAAAATAATAACAGTAACTCCATTGAAATGATTCAAAACTAAAGTAACGAGCCAATTTTTTAAAATGTAAGGAGTAGAAAGTACAGATATTTGTGTAAAAATGTAAGGAGTAGAAGTAAATGATGACGTGAAAAATAATAACAGTAACTCCATTGAAATGATTCAAAACTAAAGTAACGAGCCAATTTTTTAAAATGTAAGGAGTAGAAAGTAGAGATATTTGTGTAAAAATGTAAGGAGTAGAAGTAAAAAGTCACCATAAAAATAAGTACCGGTAGTAAAGTAAAGTAAAAATATCAGAAAAATCTACTTGAGTATAGTAATAAAGTATTTGTACTTCGTTACTTCCCATCTCTGTTGCTCAGGGACCCAGAGTGGCAGTCTGGGAGTGGGGCTCGAACTCAGAACCTCAGGATTCTAAATCTATACGCCCTGACTGCTAGGACGCCACTCCCCACTAATGTGTGTTTGTTTTTCTTTTTTTTTTAGATACTTACAGTTTGTTTTTTTTAGTGTTTATAGTGGGAGAGACAATCAGGTCAATGTTTAGTCTGAAATCTCACAATTCATTTATTTTTCTGTTGTTTTATTTAATCTTAAATTTAAGAACATAAAGTCTTGGAAGCTTTTTGAGTTGACAAAAATGTAGAGAGACATGATTTTTTTCTATTAGGAACATTGTGTTAAGTCACGCAGACAATGAGTAGGAGGATGCAGTTTTATCCTTGGTGTCATGGTTTGGTCACACAGCTCTAAACAAGAGGGATTTTCCCTTCAGCAAATCCTGAAGCTGACTGGTCAGACCCACAATCAGTCACATGGTTCTTCACCTCCACAAGCATATTCAGCTTTTTTTTCCTGAAGAAAAGTCTTTGTCCCTAATAAAGGAACCCAACATTGTAACACCTTTGTCCTAAATTATTTTAATACATGTTATGAGCTAAAATCACATGGTCACTCTTATAGGAATTTAACTGATGTTAATAAATCTAATTGTGTATATTTTATGAATTGTACCCATTAGTTTTATACAGAATTGATCTATTGTACATTTGTCTTATATTTAAGTCTTGCTTTCCCCTCTTTTATCTGTGGAACCTGGAGCAGCATCGTAACTTTATATGGTTCTGGTTGTTTCTAGATGTTTGTATAAATGTTTTTTTGTTTTGTTTTTAACGAACCGTTAATTATCAGTAAACTTGATAAGATAGAGGCAGATATTGTCATAATTCAGGAAGTGAAAAAAAAAAAATTCTATTTCTCCATTTGGGCCCAAACTGGAATCACCTCTAATAATAATCTCAGTATCTGAATGTTCTGTGAAAAAGGTATAAAAATGAGGAGTTCATGAAAGTGCCATAAATTCTAACGATACAAATGTTTTGGTTATGAATAGATACTTTTATTGTTTTAGATCCACCTTCTAGTTCTGTACATGTGTTTAATACTGTGACATTTGTGTTTTTGTGATTTCAAAATACCTATTCCTCTTTGCTTAGTGTTATAGCAGGCAGAAAGCATATGGGGGAATTCAGATTATTTAAGAGTCTCTTGTAATAGCACGACATCTGCATGCAGTCTTGCATGCATTTTAGCCTTTTCTCTCAGCGCAGTTGTGAAGTCCTTCCACTTGCTCTCTGTAGCTTAGAGAATTGGCTTTAAATTCCTTCTGTTAGTCTATAAATCATTAAATGGATCAGCCCCTTTCAGTGTATCACACCCCAGACCCCTCAGGTCTTCTAGTTCCAGCCTACCCTGTCCACCCAGAACTAGAACCAAACATGGAGAAGCAGCCTTTAGTTCCTATGCTTCACTGATCTGGAACAAACTTCCTGAAGAATGGAAAAGTCTGAAAGCCTTTGCCTGCTGAAGTTTAACTGTTAACTGGCATATCATTTGTTCTATCTGAAAAACTCTCACAGAGAGAAAAGACGATTAGAAGAAATGTATTAATACAATTACTTAGTCTTTGGCGCTCAGACCTCGGCAGGAAACAACAACAGCGTTGAATTTTGATAGATATGCATGAACAGGAGTAAAGAACAGGGCTGTTTCCCTCCTGGCCTGAAACTGGTGGTGGAGTGGAGATAGATGAAGTTGGTCAGTCTGTAGACTGCTGGTTAGTGATACGGTCTGCTGAGCTTTATGGGGAGATCCAGTGGACTGCATGAGCTGATACTAGATCTTCACTCAGGGACCTGGATGATGGAAGTCCCGTTTGGATAACACAGGTTGAGAGAACCTGACCATGATGAGCAAGCATGAAGCGACAGTGGAGAGGAAAAACTCCCTGTTGGGAATTAACCTCTGGCAGAACCAGGCTCAACATGGCGGTCTTCTGCCGGACCAGAAAGCGGAATGCAGTAAGAGGCCAGGAGGAATGACACTGTGATGAAGTTTAACTACGATGGTGGAGCAGGGGCTGGAGGTGGGTTGAAACGAGGTCATATGAATGAAGTCACATGGTGCAACCACCGTGTGCACACTAGGTCGCAGACGAGTTGCGGATCATAGGCCTTTTAAGATGATCTTTGGATGCTGATTGGCTTTCGTGGAGGCGTGGTTCAAAGCTGATTGGCTGTGTCGTAGGTGGATGAAGGCGAGTAATCAGTTTATTCAGTTGAACTTCCGCCTAGGCTCTATTTCAAGGTTGGGGTCAAACAGTTTTGTTTGTTACCTGCTTGTATCATGTTTAATCTCCATTTGCTATTTGTTCTGCTTTTATTTTTCTTCGATTGTATTGTTTATTTTATTTAAAGCACTTTGAATCCTCCTTGTACTGAGCTGTGCTACAAATATAATTGCTTGCCATGGTGCCAGCTCCATGCTCATACTCTAAGGTTGACTAACCTTAGTTTACCCATATTAAAGCGTGAGTGGACAATGTTAGGCCGCATGTATAACCATAGAAGTACATTTGACCCAATGAAATCATGCTAAATGCCTGTCGTTTCTAATTAGTTATTTAGAAGCAGAGTTATTGGATATAGAAGTCTGCTTCTGTGTAAAGAACTTTTTTTTTCAGCCCATATTTACAGTCTACTGTATCTAAATAACTAAAAAAAATAGAACTGTGACTAAAATGCTTAACAAACAGGTTTAATTGGACACTTTTAATACTGAAATACAGGAAATTGAGGATTTTTTAATTTGATCCCAGAGTAATATTTTCATAAAATAATTCTATGCTCCTAAAATAACCAAATTACGGTAATAAAGGTGAACTAAGAACAAGACAACTGTTATCCATCAAAGTAATGAAACAGACACAATTAAGCAATTACTCCATGTTTTAAGGAAGCTACAGACCCATAAATTTCAGGAAACATAAAGGAATCACAGAAAGCAACAGAAGAATCCAACATAGATGAAACAGGAACTGGAATATTGTGATGTGATGAGCTGCATGGTGAGTAAAATAGACAGAATGGAAACACAGAGGATCAAAACAGCTGTGGATCATGACAAATACAGAAATTCACATCAAATTCCAACCTCTGAAAAATATGACTTAAACTAAACTTTCACATCAGTCCAAATATCCAGAATGCTGCTCTAGTGCTGCCTCTGTGTAGCGGGTTTAGCTCCTTTTGGTCCAGGGGGACCATCTCGTATTAAAAAAATAAATAAATAAATAAATAAAGCCCAAAATGTTAAAATCAGTGCACCAGTTGTGATGGCCTTCTGCAGTGACCCCTGATTAAGGAAGCAGCTGAAATGACTCACATGTGGCGCAGTCCAAGCAGCTGCTGTTCTGAACCACAGCCAACATCTTTTAGTTTGCAAAGCTCCCAGAGCAACAAGCAAAGTACAAAACTTCTGAAAAAGTTAAAGAAAAAACTATTAGTATAGGGAGATTGGAGACAGTTGCAACAAGTCTTATTTTCTCCAATCAGAAAAACATGCTGAAGATACGTATTTATACTGTGCATGCTCAGGTGGATCCTCCCCCTCCTCATCAGTACACTGGAAAAAATCGTAATCTAGATGAGTAATTATTCCTTAAATTAAGTGCATTTGTTCCTTGATAGAGGAGGTAAAAGTGACATTTTGCCAATGGAACAAGACAAGTTACACTTAAAGTTAGAAAACACAATTGCGTTGTCTTATTTAAAGTTCATATTATCTAATTATCTTATTTTAGGAGAAAAAAATACTAATTCCATTGGCAAACTATTTAATTTACCTACTCAAATTTAGGGTTAATATACTTAATTTAAGGAAGTTTTTACTTATTTCTAGATTGTTTTTCCAATGTAGGACAGAAGACATCCTAAATCATCTTCTAAAGTTATTGGGAAAATATTTCTAGTGTGAAAGAAAATTTCTTCATGTATATTTTTTTCATACTCTCAGTTTGAATTAATGACAACTTAGTTAGATTGATTACAATCTACATGGTTAGCTTATATGCATATGCTAAAAGCTTTACTCTAAATCCAGGAAGTGAGTCTGCAGTGTTCTGGTTAGGATTAAACAGCTGGAGGAGATTTCTACACAACTGCAAAACTGATGAAGGATTGAGTGGTTTACTAAACTATTATCATTTGGATGTCAATCTTAAATATATTCTATATTGTAAAGCAAAGTATATTGAATATTTAAGATGTCTTTGCTATAAAAATCAGCTTTTAATCGCTTTTTTTCTGGTTAAAGCTGCAGGAGTTTTAGGATGTCATGTTTATCTTAATAATTTACATTTGCATTGTTGTTTTGGGATTTTTCATAAAAGTTGCATTTAAAAAAGCTTCATAATTTCTTTGTTTAATTTTGGGATGTCTTTGCGTTTGTAGCTTTTTAAAGCTGAAAGTTGCAATTTATTCACTGCAAAAAAAATGTAATCTAAATAGATAATTTTTATCTTAAAATAAGTGTGTTTTCTCTTGAATTGAGGAGGAAAGTGAGACACAATTTACATTTAAAATAAGAAAAAAACAATAGCATTGTCTTATTTCAAGCGCGTTTGATCTAATTATCTTAATTTAAGAGTACGACTACTCATTCCATTGGCAGATCATCTTATTTACCTGCTCGAATTAACGGTAAATAGATTAAATTTAAGAAATTTGTACTTATTTCTAGATCGTTTTTGCAGTGTGCAATTTAGTTTTATACACAGAAGACATTTTTAGAATAATAGGCTCATGAGATGAAAACCCCAAGTTGATTTTTGAAATTCAACTGATTTACTATTATGTATTGCAACTATCCCAGGGATTGGGATAGTTACAACAGTTGATCTCTTTTTATTTTATAAATATTGTGAAAACATTTCCCATATAGTTATATTTTAATAGTATGGGTAATTAGCAGAAAGATGTAAGTCTAATATATAAACAAAAGCTTGATGTGGGCTTAGTTGTCCAGGTTTAATAGAGAGAAAAGGAAAATAGTCTCTCCCCTAATAATAATAATAATAATACAAATCAAAGGAGTTGGTAAAAATACAGGCGATAGGTGATTATGTATGAATACAAATACATTTAATTTATGTATTGAACACTTAAATAGTTAATCTAAATTATTCAATCATTATTATCCAGTTTCTTTGAATAAAAAAAAAGACAATATACAATTTCAACACTTAAATAAAAAAAGGTGCATAAAGTTAACCAAATATTATTCTATGAAGTCATGAGTTAAAGAGTCTCTGGTTCTTCATGGGATGGTGATGTTGTAGAAATTATTAAAATATTAGCATATTTAATAAGAAGCCTCGATATTACTTATTACCAAGACATTAAATGAACAGACATGTGGAATAATAAGAGCTCTATTGTATTTAAGATACTTTGACCTCATTTGTTCTCAGATATAGAACCATCTGAGTTATAGAAGACAGGAATAGCAATAGTAAATAAAGTAAAATACTGTTTTATTTCAGTAACTCATTTAATGAAGTCAAACATATTGAAGGAATAAATAACACACAGAAGGACATTTTTGCATCTTTATTTTTAGTAATTAGATGTTTTTCTGCTTACAGCCAAAGAAAATATGATATTCAATATGAGAAAAAACAACGATGAAAATATATTTAACCATGTGCATGAGTTTACTGGAAAGCATGTTTAATTGCTGCCTAAGGGGTTTAATTTCAAGTTACTGAAAAAAACAAGTTACTAACTATATAACAGCTGTTAGTGAAACTGTTGTTTAAAAATGAAAATGTACAAAATGCCATTTTATAAACATTTTCATTAGCTGTTGGTGCTGGTCAGCTGCATTTTTCTGGCTGGAGAGGTGGGTCAGTATCTGAGGTCAAGGTTTTGTTGATATTTCCATGCTCCATTTGTACGCTCCGGTGATGAAGAGACCTTTTTTTTATTAATGCTTTTGTTTTTTTTTTTGTTTTTGTTTTGTTTTTGTATTGTTTGCTTTTCCTGGGCCCCTGGCTGTCTTTTTACTGGGTACTTCTTTGTCTGCCTCTCTTGGCCCAGTTCCTGATTCCTCACAGCTGCAGCCTGCTGGTAATCGGCCACCTGTTTCGCATCCCTCCCCATGTAAACGCTCCCCAGTTTTGACACTTCATTCTGTTTGTCTCCCTGTAATTCATCCCACTCAATAACCAGTTAATTTTCCTGCCGTTCTCCCCTCAACTTCTTCTTTCTTCTGCTTTTTTAGGAGTATTTCTTTTTTCTATTTCTACTTCTACCCCTGTAAGCTTTGCTTTAATCACTGAATTCACTTTTAAAAAATCGCGTTCCCTAACATTTGGATATTTCATTGCTATAAATGATGCTTTACATGAAACATATGCAGATTTGAAGCCTGTTAGCCGAAGAGGGATCCAGAAAAACACACGCATAAGGACTGTCTGTACAACCCTGTCATGTTGATTACCATCCACTAGAGATGAATCAACCTGCCGCCGCGTGATTGGTCCGACTACCACCAAACTAAACCGGCTGGCGATGAGTCAAAGAGAGTTGAGCGGCGGGGCAAACCCTTCACTTTGGTCTGACCGCGAGTGCCTCATTACGATTGGATGACCTCGGTGACTTCAAATGTCAAACTGTCCAACAACAACCCCCTCTACAAAAAAAAACTACCCAATATTTCCCAGAAGTTCCTTAATTCCTCTCTTTTCTCTTACCTTTACCAAAGCAGAGCAGAAGGGGGAGGGTTGCAATTTTCCATCTAAGTTCATGAGAATGATGCTAATGAGTGCTTGAGGAATCCTAATGATCCTCCAGCTTAACTGAGGTACCTCTATCTCTATAGTTGGATTTTTTTCGTCTGGCTAAGTGCTACAGAGACGCTTGCCAAAGCGTAGTCAGCAGCCCGTGAAGGCGTCTCCCCTCCATTCTCACACTAAAAGGGCATTTTTCCCCTTGAATCCTGAATAAGCGAGCTTGTCCGAGTTTTTTTTTTTTTTTTCTTCTGTTTTTGTCTTGCTAAAGGAAAAGACCCTCTCAGGGTTGGTTGAGTCCATCTGAACTGCTGCTAGTTTTATGAAAAGAATAGGAGGCTTTTGACGTGTTCAGCCGCATGACTGCGCATTTCCAATTCTGGCTAACAGAAAACAGTCGTAGCCGCTTCTCTCTGTGCCACTGCTGTAGCTGGCCATTGTTTTTTCCTGGCCCAGTTGGACACTGAGCAGAATCCTATGGAAAATAAGCATTGAAGGGACTGAAAAGCTTTTAATGAAGCCAAACAGGGGTTTTTTTGTGTATCAGAAGGCTATTGAAACGATATTTCAAGTTTAATCAGGACCTCAGACATAAAAGTTTGTGGCAACACATTCAGCTACACTTCTGCTGGCCATTATGTTCTGTAAACTGTTGCTTCCTTTGCTAACCTGGAGAAAACAGAGCAACACAGGGTTCCACTTTTCCCTCACCCTACTGATGAGCCCTAATCTCATCTAGACTCTGCAGGAAGACAATGTTGCTGTTTTAACCCAAACCAGGTCACTCTTTTAAAGTCACTGAAGCCTGGATGTCCCCCCCCTTGTGTTTATCTCTTCCCCTCTGTGAGACGTCAAAGGTGAAGAAGCACTCAAAGGGAGGATAAGCCTGTTCTCTGCACCCCCCTCCTCTCCTGAGGCCTTTCTGTGGTGTTTGCACAAGAGAATAATGACAACGAACGGTCATGCCTGATTGGATGAGGCCAGTTTAGGTGGAAGTCACGCAAAGTGCTGCCTTTTGTCCACCATAAACTTTAGAAAGCAATTAGCAAAATGAGAGAATATCTAACACACATTTAAACTATAAAACCTTTAATTTGTTCTCATAATTTAATGTAGAGAAAGTTTTTTTTTACAGGCATTTGAACAGATTTCACTTTTAACATAGGATCTACTATTCAACGGAAGAGGATTAGGGCCACTGAAAAAAAAAAAAAAGTTAACTGATTTTGTAAATTTTATTTCAGTATAGTATCTCAGAA
>NW_015150464.1:842019-846705 GCF_000732505.1 Cyprinodon variegatus
TTGTTCAGCATGGGGGTGAGTAGAAAATGAAGGCTAATCATGTTTTGGGTGTACTATTCCTTTAAAGGGGAATTTGGAGAAACCAAAGTGCACCTGTAGTGAATCCCTGTGAATACATGCAAACTCCAAGTTTTTGCTCCAAAGAAACAACGATACCAACTGTGCAGCTCCAGAACTCTCCTACATTTAATTCAACTTATTTTATGCAGTATTAAACCCTCTTCCTCTCTTGAGTAGCCCGTTGGGAGAGACAGACAGCCAGGGTAGGTCTGCTTGTCTCCCCCCAGCTAAGAAGTGTTGTGTTGGAGTATACCTCGGTTGATTGGAGGGTTGCATCCATTTGCCTTTGGGTAGGGGGGGAGGTTTCTGACTGTTGTTTTGGCCTAAGATAGATCCCTTGCCAGGAATTCCATCATTCTGTTCGGGGACATCAATGCCCTTGTGGTAAATGACAGATACACCTGGATTGGTGTGATCAGGAGGAAGGCATCCCCAGCTCTTAACCCGACAGTTGTTTCCATACTGAACTTATTTTGAAATCATGGACTGTCCATAATGAACACCATGTTCAAGCGTCAGGATGTCCACCTGTCACAAGGACACCCCGGGCTGGATGATGATGATCGACTTTGTAGTCATATCTTCTGACCTTCGGCCGCATGTCTTGGACACTCGGATCAAGAGAGGGGCGGAGCTCTCCACTGACCACTACCTGATGGTGAGCTGGAAGACCAGGAAGCCGGACTGACTCGGCAGGCCTAAATCTTTCAGAACAATTGTGGAGTCACGGAAACATCTTCACAATGTGATACATTAGGAGACATAAAAGTTTTTTATTGTCAGATTTTTTATCAATTGTTTTAACAAGATTGTGCACACTTTTAACAGTTGTGATAGCTAGGTTAATAATTGTGAACCTCCCATCAAGCTTTTCATATAAACTTTAAATGGCATTTTTAACTGATTGCAAGCATTTAAATCTTTGTTATTCTTTTTTTTATCAGAAAATAATGTCTATTATTTTTTTTGTTTAGTTGTTTGCATATATTTCCCCCATTGTGCATTAAGAAAGCATTTCTAGGCATAAAGCATTCGGGAGTGGTTTTCTTCTTTTTATTCCTTTAGTAGATCGTGTACATGCACTTTTTATAAAGGCATGTGAATAATTCATTAGATGTTAGAAATGCAGAAAATTAAAAGGAATAAGGTTGTTGCCACATTCTGTTTTGGAGAGAAAACAAAACTTCTTCCTCTCCGCCCACATCTCTGTCCCAAATAAAACCTCCTGACAAATAAAATACGTCCCAGAGGGTTCGATTCTAAAGAGACAAGGAAGGGTGGAGGAAAAACCCCATCGACCTTATTATCTGCACTAAAAATAAAACCCTTTTTTAGATTCTCTTCCTCTGACAAAGAGTCCTCATTAGATTTTACATTCTTTTCTAAAATATAATTTATTCCTCAGGAAGTACATTGGAAAATATGAGTATAATGTGAGAACCAAAATAAACAACACAAGGATTAAAAAAGATCAACCTCACTGGCAAGTTAAACTTTGAAATTAGATAACAAATAAATGTTGCTGCAGTAAATTCCATCTGGAGTATTAAAACTTTGAAAAGTCTAAGAAAAAAGCTCTGTAGATGCAGTATTATTATTAAAGGCAAATCTTTTATTATAGATTTATACTAAATGTGGTTTATGCCTTAGCTATTTGAGGTGATAAATCTCAAATCAGCAGGATCTACAGAACCAAAAGTTATTTTCCTGATTGGGCCGCTCTGCTGTACATTACAGCTCTGCTGTTTTGAATTGCTACCTTCAAAATAAAATAAAAAAATATAAACAAATCTGGACTTTCTTTTGAAAATCAAACCTAATTCTGTTTCATTTTAGTGCTGTGGTTTCAATCCGCTTTTTAAGGAGATTTGTTTATAGCTGTTGATGAATTACAACAACTGTTTTAGCTTTGTCGGTGTCATGCTGTTCTGTCTTCACTTTGGGTTTTTCTGTGCAGATAGCTCATTGGATGGTGTCAACGTAGCATCAGCAGACAGAGCATACTTGAAAAAGGGAACACAGAAGCAATGAGTTATCTATTAGCTCACTGAGTTCAAGATGAGGTCATGTAAACCATAGTTAGAGAAGATGCAAGAAATAAAAAAAAAAAGGAGAAGGAAATAGTGATGTATGTGGAGAGGTCAGAGGAGGCAGAACCAATACACATCAGACTGCATTCTCACAGGCAGGCTCTACTATCAGCCCTCCCAACTCCCTCAAGGATAAGAGAAAGAAGGTGGGAAAGCTAAAACAGAACCAGTGTGATTACGAAAAGTAAACTTCAATTTACTTAAACAAAAAAAAATAAAATAAAATTAACAGTATTTAGGTGGTTTCGAGGTTTTAAAAGGGCCTAAGCGTGTTGAAGACTGATGTTAAAAACAGAGATATCGGTAGCATTAGCAGGGATTCACAGGCCAGTTATGGTGGTACGAGAATATAGCAGAATGAGGAAAAGTGGTCCTCCAGCAGCCTAAGCCGATAGCAGCATACCTGTAGAGACGGCTCAGGATAACCTGAGCCACTCTAACAATAAGCTTTATCAAATGGGGATGTTTTAAGTCTAGTCTTAAAAGTAGACAGACTGTCTGCCTCACAGACTAAAACTGAAAGGAAAGTTGGTTTCAAAGAACAGGAAACCTGATAACTGAAAGATCTGCCTCTCCTTCTACTTTTACCTGCAGATTGAGAGCTCTGTTGGAACATAACGAACAATCCGATCTCTGATGTTTAATAGAGTTTAATTGTATGATTAACAGGAAACAAATGAAAGGAAACTAGAATACCACGAAACATGATATCTCTTCTTTAATTTTCTTTGATCATAATTACAACATAAAAGATGTTGAAACCAAAAATGTTTTTGATCCTATCTGTGAAAATTCTCACTACAGCATTTTGGCTGCAGGCACAATAAGGTAGTTTGAAATGTGTTCCATAATAATAAAGAAGGGATAATGAAAGCATCTAGTTTTATGCTTCTTTTAGAAACTTTTGTCTGATCTTTCCAAAATGTGTCCTTTGACAAGAAATGCTCAATTTTCATGCTTCAAACTCAAGGTGACTGAGAGGACCAACAGCAAATCTATCAACCATAACACTCCCTTGAAGTTGCCACAACACTGTCATAATGTCACAACTCCTCAACTTGCTGCAGATAAAGGAGACACCATGGGGGGCGTGGGGGGGGTTACGGTCCAGGCGCAACCAAATGGCCTCTCTAAAACGTCAGGAAGGAAACCAGGCGGTAAATCACTGTCAAAAATGTTTTCTTTATTGGAAAGTTACAAAAATTTTTCTTTATTTATCTCAGGTTTCTTTAAAGCCTTTTCAGTAGCAAGTTGCTTTTGTTTACAATTAATTAATCCTCAGTAATCCACAGTGGTGAAAGCAGAAAACGTGTGATTTAGCTCCTCTGTGTGGTTTTTGGAGTTCTTGCTGTCAAATTTTACGTCATAACAAGGTAAATATTTAAATCTTAAGTACGTTTCTAACATAGAACAAGATAGAATAGAAGCTGATTAGACTTCACAGGTGTGACTGAAGTCAGATGTATATGGGCATCCATCCTTAGTGTGTTGAGTCCAATGGCCGACATGCTCTAATAACTCAGACTGGACTCTAATTAAATTCAAGGGTTGGTTGTTTTTTTCCTTCTGCTGAACGGGGCCCCTCCCTCTTCTATGCACTGACACAAGGACCCTGTTTGCTTTCATGGGGTGTCATAAAATCTTTATTTCTCTGTGAGTGCTTCATGGTTCCTTTTATATATAGGATTATTCTGACACACATGATCATTTTAAGATAAACAGTTGGACTAAATGATTTGCAGTAGAATTAGATGCATAAAGATACATACTTTAAAAAAATCTGGAAATGACCAATAACATTTCAGAAGCTTAACTTTTAATTTATTCTCCCTTTATTGTTGCAACAATTTGGGTGGAAAAACCTAAAACACAAAACATGAATCCAGAATTGGGATCCACAGGATGACAGTTAAGAAATTAATTCAAACTGCTTTGTAGGAGAATAAAATAAAGGAGTTCCAAGCATTTTTTTTTCTTAATACTTGAAATAAGATAAAGAAAAGGCATAAAAAGGCTTTCGATGTACTGATTAACTGGGTCCTGTTTGTATGGAGGTTGTATTGTCTCCCTGTGCGTACTTTACTCTGGTTTCCTCCCAGTTTAAAAACATGACTGTTAGGTTAATTATTTACTGTAAATTCACCCTAGTTGGCCCCTTATGTTTGTCTATACTTATCCCAACTCTCACTATTTATGCAATTTATGCAACAAAAAAAGAAAAAAACACATATGCAAATCTAATATGAATTTAATTGAATTTATTTACCCAGTACTTATAGCAGGTAATGCATATGTTAGAGTAAAAATACCTCTAGTTACAAGATGTACTGTTTACTAGATATTTACAGTCTCTGAACAACAAAGCTTTTGTTTCTGTGTCTTGTGTGTTTATCGGTAAAATTGTTTTTTTTTAGGGATGCACGATATAATCGCCCCCCTATCGGTATCGGCCTTAAAATTCAATATCGGACATCGGCCACCCCACCGATATTTAACCCGATATTTGATCAGCTTCTGAGTTTCTAAAGTCTAAAAA
>NW_015150464.1:847365-860291 GCF_000732505.1 Cyprinodon variegatus
ATATCGGCCAAAATCCCAATAGCGTGCATACCTAGTTTTTTTTTATTTTTGGAAAAAGATTAACCTCACTTTACAATATTCTACTAAGATAGAAGTAAAAACTGAGTAAATACAGCTACTTTTGCACCTTTAATTTCTCTCCAGCTCAGTCTCTGTTGCTTTTGTCTTCCTTCATTCAGGCCTGATTTATGAATGGTAAGTGAGAACAGCCTTTTCATTCATTAGATTGTCTCTTCTTGCTTTTAAGCTGAGTGTCTTTTTTTGTTGTTGTCATTCTCGGTAGTTTACATTCCTGTTTGAAGCCAGGTAATTGAGTTAGTATCACCCTGAATGGAAGAAACCAAACAGGATTGACCAGCCTGCAGCTGCTGAAGCACGGAACACTGTGGAACATATATGCTGCAAATACATAAAAAAAAAAAGAATATATTGATAACACACATCCATGCAGGTTTTTAAAATGAAGGACTGAATGTCTTCATTTCTGGCCGGTGTGAAGCCACCTCTGCTCACAGAATGGTTTGTGTGAAACAGAAGGAAGCGGAGTACTCGTTGGTAAGATGAGCCGTGGAGGATTTATTGTTACAGCACAACCATCGCGTGTCGAGGTTCTGCCCTGACAGCTCTGTGTTGCTCCAACTTCTCACGACAAGATCGCGAGAGGGAGGGGAGGATTTGCAGAGCAGCCGTCTCTAATGAAGAAACCTTCAGGAGCCGCTGCTAGACACATCAGATAAGAGGAGGGTGTCAAAGGGTGTCATGAGTTTGATTAAAATCATAGATGAGCTCGTAAAAAAGAAGATCTAAATAGGAAACCTGTGAGATATAAGTTCATGCATTAAACTTTCAAATAGAAACTGGTTTGTTCAATGTGGGCTTATAATTAACTAATCTCAATATAATCATATTAGCATGTATTTTTTTTCACAAATGATAAAATTATGTTTAAAAAATATATAATAATCCATAATAAAACACAGAAATCAAAAAATTTCATACACTTTTTTTATATTCTTATAATCATAGTCCAGACACATGATTATACACTACATGTTAAACTACTGTTAGTTCTTTAGATGTAATGTCAGCAATATATTCGCCTTTGTAATCAAATCAAGATTTCCCCCACTGGTCTCAATTTCTTTAACCCAGCTGAGTCTGCTGGATGAATATCTCTCACCTACATTAAAACTAGTGTTGCACCGATACCAGTATCGGGCGGGGCCCTGATCCTGGACTAAAATGGTGGTATCGGTATCGGCGAGTACATGGCCGTAGGTTTGCATAGGGACCATAGGGACATGCCCCTACCAAAATTTTGTCCCGACCTACTTGTCCATACCATTAATTCTATGTGAATAACATGTTTATAATTTACAATACAGTGTTGTTGCAGCAGTGGCTTCTTTTCTCACAAATTGTATATTGAAGTCAATATTTTAAATGCTCGGTGTCAGTTCCTCTTACAGTTCCCGCGCGCATGTAAATACAATAAATCTATATCAGATAAAAACAAAATAAGACTGGGTTTTACCAGAACGCTGCTGCCCGTGTCCTCACTAAGACTAAGAAAGTAGAGCACATCACCCCGGTTCTAAAGTCCTTACACTGGCTCCCTGTATCTCAGAGAATAGACTTTAAAATACTTCTGTTAGTCTATAAATCTCTGAATGGTTTAGCACCTAAATACATCACAGACTTGCTCTCAGTGTATCAACCCTCCAGATCACTCAGGTCTTCTGGCTCCAGCCTGCTCTGCATACCTAGAACCAGAACTAAACATGGAGAATCAGCATTTAGTTCCTATGCTCCACTTATCTGGAACAAACTTCCAGAAAACTGTAAAAGTGCGGAAAGCCTGAGTTCCTTTAAATCAAGACTAAAAACACATTTGTTTAGGATTGCCTTCCACTGTTCTAGTTAAACAGTTCAACTAAAACATATTTTCTTTAATCCAACTGTTTTTAATATTCTTTTTTTATTTTCTTCATTTTTTATTTTATTTAATTTTTTTCATTTTTCCTACTTGCTTTGATTCTGTTTTATCTTCCTGTATTTTAATCATGTAAAGCACTTTGCATTGTCTTTGTACTGAATTGTGCTATACAAATACATTTGCCTTGCCTTGCCTTGCCTTGCCTTACCTCTGTTTACCTCTGCACAATTCTATTTCTTCAAAAGAAAACACATAAAACTGACATATTTAGACTATATTTGGTTAAAAGGGCACGTATTTACCTTTCGTCTTAATCACTGGTAAGTTCAAATGTAACCCTTTTCAAAATGTAGGGTTGTCCCAATTTTACATTATTCCGAGCCACTGATGCTTCAAACATTGATAAATAGCATCTTGTATATGTCGTGCTTATAAAACTTGTATAAATGTAGCAAAAAATCCTGTTTTCTCTTTAAACGAAATGCGCCCTGACGCTCACGTCAAGCATAAAAAAAAAATAGGAACATGCATAATGCAAAGGACCAATGACATCAGACCAATTCAACTTAAGACCAATAGTGTCCCTACCAATAGTTGAGATCAAACCTACGCCCTTGAGCGAGTACCAACAAAAAGTGCTCCGGTACCATTTTGAGAGCCAAAAGTTTATTCTACTATTGTCACCCATTCCAGGTGTATTAAAAAGTTCTTCTGGATTCACTTTGTATTAGTCTTTTTTCTGCTTCACAAAGGCAGACAGCAGCTTGACAAAGCCATGATGGCAATTATTTTACATACAAGCAGTATGCAGTTCTTCATAAACACACACATCAATTTCTAACAGATGGTATCGGTATCGGCCGATACTGCACAGCCAGGTATCAGGTATCGTATCGGGGCCCAAAAATGTCACTGGCGCAACACTAATTAAAACACACAAATCCTAAGAGCTTTACCTTCACATTTACTCTTACATTTGCTCCATAACATGAAGTTTTTTTAACAAGCTGAAAGAAAGAAGTTCTGTGTAGATTTTGCTGTTAAAAACAGGGTTTCTGGCTCCCAAATTCGTCCACAACAAAAATTCAGAGTGAGACCAAATTAACCAGGATTGGCATTAAATTTAACTCCTAAAGTGTTACTATAACACTGCAAAATTTTCTATGTAAAACCACCAGGTCAATGAGGTCTAGAAGCACAAGATCTATATCCATCCATTCAGCAAAGATACTGCTACATGGCTGTACATCTTATTTTGGCATTTGACCAATTAGATGACCCCTTGAATGATATATTTCCTACTGTAAATTGAGTTAAGAAGTCAGGAAAAAAGGTTAAAAAGCTCATTAAAAAGTTCAAAAGTTAACAAGCCTAGTTAACAATCATATTTTGGTTTATATACAAAAAAATGTAAATTCCAGTATCAGCATTAATGCCTCTAAGGTATACAAAAAAATTTGTTTCTTTCACGCTTTTCATGAATTTCTTATAGAAGCACTTTTGTTATTTTTCTTAATAAATTCAGGCAAGTCGGCGTTTCTTGTTATTATATTGAGATTAATTTTTACCATCAAATATCCATATTTTTTAATGTTATAAGGGTAATAAGGGTTGTCCTGGATTCCAATAACACTATTGCCTTAAAATTTTAATTTTCTAAGTATTTCACTGAGTGTCCTAAAAAAGGGTTAATCTTTTCTTATTTACAACTGAAGCTGTTTAATAAAAATGAGGACAGGTAAGAGTTGAACTGACACAGACCCATCTTGTGTTGTTTAGCTTTTTTCTTTAAAAAATTTAAATGTTTGTACCATCTCATATCAAAATTACATTGATCGAAAGCTACAGACAGAGTTCACTTTGAGCCATCTGAGAGGGAGGGATGTCCTTTATGGGAACAAAAAGGGTCACTTGAGCATTTCTTTTTGTCGTGTTCGAAAGTCTTTTTAGGATTTTTTTAACAATCAATGAAAGGCTTTGGTGAGTAATTAATTGTACATTTTAAATATAAAGCTACTGAAAGTAAGGATTTTTTTTTTTATTAATTTCCTTTTTCAGATCTAAAGACTTAAACATTGCATGGCTGAACTAAAGTGGTGCTATGTTTTATGGGGTTAGTTGCACAATGGATGACTGGAAGATGCTTTTTATGTGTTACTGTGGATTTGAAAATGTTTAAAGATTTGTCGAGAGTTAAAATGATGTTCTTTGGGAAAACATAACAAGATCCTTTCAGCTTTGTGAAATTCCTTTTTACATTTCTCTTTAAAAGTGTAAATTATTTTCTATGTGTGTTTTCTGTCATACTATTAATGTTATTATTGGATTTTTATTTGAATAAAGGTTTGACTTAAAGGTCTAAAGGTTATCCTGGTGCTTAGGACTCTTTATCCTGCTTGTTTTAGATGCGGTTTCGGCTCCAAAACCCAACTAAAACCTGCAGATTTGAATTATTGCATCACCTTCTCAGCAGCCATTGAGTGCTGCATAAGCTTGTTAATCAGTCCGCTGAAGTCAGGTGTGCAGCAGCAGAGAACTACCTAAAACATGGAGGAGAGTTGGTCCTTAGAACCACGATTTAGAGCTAATGTTTTATTCTAATCAGTCTTTTGTTTGTCTTTTCTGTAATAAAACAGGTAGAACTTGTACTGAATTACAGAATAGCAGATTTGTTTTGAAGCTTTACCTCAACAAGATGCTTAAAGTGCTTTTAGTTGTAACTCTGCAATGTTTCTGCTCTGTGTGAAACAGAACAAAGTTCCATTGACTTTTAATTCAGTCGGTTGATCTCACAGGGCATCCAGTGCAGGAGGGAGCCTAAGACATTCCTCCTTCAGCTCTTTCCATGAAATCCAAAGGCATTCCCAAGCCAGGTGGGACTTGTTATCTCTCCTGCAGGTTTGGGATCTTCTCCCAATGGAATGTTCTGAAAACCTCCAAGGGCAGGATCTAAGGAAGCATCCTAATTAAATGTTCTCCTTTCTAGAAACAAAAGCTCTACTTTGAGATTCTATTTTTCCTTTTTGAGAAACACAGAAACTTTCCACTCAGTATTTTGGAACAGTGTTGTATTTTGTCAAAAAGTAATAAACAGTTAAATTCGTAGGGAAATCATATTTAAATGTCAATAATTCTGGTTTAAACATGTGTATAAATATATTCTTTCACAGACGATATCGTCCTAACGTATAGAAAATTTCTATTTAAAAAAAATCGTCTTAAAATCTGTGTTTTTTTTTCGTTAGTTAGGCCAGTTAGTTCTATGTCAGCCTGATCACCTAAATTTGGCCAATCATATATCAGCGTTCATCTGTCAATCAAATTTTTTCTGTTATAGCATCTTGATTCATATGTCGCAGCTAATATACGCAACGGTTGAAATAAGAAATCAGAATCATTTCCTTTCCCATTGAGTTCCGTCCCAGTGTTCATGGGGATGGACGTCTGTGTCTTCAGCAGGCGTAGAACTAACAGAACTGGCAGCGTTGCGAGGCAAGGGCTCAAACATGTACGGCTGGAAGCCTTCTACACCAAACCAAGCTTCTGCCGCCCTGGTGTCCTCTTCCACAACATCTTCGTCCACGCTTTCCTCCTAAAAGTAAAAGATGGATGACGAAGGAGACTCATCCACGACCTCTGACAGTAAACTCTCCTCCTCTTGCATGTTTCCGCTGTCCATAGCGTTCCTTGACAGCGTCGTTTCTAAGTCACCAACTTAATACTACTTGGTCCCAATGGAATTTCCCATTGGGAACCTACTAGCATTAAGTTGCTAACTGGTTAGCAAGATGCTTCTGAGACACCGTTCACAATCAAACTTGCGCCACAGCAACACCCCCCCCCCTTGATAAACGACCAATCCCATTCACTTTATTCTCGGCTTCATTTAGGGATGGATCCACATAAACTGTTGAGTCAGGATGAGGTATTATTGCTTCCCTTAATTAAGCTACAGGCTCAGCAACCTATGCTGCTCCTTTTCCTGCATTAGGGAATCAACACGCCCCAAAGTTGTGTGCTGCTTAAAGCTGCTGACCATCCTCCACAGATGAAGCTGTGCCAGTTGACCCCCAATCCAAATTCCATGATTGGAACAAAGCGTTAAGATGGATGTTGATCTGATTAAGGATCCTCAAACATCACATCTCTAAATCTGAATACAGTTTAATTCCAAATGAGCCAAATCTGATTGGAATCTTCTGCATTTATACAAACGATGTCCCTTTGAATGTTACTTGGTCGTCAGCATTGACCTTCACTGACTGAAACTCCTCAAAAAGATAACAGCTGCTAGAACCTCATCCTGATATCCTCTTAAAGCTTCATGCTGAGTCACTCTCAGCCACTTAGAAGATGTTACTATGATTATTTCTACGATATCAGAGCCTCATTGTTTGATTTAACAACCAATGGCAGCAATTTCCAACTTGTGCTGGCCAGAGGTAGGTAGTAATTAGCTACAATTTACTCACTGACTTTAGTTTTGAAACTAATTTACAGTTTGAAGTAGTTGTATAATACCATGTGTTTTACTTTTACTTAAGCAATATTCTTGTTAGAGTATTACTACCCTACTTACTTGAGTTAAATTTCTTGTTACTCCTCCAAAAATGAGTCTTCTGAACTCTTCTGAGATCACCTAAAAGGAAACTAAAAAGTTGACAATGTTGCTGGAAGTTCTTTATCCTATCCTAACTATTGCATTACCTGATTTTTCTTTTTTTATGTTTTAAAGAATTATTTTTTGCAATCATGTTATTTAGTTGTGTTTCTTTATTTTTTCTATACTTTGAAATAGCAGAATTTGCACATAATTCTGTGTCTGATTGCATCATTTTATACTATAAATCAGATGTTACAAATTAACAATTACTCAATACTACACTGCAAAAAATTTTAATCTAAATAGGTCATTTTTGCTTAAAATTTGTGTGTTTTGCCTTGAATTGAGAGACACTTTGCCAATGGAACAATTTACATTTAGAATAAGAAAAAACAATTGCATTGTCTTATTTCAAGCACATTTGATCTAATTATCTTATTTTAAGAGTAAAACTACTAATTCCATTGGCAGATCATCTTATTTACCTGCACAAATTAAGGGTAAATACACTAAATGTAAGAAATTTTTACTTATTTCTAGATTGTTTTTGCAGTGTAGACAAGCTTTTTTACCAATTATTTGTTACTTTTACTTGATAATTTGTTGGAGGAAAACTTGATTGAAAAATTGATTTGAGTAAAAATACTTTAAGTAGTACAATTGTTAACATGTGTGGCTGCTCTAAGCATCTCTGACTCTATCCTGAAGCAAAATTTGATCTATTCCTACAATTAACAGTCTGAAGATCTGATCATTCACACACCTTTTATAAACTCACTACAGCTCTGGCACTGCAGTTTACACTCTCCTATTGGTATTTATCATCAGATGTTACTAAGAATAATACGTTTATTTTAAGAAGTTTATTATATATAAATATATAGGTTTTTTTATTATTATATATAAGTTTATTATAATAAGCTTATTATAAGTTTATACGTTTATTTACAGTAATAGTGTCATGTTGTTAATGTTTTGGAACAGGAAAAAATGTGCAAATAAAACAACAAACCAATAGAATTGCTTTAATGACTAAGAATCATTAATTTTAGAAAAATACTTAATGTAATGAAACAATGACATATAAAGCATGTTCTCTCAAATAATGGAACTAAATGGTTCCCACAAACCAGGTGAAAATTTTAAAGAAATTTAAAGTTCTTCCTCAGTATTTCTCTCATTCCTTTGAATCTGTGCTTCCCAGTCTTTCTGTGTTTCCTAGACTCTCTAAGAGATCTGAGAGTCAACTGTTGTTAAAAATAAACACTGTCAGCCAACTTCGTCATCCTTCAACCGTGGACTATATCAGAAGGTTCTTTATTGATTTGAGTTTGGAAAATCTCAACTAAGCAGATGCAACAGTCAGAGGGAGAGGGCAGCCTTCTGCAGAGCTTCCTAAACATTTGGGTAGAACTTAGATCATGTTGAGATGGGATGGAGTAAATGAGGTCATCTGTGCTTTAGGACAGAGGTCTTCAATGTTTTCCAGGCCAAGGACCCCCAAACTGATGGCGAGATTATATGTATTGTATGAAATTGTGTTATATCAAACTGGTCCTATAGTCACTCTATTACAGATGGAGTCTTATAAATAAAGTAATTTTTCCCTGTGATTATTAAAGTATTTCTGATTCTGATTCCTGGTTGATGGGACAGGTGTTGTGAATGAAACGGTGCCCAGCTTGAAAGAGCTCCTGTGTGTTGCTGAATGTGTGCATTGATGACTGAAAGACATCTTCTGCCTCCATTTATCTGTTTACTACAGTGTGTTGAATCCATGTTAATGTGTATTTAAAGACATTTCAATTAGTGGAAAAAATGGCAGGGGGGAATATTAAAATAAAAGTTTAATCAACCAAAACTCTCGTGACCCCTATGCACTACCTCTGTGGACCCCTAGGGTTCGTGGACCCCCTTTTGAGGACCACCTATTTAGGGTGTCTAGAATGTTTTCCATCTGTGAAGTCAGAGCACTTTCATCACTATCAGACTGTTCTCCAAAGATAAGTTTGTCTTGGAGAAGTTTACACAGGTCTGAGACAAAATTCTCAAAAAAAATAATTTGAAAATGAAGATCTAACATGAAATTGTGTGTTTATGTTACTTTATTAATATTGAAATCATTACCAGTGTAAAATAAAAAATCCAAACAATGAATTCTTCTTGTGGCCCTCCTATTAGCCCTGAGGGCCCCAAGCAGTCACTTGGCCTATTCTCACCAGTCATCTACATTTAATAGTGTGTGTTGAATCTAACAGCTTCCACATAAGTCCATGACACGCCTTTGTTTGCTAATATTTACTGGTTGCTAGTTGAAGTCCACATCTGCTTCGTTCCCCACTGCTTGAAAAAATAAAAACACAACTGGGAACATTTATGAAAATATTTTTTTTGTATGCATTTTTTTATTTAATTAAATCTAATGGCTTGGATGTTTACTTGTTCTTGATTTTTCTGTTTTATTTGTTGTTTTTTCCAGTAACCATGCACATGTTTTGTTAAGGTGCAATAACACAACCTCTAATCCGCCCATATTCAGAACACTTCAGCTGGAGTAAAGGAGTCTCCAGAAACCTCCAGCCTGAGGATGATAGAATAAAACTATTTGTGCCTCCTGGCCTTCTGGTCCCACCCACTCCATGCACCGCTTCATATATTCACTAAACAATGACTGTCTACCTGTGCTGTGCTACGTGATACGGCTATAGATGTATTTTTAACACTGGTGCATTGCTGCCATTGTGTCTGGGCTGTTGGCTCAGTGCCTCTGATGTTTGGTTAGAGTTGGGGGGGTAGATTACAGGTACAGTGCACAACAATGTGGTGCCATTTAGTCTGACAGTTTTTATCAAACCATTTACAGCTTCCTTGTTTTTAATTTGTGGGTCTGGGAAAAAATTCCTTAATTTTTTTTTTCTTTGCCTTCTGAGCTATAAACAACTCTGAGGAATTATGTGGGAATTTGGTGCTAAATGATAAACTCACCACTAGAAAATATAGACACAATGTAAAAAATGGTGAATATGAAAAGCCTGCACACCCCTGCTGTTACCACCTTTAATGCATCTAGTTCTGTTCAATTATGAGTAATTTGTAATTTTCTGAGTAGTTTTTGAAATATGTAATTTTTACTTTTACTCAAGTAAATTTTAACCTAAGTAGTTTGTACTTTGCTACATTTAAACCCCCTCACGTTACTGAGTAAAAAAAATAAATAAATACTGATGGTGAAAAAATTATATGTGGCCCTGCCTTGCATTTACCCTTTGTATCGTCTCATAATCCAGTGCTGCGCTTCGGAAGATGGCAGTTGCTAATCACAATTTAGGGAGTATGGATGAGGAAAGGCCGGAAGAGGAAACATATTCTGGAGACGAAAGCCAGAAAAACCCTCGGCCATATTTGGAAGGATTATTTGTTTTCAAATGCACAAAAGGGAACAAAGTGATAATGCAGTGCAACATGTGGCTGCCCAGCAAAACTGAGCTTTCGGCTTTTAAAACATCAACATCCAATTTACGAAAAAATGTGGCAGTAAGTTAGTTATCATGGTGTCTGTTGGACAGTAGGATAAAAAGTTGTTTGCACTTTATGGTTCAGGTTGTGACTGTCCTATGCTGTGAGCAAGTATGTTCTTTAGCCCAGCTGATCTTTTGCAAGTGTGGATGTCACTGAAATACGCCTTGAAATCGATTAAAACACCTTGTGCTCAATTCTATTCATGACTCATCCTTTTTTTTTGCATTAAATAACTCAAAGTAACTAAGTAACTTTTACACAAATTACATTTTAAATGAAGTAATTTTGTACTTTTACTTGAGTAAATTTTGAGGTGGGTAATTTTACTTTTACTCTGAGTAGAATTTAGGCAAAGTAAAGATACTTTTACTCAATTACAATTTTTTAGTACTCTTTCCACCTCTGCATTTACTTTTATTTACTTGAAGCACATCATGTTTGAGCATCCAGTCCTCTTTGCTAGGGGACTGTTAGACTCCCACATCTTTGCTCTGCAGTGCAGAATATAATAAAAATATCCTTAATTATTCCACAGAGGGGCATTTCAGCTGTAACAGTAGCAAAGTGACATCCAGATGTAAATATGAAGTTAAAAGAAAAAAAATACAAATTAAAAGGGTGTAGATTATAACAAACTAAAATACACATAATGCAGTTTTTAAAAATGGCAAAATAAGAATTAATAACTATGTGAATATAAAGGCTTATATTAAACAAGGACAAAACACTTAAAGAAACACTTTAGATTTTAAAATGGAAAAAAATTCTATTTATTTCTTTTTTTAATATATTTTTTTATTTAAAAAGTCTATGTATAACATTGATACATAAACACTTCATTTTATTTCAGTGTTAAATTCTGTTTAAAGTAACTGATTATATTTAAAAATGTCTCCGGACCTTTACTAGTCGTTGATTTTCTTTATTCGGACGCCACTGATTTTTAATTGGTTACCCCTGCACTAGCTTATTGAACCCAGCATGATTTTGGAGGTCATGTTAATTTACTATAAGAAGTAAATATTGTCACTGAAGGTACCGCTTTTATGAGTTTTATGTAAAATAGAAAACAAGGTTTGGAAAAATTTGTTCAGTCTGTAATGATTTTTATTACATTATTTGCTTGTTTTATTAATTTTATAATACTGTAGTCTTTAAAAATGCAAGAATCTGAATGCAACCTTCCATTTTCCACCTTTTTACCGAATATATTTCCCCTCTTACTTGGGTAAATATATAGTGAAGCAGCGTAACTCTTACTTGAGTAAAATTTTTAGGCACTCTGCGTATTGCTATCAGGCTCCTTTCACTGTATAAAAACTGTCTTCTACAAAATGTCTTCAAATGCCAGCATCTTCAAATGTCTGTAGGGATGTCTCAAACCTGCCTCCTTCCTTGACGTTCTGATAGCTGGACATTCCCTCACTGTTTCAACTTGCATTTAGCCGTTCAAACAGATAAGCATGGCCCCCTAATGAGATTCTGGGAAATAAATCCTTACAAAAACATTAAAGCATAATTATTTCATTATCCTGGCATCATTTTGATGATCCTGGAAAACATCCCAAGTTCTGGAAGAGATATTAATTCATTTATTTTGGCACACATCTCATCCACCCACATATTACACATATTTTCCCAAAACATAGATGCACAAACTGCTAAAGCTAACAAAGAGCAAAAAAATGAAAGGCTGGAAGGTTTTCTTTTCCTGGTCAGATATTTATGTCCACAGATCTAATGTCAGATGGAAGTTTCGGCTGACATTTAGGTGAAAAGACCAAGGGATGATGATCAGATATCTGCATTTATTCAATGTTGATCTACTGCTTTTTTCTTCTTACAACTTTCTGTTTAATTTACAAATAATTAATACACGAATGCTGATCATATGCTATCAGATACTTTCTGTGTACAGATATGGTTTCATAAGTATGTAACATGAAAGGAAGTCTATCAAAAACAAGGTCCCTCCATCCCACCCAAAAAAAATATTTGGGTTCTCATTTATAGCATTGATTTTGATGTCTCACTATGGGACACACCCCTTCAGCATAATCCTCAGAAGCATTTATCTCATTAAGCCAAAAACAATCAAATAATAATAATCGGCTGGGACGATACGTTGATGTATTCTAGACAGAAAACATGAGATAGCTGCTGCAGCTGTACCCACAGAACTGAGGGTAGCGATGATAGGTGTTCAGGGGGATCAATGCTGGGTAGAGAAGCTCTTAGTTGTTGGTCATGCATGTTTCAGTGTCATACCGACAACAAAGGTGCTATTGAGTTCCTAGAGGCCCTGCTCTCCTCAGCCAGGTGAGATAAAAGCAGAGTCCAGGTATGGGTGTACCTACGGGCCATCTCTCACCAGCCCTTATCTGAACCTGGTGTTGGGCTTATAAAGAAAGGCCTGTAGAACCCCAGATTGTAAGGTGTTGACTGAGCTCCCCCAGGGTTACTGAAGCATTCAAATAATTTCACTTTAAATGTGAAAGAATCTTTGAAATATCTGTGCATCTAAATCTGTGGAAGCTTTTATTTTCCATCCGTTTTACATCTTATTTGTGGACCTAGGGTGCTTTTAGCTTCTCCTAGACTCCAACAGTCTCTTCCTTTAAGTGAGAAATGTAGGCATCTCTGTGAATTTCTTTAGAAATAAAGTAAAGGCCTTTATAAACCAGTGGAGGAATCTTATTTTGGGCCCAATCTCTTTGCTGTAACCTTAATCTCAGAGGTACAGTACCTGCTTGAAACACATATGTGTCATGATTTTAATAAAGTTCAGACCCAAATGCGGAAGACCAAACAGGTTGACCAGGGGAAAAGGTTTAACAGGTTTTATTGAAGAGATAATGCAGAGAGAAG
>NW_015150464.1:861491-863859 GCF_000732505.1 Cyprinodon variegatus
AATGAGTAGTTCTGCCTTTCTGTACTTTTTAAATCTTTTTTAAAGGGGGTTTGCATAAGTTTCCTCCTACTCTGCTCTCTGAAGGAATATTTTATTTTGATAACTTGAGCTGCAGCACAAATGACACCCAGAATCTCTGTGTATGTTTTGGTTTTCTAAGCATGTGTCGGAGTAAAGCATCAAACACTCTGATCCTCTTCGCCTACTCATCTGCCTTCTGTCTCAGCTTGTTCCTGCCTCCACATCCAGTCAGCCCTAAATTACACATAACGGATACGGTGACGTATCCAGAATCCAGGCTTAGACATCGCCGGCGGATTAGAGAACACATGCAAACACACAGGCGGAGCTCTTTTGATTTTAATTCTCAATCTTATGTCGTTAATGTGAGGTTTAATCCTTTAAGGGAAATACCTGGCAGAGATGGCACATGTGAAGTGTGAAAATGAGACTTTTTTTAAATGAACAGGCAGGGGGAAAGCAAATAGAATAAAAAGGAACTTTTAATCCTGCTTATTTTGTGATTATCCATAAGAATGTGAAGTTGCACAGCGGGAATATCGGGAATGTGGCTGCAGGAACATATTTTCAACACTAACATGTCTCAACAAAGCATTTGGACAGGACCAGCACAGAGATTAAGTAGCAGGAGGATGACAGGAAGCATTGTAGTTAGTCTTTCTTAAGAAAAAATGATGTAATCCATGACACGTTAATAAGAGTCAGCAAATCTGAAAGCCTGATATTCAACTGTTGTTTCTGAGTTATCACCAGCGCTGTCTTAAGAGGTCACCATGCAGCCTGTGAAGTGTTGCTCAAATTACCCAAACATATCATTTATAAATGTTTCATTTCTATATGGGAAATATAATTCATTTATTTTACAATATTAGGACTTTAGTTCAGTAGTATTAGTAAATATGATTCAATTAAAGAAGTTATAGCTGTAAAGATATGTAAAAGGCTTTGAAATTCAACTTTTTTTTCATCTTTACTGATAAAACGTAGTAAAAAATCTGAAAAATCCAGTTTTGAATTTCAGAATATTGGATTTTCCTTTTTTTTCTGGTAAATTATGCAGCACTTTCCCATAGAGTATGACTTACTGTTACTCCAGGGTATAAATTAGCATGATCTGACACATGTTCCTGTTTCTCTGTCTATCTCTAGTGTGAAAGCCTGATGCATCAGCAGGCCGATATTTTCAGGTGATGTTCGTGTTATTTTTAGCCATATATGCATGCATTTGCCAATTCATCGCTGCATTCTGCAGCCATGCCTCCAGATCACATACGGCACTTGCATTGTCACTTCCTCCATTAAATCCATTGTTAATCCTTTGTTTGATTTGTTGCTAAATGTTGCTAATCAATCTTTAATTTTTATCATCTAAAAAGGAAGAAGAAGCCATATCAGCCTAAAGAATAGGCCTGAAAAATTGACAGCACATATCAGAAATCGGTTAGACTAATATCAAAATAATAGTTATCTATCTGCATAAACCTTATAGAAACCTGTCTATATTTATTTCACACTAACTATGTTCCATGTCTGCACTATTATCCATTGCAAGGTATGCTGTGCAGCATTCCCCAGTGCATGCATGTAGGATCATCCAGGCCATCTTCACACATTTAAGTTACTCTTTCCATATCTGACTTCCTACCTAGCTCATCAGGTCTTTAGAAATGTTCTGTCATCTATCACAAAAATATCAACAAAATCATTGCGTATCAGACAACAATGGAGAGGGGAGCACTGTCATGCCGAAAAATTATGGAGCCAGTGGGAATTAACTGAATTAAATGAGTAATTGCTTTTATTTGCAACAAAGAGACACACATTTGACCAGTAGCTTTTGTAATTAAGGGTAAGCTAATCTTTTAAATAAGAAAGAAAACGTGTCGTCCAAGGCAAATAGATGCAGGAAAAGACAACAAGAAAATAGCTCCAGGACTTAAAGCTCCCGTATCTACAGTAGGCCCATTATACTTTTAAAAGACCTTGAAAACCTTATAAAAGTAAATGGCATACCAGGAAATTTCAGTAGAGCTATGATGCAAAGCGCATATACAGCTCCAAATATTGAAAATGTTCCCTCTTAATAAAGATGTTCAAATTAGAAGTAGGGATGCACGATATTGGGATTTTGGCCGATATGCCGATATTTTAAAACTCATGTAGCTGATAACCGATATCGATACCGATGTTAAAGCTGGAAAAAAATAAGTAGTCATTGAAAATAGCAGTTTTATTTTTCATTTCTGACACTTTGAAAAATAATATACTCAAATTTATTTTTATATGCTGATATCAAATTGATTTTTAAAAACACGGTATCGATCTATTTTAATTTCAAAATCTTGTG
>NW_015150464.1:865359-868530 GCF_000732505.1 Cyprinodon variegatus
AACTCAGCCTGTTTTTCCAGTGTAGTCCTGTTTCTCTGACTGTGACTGGCTGGATGTGCTCTCTTCATCCTCTGACATGGGAGCTGGCTCGGAGATTGTCTGCCTGGCTGTGTGGTTTTTTTTTTTATCTCTGCTTCTGTCTCCTTGAACCCAAGTCGGCCTCAGCAGATGGCCGCTCACACTGAGCCTGGTTCTGCTGGATGTTTCTTCCTGTTAAAAGGGAGTTTTTCCTCTCCACTGTTGCTACAAGCTTGCTTAGTGTGAGGGATAAAATTCGAGTCAATGAGTCGATGCAATTATCTGGTATTCCTCTGATAGAAAACTTTGAATCATTTTGACTGTATGATCTGGTGAACTGTAAAGTGTCTTGAGATGACATGTGTTGTGAATTGGCGCTGTATAAAAAAACTGAATTGAATTGAATTCTTCCACATTTGCTGTACTGGCTTTGGCCTTCCCTCAGCCACCTTTTTCTTTGTGCCACTCTTCCATACAGGCCAGATTTATAGAGAGCAAGACTAAATGTTTAATCTGTGTAGATTTACCTTTGGGATCTTAGCTGCTTTTTAAAGAAATGTTAACAATGCATGTTAACTAAGAGCTAAATGCACACAGGTGGACTTTTTTTTTTTTACTGATTTGATGATTTCTGCAAGAGATTTATTTAGGGGTGTCAGAGCAAAAGGTAAACATAAATACATGACACTTTTTGTTAAAAGATCTTAAAAGGTTGCATTTATTTTCTTACACACCACTCCTAATCACTTCCGTTATTTTTCTGTTTTTACAAAAACAATCGAAATTTGTTATTGCAATATGAGAATAATGTTAATTTCTGCTTTTTTGGGGTTTGTCTGAGTAAGGATACAACTACGAAACCGTGCGATTAAAATGTTTATATGTGGAATATTTAGGTGTTAAAAGTTCAAGTTGGAGTAACAAAGAGGCATTAATAATGATGAATAACTTTATTGGAGCAACTAAATGCAACTTTGGAGCATTTTCTCTAAAAGCACCCAGATGATCCTCACTAAAGCAATATTACAAAGTGTTGAGAGTCTTTGACACTAAAGGTCTTCCGCTGAGAGATAACGTGAGAATGAACCCACTGCCACCCACACTGTTAAATGAGGGAATGGATGCCGTGCAGACATGGACACGGGCCTCGCTGTTCCTGCGGATACAAACTCTTTCTTGTAACTGTTAAGGAAGTCATTTTCAATCCTGTCCCCCCCCTGCACACCATAGGGGAAATTCCATCTTTACACTTGGAAGTTGTGTTTTTACACACACATCCACTTTATCATATTTTGCTTTCATTTTGTAATTAAAGTTAATAAAAAAGGTGTTATTTTGTAGCAGTCTTTCATTTAAAACTTATTTCCCTCTAATATAAGCAGCAGGTGTTGTCTGCAATATTTAGGCCAGTTCTGTTTTTTTCAGGGGGGGGTTATCACTCAGGCACCTGCACTGCAATATGAATACCTGGGTAATGTGAGAAAGGCTTGTTGTGATATCTGATTGGACAGTTTTGCATGGTAGTGCAACCACTCTGCACGGTGTTGCGTGTGAACCTCTGGCCCTCTGCCAGATAAGAGGCTGAGTTGAAGCACAGGTTGCATAAGAGCTGAGGAATGTTTTTATTTTTGAAACACTGCGTGTCACGGAATATGCTGTTTAAATTGGCATTATGCATGCTCAGGAGTCACGTAGGGGTTTTTTATTTAGAAAAGGGAGGTTACTGTTTCTAGATCAGAGCTGATCAGCATCAAAACGTTTCTGGAAATAGCTCCGGAAGGTAATGTGACCCCTCAAAAATAAGGGTTTTCTACCCCTTAGCATAGCTTGCTCTAGCATTCTAATTTTAGAATAACTAATCCTGACTAAAGTGACCCATTCTCATTTTATTCGTGCTTTATTTTTCCCCTCCTCTCTGCTGAATTTACCACAGGTTCATAGGGTTCTTTATTCTTGGAAAAAAAACATTAATTCTAGAATTTCTTCTGCTGAAAGATGTTGAACTTCTTTATCTATGAAACTTTTTAAGCAAAACTGTATCTGAGAACATTAATTCACAAGAGGCAAACACTACAAGTACATGTTGTCAAGATGTTAGCTTATAGATATGACAGACATTTAAAAATGGAGTCTTCCAGAGACCCTTCATTGGAATAAAACAGCCTTTTACTTTTAACTTTGTTCTTCATTGGACCAATCTTTAAAATTTCAGCAGAATGTCAGCTTGTCCTGAATGGATCTTCTAGGGGAAAATGTTGTTTTTTGCTGCTCTTTTTGCAAAAATAAATAAAATCAAGATTTTGTTGCAAATAATTCTACTTAAATATATATATTTACTTAAAATTTTGTTAGAAGAATGGGCTGAATTGATAAAAATTTGAAATTACCTTGAAAAAAAAAATAATTCTTGGTGTTACTGGATCCCAGAACAACATGTAGCACAATTAATCATAACTTATAAAAAGTGTGTATAATATCCTGGTTCTGTTCTAAATAAAATTGTTCACATCAAGACCAAGACCACTTTGCATCATCTAGAAATTATTAAGCAGTTAAATGTCTTTATTTTCTGTACCCTTTTTACTTAATACTGACATTATAAAGTATTATAATATTGTTTAGCATATATATGCAGTCACAGGTTATTATCTGATCATTCCCATACTATGACTTTCTCTTCCATCACAGTGTTCATAATATCAGTGAGTGGATGGGTCAGACTGCTCTCAAGCTTATAGTTTTTTTAAAATTGCTATGACAGATTTTTCAATACTTTTAACAATTTTCCAAAACTCTTAACATAGTTAGCACTACCTCCGCATGTCTAAGCTATTCTATTAACATATTTCTTGTTGCTTTAACACATAATGCATACTTTTAACAAAAATTTCAAATGCTTAAAGGAAAATACCGGTTTTTAACACTTTTAGCCCATTTTCTGTAGTGTCAAGGATGAAATCGAATGATCCACACCAAAATTTTGACAATTGGTCCTGTCTCTGCTATTTGGCTCATGCAGAATCCCCCCCTGGCTGCTTCAGAATGGCTTCCATAATGCATGTTCGATAATGTCCTTAGAACAACCTTAAACGTTCTTTTTTTAAAATATGCTACTCACCGGGTCGTCAGCGCTGTTCAATGACGTTCCAAAAA
>NW_015150464.1:869343-870876 GCF_000732505.1 Cyprinodon variegatus
GGGCTAAAAGTGTTAAAAACCGGAATTTTCCTTTAAACTCCTTTTCCGCACAACGTCAAACAAGACCAAAACAATAGAATTTTACAGCCAAATTCACCAATGCTTTAACAATGTATCATGTCAGAACAGATAACACCATGTTCTAAACCTAACCTTACAGGCTAAAGTCAAGGTGAACAACTCTTCATATTGAATTGAAACACAAATATATTCCATGTATTTTATTCAATTGCTGATAAGAAACAGCTTATTGATCTTATGCAATTGTTGAAATCACAGCTGGTTCCCATCTAGGAAGCCCACTCAGGTGTTGAGGTTCTTTCAATCACATGATTATATGTTGCCATGAGAGGAGCCAACATCATCATGTGGGCCGCAATCTCCAACAATGGTGTACTCCTACATAAATTTGAGATTTGCCCCTACAACACCAACCACCTTCCTCTTTTTTTAGAAGACCTGCATGAAAGACTGGTGCCAGAGGTAGAATGGGGGCAGTTGGGAGACCAATTATTACCAATATATGATCACATGGGACAATGTGGCATTCCAACATTCCATCCAAGGATCCAAGGATGATATCCCATTTCCTTGCCCCTTACTCTCCTTTCCTACACCCAATTGAGGAGTTTTTCTCAGCCTGGAGATGGAAGGTATTTGACCATCATCCACATGGCCAAATGTCACTCCCAGATGCAATGGATGCTGCATGCCAATACATCACAGCTGAACACTGCCAGGGGTGGATAAGGCATACAAGAAGATTCTTACCACAATGCCTCGGCAGAGAAGATACCAGGTGTGATGTGGATGAGAACATGTGGCCAAATGCAGTAGACCGAGTACATTGAAAGCTTTTTGTATTTTTCCGGTAATGCAGGTAAAGCAGATCTTACCGGTTTCAATCATAAAATCTTGGTTAAACTAAAAAATACAAACAGACAAAAAATAAATCATGAATAAACCAGCTAACTGAATGCTTTTGTTTTCAGTTGGTTAGACTATGGTTGCACTTTACCAAACATTTTGGGGAAGAAAAAAAAAGAATCAGATCAGTTCCAGAACCAACTACTTGAGCACTAAAATCTTCAGAAATAGTTGCCCTCTTTAAATTAAGGACTGAAAACATAACTTTTTAATGCAGCTTGTTAAAAAAAAATAATGTTCAAGCACCTTCTTTTTTTTATGTGTAATTTTCATTTCTTGTATTTAGCACTTTTGGTTTTTACTATGTAAAGTAAGAATTATACTGTGTATGAATGGTGCAATACAGTTAAACTTGCTTTTCCCCTTATTGAGCTTAAGCTGGCTTTCAAAAGTCTCTGGCTCATCTGCCTGCTGCCATCCTGGAACAAGCTCTGCAGTGGTGGCAGCCCTATCCCTTACCTCTCCTTTTACTTGAATCTTCTTTCAGGGATGATTTTGGAGAGCATTTGCTTGTGTGGTTAATGTATGTAGTGTAAAATTTTGGGTGCAATCTGTGAATTCCCTTTTATGCAAAGCAATACAGTCAGCAGATTGTACCTGGTTCTA
>NW_015150464.1:876782-885250 GCF_000732505.1 Cyprinodon variegatus
GTGTGGTTAATGTATGTAGTGTAAAATTTTGGGTGCAATCTGTGAATTCCCTTTTATGCAAAGCAATACAGTCAGCAGATTGTACCTGGTTCTAACAGATTAGCATCTGGTTCTAAAGGATTACTGCCTGGTTCTAGCAGATTAATGTCTGGTTGTAACAGATTAGTGTTTGGTTCTAGTAGATTAGTGTCTGGTTCTAGCAGATTAGTGCTTGGTTCTAGTAGATTAGTGTCTTTTTCTAGCAGATTAGTGTCTGGTTCTAACAGATTAGTGCCTGGTTCTAACAGATTATTGTCTGGTTCTAACAGATTAGGGTCAGGTTTTAGGAGCTTAATGACTGGTTCTAATGGATTAGTGTCTGGTTCTAGCAAATTAATGTCTGGTTCTAATGGATTAGTGTCTGGTTCTAGCAGATAAGTGTCTGGTTCTAGCAGATTAGTGCTTGGTTCTAGTAGATTAGTGTCTGGTTCTAGCAGATTAGTGTCTGGTTCTAACAGATTAGTGTCTGGTTCCAATGGATTAGTGTCTGGTTCTAGCAAATTAATGTCTGGTTCTAATGGATTAGTGCTTGGTTCTAAAGGATTATTGTCTGGTTCTAACAGATTAGTGCTTGGTTCTAATGGATTAGTGTCTGGTTCTAGCAGATTAGTGCTTGGTTCTAAAGGATTATTGTCTGGTTCTAGCAGATTAATGTCTGGTTCTAGCAGATTAATGTCTGGTTCTAATGGATTAGTGTCTGGTTCTAGCAGATTAGTGTCTGGTTCTAGTAGATTAATGTCTGGTTCTAATGGATTAGTGTCTGGTTCTAGCAGATTAGTGCTTGGTTCTAAAGGATTAGTGTCTGGTTCTAGCAGATTAATGCTTGGTTCTAGCAAATGAATGCCTGGTTATAGCAGATTAATCTCACTTTGTCTGAGAATCACCTTGAATCCAGTCTTTTGGAGTTAGATGAGTTAGATCATGCTGCTCTCTTCTAGATTTCCATCTGTGCTTGGTGTTTTTTCTTTTTTGTCACAGGTAGCTACTTTGCTGCCCTTAATGATGCCAGACCTTCCGCCAAAAGTCTGAACATGTTTTTTCAGTCATGGTAAGCCGACCTCACACCTCAGTTCTCTTTAATTAGATGGCACTTGCACTTGCTGAGGTTTCTCTGGCTGTCTAAAGCTTTGATCAAAGAAGTCACGGAAGATTTGATCAGTCTTTGACTTTCGTGTCCGCTCACTTGCAGTCCTTGCCTCAATTTCCCTTTTGATGCAATGCAACAACACATTTTTTTGACAAATGACGAATGACTTAAGCACCACACTCTCTAAGAAAACATTCAGCTATTCTAGTTCTATCAAAATGACAGAATTACAAACTCTAGAGTAACTCCAACAGGCAGAGTCACAACTTTACATTAAACTACATCTGATAACACTGAAATTCAAGCAAAAATCTTACCTAAAAAAAAATCATATTCATTTTTCTTTGTTCACCACTGGCAGTGGTGATTTGAGAAGGTGAAGCACAACAATGGAGCATTATTAATGCATGGAAAAAAAGTCATCTGATGGTTAAACATTAAATAGGCTTGGTTGTTACAATACACATTTGATCCAAATCCAACAATCAGTTTTTTTTTTATTTAAAAAATGTAATAATATATATTTACAAACAAATATTTATGGATTCCTTTTTATATATGTATACTTAGAATGTATTGGCTGGAGAGAAAAAAGTGGAGCTGAAGTCTCCCTGCCTGTTTCTCAATTAGATTAACAGTATTAATAGGGGTTAAATAAATGTGCAAAAACGGGATGATTAGAGCTAATTTCTGTTTTTTTCACTACAACAATAAAGTCGTAATTTATTATAATGTATTTCAACTTGTTTGACTTTAAATGAAGAACTTTAAATGTCCTAAAAATAGAGAGCATCGTGCTAGTAGAGCTATTTTCAGTGCACGCGTGGCGCCATCTACAGGAGAAACAATGTAAATGCCTATTCAAGTTGTAGAACTACAAATCCCATCAAGCACATAACTTCGTCTGCTTCCGTAAAGCTGTGTTTTTTTCCTGATAAGCTTTGAATGACGGCGTGCTTCAGCTATGGAGGCTAAATCTGTGAAAGCGATCCTGTTTGATTTGGACAACACGCTGATAGAAACCAGTGGAGCTGGAGAAGTGGCTCTACAGAAGGTGATAATGGCGGAAGCTTCCTGCTGGCGGAAAATAAGCGGGTTTGAAACTGATGCTTGTTGGTTCAGCTAGGATTGTAAATAACCCGAGTTATTATTTTGTTTTAAATCAATTTAACTCGCAGGGTTTTGTGTTTAATTAAACAATAGACATAAATAATTAGCTGAAGCTGAAGATAAGTGAACGGTGATTGGTCTCCGCTTCATAACAGTCAGCCGGCGCAGGACTCGGATGAAAGTAATGGACGGTGGCGAGGGAGGAGTTAACCACCTGGAAAACTCTCTCTTTCCTTGGACGGGTGGTGATAATTTGTTAATACAACAAAAATATGCATATCAACACTATTTTAACCGAAGTATTGATCAGGGGCGGAGCTAGATGGGGGCCAGGGCCTTAGTCAATCATTGGTCACCCCCACCATTTATTTCCCTCTAATACAGATGGTGGCAACAGTAATAATCTCAAGTGGAATATTCAAAATATTTAAATTTTCCATATATTAACAATTACGTGAAAACAAAAACACCGTGGTTAATGATGCACATCAATATACTAACATTAAAGATGATGAGTACAGAAGTCCTGCTCTTTGCAGAACTAGATTTTGTGTTTTATGGAGTAAAGAGGAAATTACGTGTCTCTGTAAGTCATCTAGGAGTCTTCAGGGAACTCATAAATAACTATTTTAATAAAACATATAATAAAAAATCAATTTATGTAGATATTACTACACGTAAATATAAATTTTATGCAGAATGATTACTGATAAAAGTGAGTAATGACAATGGAAAAGATGTTCACCCAAAACTCAATCCAGAAAGAATTTTATCCACTATACCTTTTATCTCGAAAGCACGGATGTTTGAATATATTTGCCTATTTGTTAGCAAAGACTGTGGTAAAGTATATGGATTTTCCTGTTGGAACAGTAGATTCTGGTGCCCATCCACTTTCGCCCCCCCCTTCAGTGTATGTTGTTTATTGCCTGGCCACCCTTATAAAAATTTTCTGGCTACGCCTCTGGTGATGATATGCATTTTGGTAAGATTTTCTGAAAAGTTAAAAATGTAATTTAAAAAAAGAAAACATTATTCTGGAGACTTTCCCCCGGCTGCTCCCAAAAAGCTCAATGCAGAATTTTTAATGTTCTTTTAACCATTTATAGAGAACTCAGTGAAATACTTTGAAAATAAAATGTTCAAGCCAATAGTGTTATTGGAATCCAGGAAAATACCTTATTACCTTCGCAACATTAAAAAATAAGGATATTTTGATGGCAAAAATCAATGCCAATGTAATAACAAGAAACAACAACTTATATTAAATATATTAAGAAAAATAACATAATTGCTCCTATAAGAAATTCATAAAATACACTGAAAGAAATCTTTTTTTTTGGTACAACATAACCTTAGAGGCAGTAATGCTGATACTGGTTTACGTTTCAATTAACTTTTTTCCCCAACTTAATTTACAGTAGGTAATATATCATCCAAGGGCTCATCTAATTGGTCGCAGCATCTTTGCTGAACGGTTGGATATAGATCTTGTGCTTCTAGACCTCACTGAGGGATGCGGGGGGTGGGAGACTTCATTTATAAGTGATAAAAAACACTAACCTGCCCTATAAAGGGTTAAATAGACTATTTTTTTTCTAAATGTCCCTTCTGAGGGATAAAATGGATATTACTAGGGTACATTGTGTTCTCTGCCTTCCTTTTTGATTGAACATTTATGTGGTCTCCACTTATCTGACACTTATGGCTGAATAAAGTCATTGGAGAAAGATTTTATTTTTATTTTTTGGTCTTATTGTCATTACAACGAGCAACAAAATTTTCTCTGCATTTAAGCCATTGGGAAGCAGTGGGCTGCCATTGTGTGGCCCTCGTGGAGCAGTTCGGGGCTAATGGTCTTTGCTCAGGAAGTGGCATGCCATGGCCTAACTACTAGGCCGCCACTCGGGACAGGTGACTTATCACTTGAGCTAGCCATTTTTTTAAGGCTGCCAGCTAATGTGCCCCACCAGAGGAGCAGTCTTGGATCAAGGGTCAGGCTCAAGGACCCTCAAAGGCAATCGGTGGGGCTCAAACTCAGAACCTCAGGATTCAAAGCTCTACGTACCAACCACTAGGCCACCACCTCCCCAGTTATTAAAAAAAAAATTATTTGTTTGCAGCAAAACTACTTTGCTGCAGAAAACATAGGAAAATTTTCACCCCCACTGTGAAACATGCTGGTTTGACACTGAAAAAAATCACAATTCGAGAAATTACAATAAACTTTATGGTTATAACATAGAGAATTTAAGCTGATTTATTTTAATATAGTCTGGTTTATGACAGGTTGTCATTTTAGCTGACTTTTAATCTTCTGCATGTGAACTTTTACAGACCAGGGAGCTTCTGAAGTCCAAACTGAGCCTGGATGACGATGCAATCTGCAGCATTTTCGACAAATTCAAGCTGAAGCTGCTGCATGAGAGTTCTGATCGGTTACCCGGAACCTCCCAAGATGACGTCCGCGTCTGCCACTGGGAGGAAAGCATAGCAGAGACTATAGGAAGGTGCTCCATATCCGACCTGGCTTCTCAGTGCTACTATATGTGGAAGAACAGTCGGCTGGAGGTCCTGTGCCTCACCCCTGAGGTGCGCAGCCTTCTGAAGCAACTCCGCAGCCGATACAAGCTGCTGCTGCTCACCAACGGGGACGCTCAGACTCAGAGGGAAAAGGTGGAGGCGGTCAAGTGCGAGGAGTTCTTTGATGCTGTAGTGATCGCCGGAGATCACGCCGAGCAGAAACCCTTCCCGTCCATCTTCCAGCTGTGTTTCGACCAGCTGGAGGTGGAGGCGCAGGAGTGCGTCATGGTGGGGGACAATCTGGACACAGACATCCAGGGGGGCTTTAACGCTGGGGTTCGGGCCACCGTGTGGATTCACAGAGCAGAGAGGACCAGCTTAGACGGTCCAGTCAAACCAGACTACACCATCCCTACTGTTCTGGACCTGCCGGGTATCCTGGCACAGCTGCAGTAATTTAGAGGATTCTAATATTTCTCTAGATTTGTTTACAGAGGTTTTATACTGCATTACCAACTTTTTGTGTGTTTATTTTAGAAGAAACTTCATGGAGGAAGTGTGAATGTTGTTATTGTCACCAGGGGGCGTATTTCATTTTCAGTTTTGATTGTTTGAAGGGGGTTGGTATTATTTAAAGTCAAACAGGATTCTTCAGCTGTTAATGAGAGGAGGGAACAATTTTCTACTGGGTTTGGTTTGGATTAATGTTGAATTTATGCATTTATTTAAAGACAATTATTCAAACTATGGAAATTATGTTAATAAATGAATTTATTAGAAGTCAAAGTTCGAGCCTGAACGCCTTCAGGAATAGCAGCCAGTAGCTAAAATATAGGATTTTAGCCACTATATTTAGCATTACATAAAGTATAAATTATTTTGCTATGAAATTATTGAGGATGCAGTCAGAGGTTTACAGATCAGATTGGGCTTTTTAACGGTTTATTTGTTCTTGTTTGAGGGTTAAACGGTTATAATGCTGAATAAAAATGTCAAGAACAGACTCTAAGAGTTTTTATTCTAATTTTCCATGGATCTTTTGGTAGTTTATTTATTCTTGTTTGTTTTCAGACCAGAATATTAAGGTGGGGTTTCCAGGAGATTAATGGCGGCCTAAGGTGTATTTAACCGATATAATATGCTGGAGAAAAGTCACAATGAAGGAGGTGGGTGACCGAAGTCTGATAACTGTAAATAAAAACTAGATAAAACTGCACCTATGGGTTAATAATCAATTATTAAATATATTTTCTATATTTATAAAAAAAAATATTTTAGTAAATTAAGATTTCTCAATCAATATCTGTAATATAAAACCCTTTATTGCACATTTTAACCCATGTGTGGTTTTCATAGTTATTGTTTTTGTTGGACCCATTTTGTGGTTTTTATTGCCTCATCAAAAATCATCTCAATTTCGTCATGTAAACAAAATATATGGTTATTTAACTTATAGATCATATTTATAACCTTGTATTCACACCTAATTGTTTTATATATACCTTAATAATACTGTAAATATGTTATCTTTCAGCAAACTTCATGTCTTTAAAGTCTGTGTACCAATTATCTAGGTGATTATAATCGATTACCAAATTAGTTGACAATTATTTCAATGATTGATTAATCCTGTTATTCATTTTAAAAATACAGGGCCACAACATAAAAAAAAAAATGAAATCAATGCTTCTACTGACGGCATTAAAGAGTCAAATATACAAAATAAATGCAATAAAATTACCTGAAATTATTTTAATGCCATATTTTAGAGGTTAATGAGTTTCCCAGATGTTAAACATTGAATTATTTGTTGAGAAAGTGATTAAATATTAGAATTAGCTTTAAATATTAAAGATAAAAATAATTTGTCTTTAAGATTTTGATTAAAGATTCAACATGTATATTTAGACTTGAGATTCAGCATGTTCAGAAATGAGATTTTTACATAATAAAAATAAATGCAAGATTTGAATATGCATTTAAGATTTATATATTATTACATAGCGATGTGTAAATACATTTAACTTAATATATTTAGGATAAGATTCAAGATTTATATTTAGCATTTGCTGTGGCACTAATGTGAAAATATAACCATATTTTTTGTATTGAATACTGAAACCCTACATATGAAACGTTACAATTTTAGTTTTAATTGGTAATTTGCAGCATTTTTTCCAGAAATGCTCTTTTATTTAGTTTTTCTGTGCAAATTCTCAGTCATTGTGATTTAAGATGTTTTTCGTGAGCATTTACATAAACTAAACTGAGCAATATTTAGTTTTCAGGCTGTTTCTTTTTTCCCAGGTATGTTGTCAGGTTTGATGTTCCTTTAGATAAACTGAACCATACTGCTCCACGTGTGAAAGTAAAATCTGTTGGGCTCTTTTTGGCATCAAGACAATTATTCTTATTGCCACATTGCCAGACAGGACACTGTATAAAAAAAAAAAAAAAGATAAACTGAAAAATAACGTTTCAGTTTATTTTGGTGAGCTTTGGTTCTTCTGCATCTTATTGTGGATTCAAAATGTCTGCATAGGCTCTGCACACTTTCATGCAACCTTCAGGTTGATGCATGCAGATCTTTACATAAAACATGCAGTTTTAAAGAAAATGTTGCTCAGCAGGCGTCATTGTGCATCAACAAGCTTTACTAATGAGGCGAAGCATTATGCTGTACCTAGAGGTGACGGGTGGCACAACAATGGGTCTCAGGATCTCGTCTACCTGTTGTGCCTTCGAAAAGCCATGAATATAATCACCTGCGTCCAAAACACCTGCCCATACCATAACCCATCGGCAACCATGAGGCTCAATCCACAATGTTGAAATCAGCAAAATGCAATTTGCTCTTTTCAATCCACAACTAACTTCATCCAGGAGAAGAAAATCCCTCCATAAAGCCCCATCATCAAAGGTGAGCACTTAATGACTCCATGCGATGGTTTGCAGAAATGCTTTGATATGCAGCAGCGTTTCAGGTGGCTGGAGGCAGATGATCTTGAAGGTCACCATGCTGGATGTGGAGGTCCTTGGATTAGGGTGCTTACATACAGCCTGAAACAAAAACTTTTGGAGATGGCACCCTGTAGAAAAAATAATCTAGTTCTCTGAAAGAGATTCCTGCTGGCAAAACCTGTGACAGATGTGTGTCATGGCGCTGTATGATAATGAAGCACATTATAGTAGCCTTTTCATTGCAGTCAGCATGGGGCACAGGGCTATACAGCAATATTTGAGAAGAAAAAAAGCCATTTTTACTGTGTAAACTGTAGAACAAGTCCAGATCTTTGGGTTATCATCATAAGAAATGCAGAAACAACAAAATTGAGTTTGTTAAAATTGTTATTTTACATGGATCACCTTTTTAAAACACATAGCAGCACAATGGTCTCTTCTTTGGGGTCAGGATGAGAGTAAAATCTTTGTTTTGAGAAAAATACGTAAGTCTAAACATTTTCTTCCACAGTCATTTTTATTTTTTGCAAACTTGTTCAAACGATAAAACTTACTGTTAGCATATGGAAAAAAAAAAAATTTGGACTAATATTGGCGTCTCTTCCTTGTATTATCATCATCAGCCGATCCATTTACGTTCTGGCCGATACGTTGGTGCATTAAGCAGCCAGACCCTGAGAGCATTCTGTTTGGTTTGTTAATAAATGGCGTTTTGTGATTGTGATGATTGTTCCTTATGTTCCTAACA
>NW_015150464.1:886052-888090 GCF_000732505.1 Cyprinodon variegatus
GTAAAGTGCCTTGAGATGATGTGTTGTGAATTGGCGCCATAGAAATAAACTGAATTGAATTGAATTTTGTTTAAATTGAGATTAGTGAAACATTTGTTATCATGGTGTCATTTCTTCATATAAATGGTGGCAAAGAAAAGTTATTTTGGCATCTAAAATAGAGACTATCCATCATCTGTTAGACTTGTGTCGAAATAATCGGCATCAGTGGATTTAAAACTTTAGCAAACACCAGTTTCTAAATCCACATTCTAGTTAACATCACATAGATTTGTTAGATCTAAGAAAAATAAAATTTTATAAAAGTTGCACCAGTTTGAATCTTCTTAGCTGTTTTCTCCAATGCTAGTGATGTTTATTTTACATTTAAAGATTGTTTAAGGTCATTAATTGAGGAAAAGTGTTGAAAAATCAATTAGTTTATTGAATAATGATTTGATCCTGGAGCTGAAAGGGTTAAAGTCAAACATTTTTCCAGAACTCTCCACTGATCATTTTTACATTATTTTGAATCAGCCTCTAAAACAAAACTGCTGCAGCTGATCAGCTTTGAACAGTCAGAGCGTTTAAACCTGATGATGACCATAAATGACAGAGAAATTTTAAGGCACAAAGTTTTTCCGTTTCTTCCTGGAAGTTTCACTTAACGTCCAGTTTGACTTTGATGTTCATGGCTGCCAGCTCAGCCACGAAGTAACGGAAAACGTACGGGACAGAAACGGAGTCAATGGAGTCGCTCTTCCCGCACAGGGTGCAGACCGTCTCCCGGTGGCGCATGGCCGACCAGGAGGGCGGGGGCTTCTCCAGAAGCGGGGAAATGAGGCTGCCGCAGTCGACGCACACCTGAGCGACCGAGCGGTCCGAGCAGTTAAACAGGCGGTCCTGAAGCAGGAAGGAGGAGCCGTGGGCCAGCAGGGCGTCTCGCTCCATCTCCCCAAAACGAATGCCTCCCTGGATGTTCCTTCCTCCGACCGGCTGGTTGGTCACCTTATCCCGTGCTCCCGTGGTCCTCACCTGGAATTTGTCGGAGACCATGTGACGCAGCCGCTGATAGTAGACGACGCCGATGAAGATGTCCGCCTCCAGCTCCTGGCCGCTCAGTCCGCTGTAGAGCCTCTCCGTGCCGTAGTAATTGTAGCCGCCCGCTCGGAGCATCTCCCCGAAGTAATCCAGCGCAGAGTTCTCCTCGGAGAAGGTGAAGGGCGTGGCGTCGTGGCTCAGGCCGTGCAGGGCGGCGGACTTTCCGGCCATGCTCTCGATCAGCATCCCGATGGTCATGCGGGAGGGGAAGCCGTGCGGGTTGAACAGGATGTCCGGGGTCATGCCGCTCTCGGTGAAGGGCATGTCCTCCGCCGGCCACAGACGGCTCAGGATGCCCTTCTGTCCGTGGCGGCTGGCAAACTTGTCGCCGATGGTGGGGTTTCGCGGCACTCGTACGGTGATGCAGACGCGTTTAAAACGACCTGAGCCCGTGTCGTTGCTGCAGATCTTGATGTTGTCGACCACACAAGCCTCTTGGTTCCTACAGACACAGAAATCAGAAATGACTAGGGTTGTCACGATACTACACTTTTCAACTCGATACCGATACTAAGGAAAATATTCGATACCATTTTCGATACCACAACGAAAAAAACAAAGACTCCAAAATTCAACAGAAATATTTTCATTAATAAATAAAATACAATAAATAAATACAATAAGAACAATATTTTGAGGTTTTATGCTGTGCAAAATATTAAGCAAGCTTGGTAAAAACTTACAAAACTAAAATTAAGTGTTCCTTCCTTGGCTATGCTTTGTACACACAACAATGACGCTAGCCAAACCGGTTAAGAAACAAAAATAATTCTCAGCAGCTGCAACTGTTAAAAAAAAAAAAAGTGTGAAACTGAAAAGTGCGTAGAATTATTCAATCACACAGTGTTCAGAAAGTGCATCGTCCTCTATTCTGCACTTTAGATGAATGACTTTAGGTGCCACTGGTGGTAGCACTGTATCGATACTTTTGAAAATGAGTATTGTATCCGGATACAAC
>NW_015150464.1:889976-891944 GCF_000732505.1 Cyprinodon variegatus
CACGTCTATCGATCGATATATATCGTTATTGAATTATCGCCCAGCCCTACAAAAAGGTAATGTAAATGTCAAACCATTGAGTATTTACTGGTTTTTATACTTCTAAAAGTCTTGCATAGTAAAAATCTGGATTTCAAATAATTTCTATGACCTTGGATGAATAAAATAAAATCAAGGACAGAAGGAACCGTTGTCCTTGACCGTATTAAAATACACTTCTGAGCCACGGTGTGTTAACTAACTGAGCAGCTTTAGTTTCCATGGGTTTTATTTTGGGGTGTTAGAATAAAGTGGGGCTGCTTCCAAACATTACACTTAAAAAAAAAAAAGTAACTTTTCTCCCATCTCGGGTCTATCTGCCTCTTTTTTGTTGGTTTACAACATTAAATCCCATCAAAGCCACTTAAAGGCCTAAATATTTAATGTAAGGTCCTGGAAGTTAGAAAAAAAGGTTTACTTGTAGAAGGTGACGAAGCTTTGGCCTGTGTTCAGGCTGATGTAGCAGTAGTAGGGGTCTCCATACTGAAGCACAGATCCGATGTGAGGCAGCCCATCAGCATCCAGCTTCTCATTCACCTTCGGGTCGCCTGGCTTGGTCCCGAACACGATGCTGTCGTCTCCCCTCACCTTCTCCCCCAGGTCCACCAACTCCGTCTTGTAGATGCTCCCGTGAGCAAAGCCCCTCTCCCAGGACGACTTGTTCACGATCTGACGAGACCAAAAATCGTCAGCAGTCCTTCCCTAAAATCGACGTACAAACACAAGGCGGTTTGATCCCATTTACCATGGCGTCTTCCATGTCGTAGCCCGTGTAGGATATGACGGCCACGATGGCGTTGGTGCCGCTGGGGTAGTTGTCCAGGCTGTAATGGTCGTACATGTAGGGCCTGACCAGAGCGCTCTGTGGAGTCTGCAGCCGGTAAAGTTTGTTATCGGAGCGATCCATGTAGGAGTGCAGCGGGAAACCCATAGTCTGCTTACCTAAAAGTAAAACCAATATATCATGTTTCACATCTTTAAGGCTTAATATTTTACCATAAACTACATCTGAAATTCTCCATCATGCTTCGCCTGCAGAGGCGAGCCCTGCCTTACCCATCTGACACTGGTACATGTTCCTGGGACTCTGGTTGTGGTCTGAGTAAGGGATGAAGTTGGCCACCACACTGAGCATGCTGTGAGGAAACAGCTCCTGGTGCGTAGTAACACCTGCCTCTATCTCTCCCTCCAGGATCCCCACGTTGATGTAGAGCTGCGGTCAACAAGGAGAGGAAGTTGCTGCCGGTTCTTCTAAACACAGATCTCATCTGATCATCTGATCTGATCCTCTGATGGTTCTGATCCACATTGTATTCAGTGTTGCATCATGGGAGAACAGCAGCTAAATGCGCAGCTTTGTTTTGTTACTATCATGACAACTTAAAGGGTGATTTATTTGAGGTTTTAGGATATAAACCAGCTAAAAGCAGTGCCTTATTTAGAGTAAAATCATGAAGTTTCTAAAAAAAGATTAAATTAACAGGTCTTTTGCGATACGTCTCTAAAAACTTTTCCCATCTAGAGACTGAAGTCGTTGACAGTTTCCCAGAAACAATAGTCCTCCTATAGGCCCCTTTGAAAATAGCACTGTTGTAAACGGCCCCCTTGACAAACCGTGAACTCCTTCAGCTGCAGCTCTCTAAGCTTCTAGAAGATGCTTTAAATGAAATGTCTGAAGGGTTGGGTATAGGGCTGGGTACCGAACTCCGGTTCTTTTATGGTACCGACCAAAATGCTTCAGTTCTACAGAGTATCAAACATGCCTCGTCTTTCGGTACCAAGTTTCGGTGATTGGCTGTAACACTTAACGTGATTGCGTCATCCAGGAAAAATACACAGGTGGTCACGCCTACAGCCAGGGTTCATGTGTATCTGTTGTGACCTGGTTGCGAGCGTCGTGGAACCCCTCTCTTGAGGAAGTTTAGCTTA
>NW_015150464.1:894878-896579 GCF_000732505.1 Cyprinodon variegatus
TAAGGCTAAATACTTTAACTTAAACTTAAATACATGCTCGGATAGGCAGGTATCGGCCAGTATCGGTATCGGATCGGAAGTGCAAAAACCTGGATCGGGACATCTCTAGCTGGCGTATAAACCATCTCATTCATCTCTGGCTAGTCCTGATGAAAACTGATTCTGCATTTCAGTCCGTTTTCAGGTTAGCAGCTTCAGTCTTTCTACCATAATTGTTCCCCTTTCATCTTTCCATAAACAGCCTCCCTGGTTCTGCATCCCCACAGCATCATGCTGCCACTCCTATTCTTCACTGTCAGAATAATAAGTTCAGAGTGTAGATGTTTTAATGATCCAATGGTGTCTTACTTTTTAAAATCATACCTGTTCAAAGGTCCCGATCAGCTCTTGCTTCCCAAGAGCTAAATTCTGCACAGGTCGCATCATACGGCACGGCGTCGTGAAGAGAAACAGGCCTGGATATAAGCTGGCCTTTCCCGTCTTAGGAACCAGGACAACCTCAGTCCAGGGGGGGACCTTCTTCTGACCCAGCACCTGAAGGTAGGTTTAAATATGAAGCTCACATGATAATAGGACAGACGAGACGTGATGCAATCAGGCAGTTCATGCACCTTAAACCTGCGCAGCGAGTCGACGACGGCCTGAGCTAACTCGGCTTCCACCCAGCCTACAACAGCTCCGTCCAGAACCACGGGGTAGCAGTCTGAAAAGGCTCGACCGGGAGACCCGTCCACCGGCGTCACACCTTAAACAGCAGGGAGAGAGGCTGCTGAAACCAAAGATCTGGAGGACGATAGACGGCGGACCTAAACTCCTTCTCACCCAGGGAGCACAGCAGAGCAGGAAGGGATGTAGTGTACGAGGTGGCAGCGACGATCTCACAGCTGGCGGTCATGTGATTCATCAGTCCACAGGGCTCTCCGTCCGGAGTGTGGACGGGACAGAGGAAACCCCAGGACTCCGGCAGCAGCTTCCTGACAGACGTGGTTCTCATCCTGGCGAACGCCGCTCCTCTGTGGACGCAGCGGAAGTGGGACAGGTAGCGGATGAAGTTGAGTTTGTCAGCGACCACACAGAGGCCCGTGTTCTGCAGCATGCCGAGACCTGCGAGGAGGAAAAGGGGTTTGCAGTCAACAGAACGCCATCTTTAAATAAACACCTCTATATTCTGGTGTCTTTCTTAAAATACTGGTGAAGGTTCTCAGTCATTCAAGTCATAGTCATTTAAAAAAAAAAGAAAATTAAAAACAATCCTCTAAACTTTGTCTAAGTTTGAAGACGTTTCACTTCCCATCAAGGAAGCTTTTTCAATTCAAAATGTCAGGAATGGCGTCGAGTTCAAGGTTTTATACAGTAGTTCAACAAAGTTGTTTTTATTTTGAAAACACGCAAATTGGAACGAAGGGCTGCACCCATTTAACCACCGACCTTTCAGACACTTAGATGGTATGACGCATTGCGTTCTAAAAAAATAGGCCAACGACATCCGTTCCAAATGGGTGAACCCCTTCGTATCTTCCAAATTGCATGTTTTCAAAATAAAAACAACTTTGTTGGACTACTGTATAAAACCTTGAACTCGACGCCATTCCTGACATTTTGAATTGAAAAAGCTTCCTTGATGGGAAGTGAAACGTCTTCAAACTTAGACAAAGTTTAGATGATTGTTTTTAATTTTCTTTTTTTTTTAAATGACTATGA
>NW_015150464.1:897651-930635 GCF_000732505.1 Cyprinodon variegatus
CTGAGAAGAAAGTCGGAATTCTGAGAAGAAAGTCGGAATTCTGAGAAGAAAGTCGGAATTCTGAGAAGAAAGTCGGAATTTGAGAAAAACGTCAGAATTCTGAGATTAAAGTCAAAAATTCTGAGATTAAAGTCAGAATTCTGACTTTTTTCCCATACTAAACTGAAATAAAATGTAAAAATCAGTTAACTTTTTTTTTTTCCAATGGCCCTAATCCTCTTCCGTAAACGACAGCGAGAAAGACGGACATTAAACATAAAAACCTGCGGCATATAGTCCGGTGCAGCTTGTATATGTACAAATCATGCAATTTAGCTTCTGCGGCTTATATTCAGGTGCAGCTAATAGTCTAAATATTACGGTATTTAATGCAAAGCTCCCTTCAATCATCCACAACAATTTACACATCCCTTCCCTAAAAAACACACCATTTCCCAATTAGATTTATCATTGAGGTGCTAAAAGAAGAAGATTCTAGTGTTCTTTTGTCCCCTACAACATTTGACTTTAACATTTTTCATTAACATTCCAACTTTATTTACAAAACCCTAAAAAACAACAAAAGCTGGAAAAGTTTGGCTCATATCTGCAAACTATAAACACATAGAAAGAAAGCATATCTATAAAAGAAAAAAGAATCAGAGATTAAACAAGATGAAAACAAACAAGGTTTGGCTATTGTTCAAAGCCAAAGATCAATGAATTGTGTTTCATTTTTTTTGTAATTTGGCACATATTATGAAAGGTTTGAACTACTGTTGCACCGATGCAACAGTAGTTTTTGTTCTATTTTTTCATAATGTTAAAACAAATAAATTTTGCATCTGTTTGTTAACATCTGCTGTCCTTTTCCTCGCACCTGTCTTGGAGTGGAGGTTCCCGGTGGCCAGTAGATATTCAAAAGGTTTGGTCAGATCTGATCCCATGTTTAACATCTTCATCACGTTCTCAGTGCTCCATCCATTGCCCAGTTTAGACCCTCGTTTGTCGAAGCCCAGCTTTACGGACACCAGCCACGCCGTCAGTTTTTCCTGTGAACGTATCGGTGGAGACTTTAGGAGGACGAAAACAATATTTCGGCAGTCATATTTCAGATTTTACCATGTCATTAATGCTTGATAATATATATATATATTTTTGTTAGTCATTTATCAGCATTTTAAAATGTTAATTTTCAAAGTTTGGGAAACATTTCCAGGGTGATCGACCATAAATAAAAGCTGAGAAGCATGGACAGAAGAAAGGAGGGGAACACAGAAGGACTGGGACAAGGAATAAAACGGGAAGAAAATAAAATGGGTTAAAAACGAAACGAAGAGGAAATATGCAAAAAGGAAAGGATGGAGGAAATGAAGAAACTCCTGGGGCAGGGCAGACCACCGTCCTGGAAATAAATGAAAACTACTATGGGAATCTGTGCTTTATTTAACTGTGGTCAATTTAAAGCAGACCGAATGTAAGAAAAAAAGATAAGCCTCATTTACACTACCTTTTTGAAACCGTGCTGAGATCGGTCCGAGCACAGTAACAGAGATAACTGTTGAGTGTAAATCGCATACACAACTGAACCGGACCGCACTAACATGCTACTAGTTCATCAGTAGGGCTCGGCGCGGTTCAGTTCGGGCTCAGATGACAAAGAGCGCATGAACGGACAGCGTCATCTCCTTACAGTCAGCCTCCGTAACCAACAAAAAACTTTTGACAAATTTCAGACATTCATAAAAATACCAGCTTCCCTGCCATGCCACATGATTTCCAGTGATTATTCTGCTCAGCGGTGTGATGAACCTCAACGTCTGTAGTTTCCTGCGTCTCTAAGCCCTCATTAGACTATCGTTTGTCTTATCCACTTCCCAAAAGCCAATCTGTCGATTATATTTATTAATTAATAATTGGATAGTAAAAGATTTCTTAAAGAAGATTTTTTACAGAATTAGACCAAGTGAAATTAAAACTTTTCAACTTGAGGTTCTGGATAGAGAACATTGACAGAAGAAACGTGTTCTAAGTGGGTCGCTCTGTCAGCTTAAGAAACTTTTTAGAGTCTCTATGCTCCAGTTAACGATTAATCTAGTACAAAATTACACGAGGATTATTTGAATAATTCCGATTTAATTTATCAGGATTATTCTGATGGTTTCAGCTCTAGATGACATAAAGAGGAATGAAAGGAACCAAGGAAGGACAGCTTTGCTCTACTTACAGAAACCAACCAGGACCCAGTATGAAGCTGAAATGTTGAAACTTGCCTTTAGAAACATGAGGTAGAGCTGACCAGGAGTGAGAACCTCCTGGCACATCAAGCTGTCCGGATTCTCCTCCATGCACTCCTGTTTGGCATACGTGAAAAGCTTCCGGGTCATGAGACAAAGCAGGTAGAACTTTTCTATGTCAGACTTCAGGTGGATGCAGATGCATTCGCTGCACAGAAAACACAGAAACATTTAGAGTTATGATGAAGTTCTGCACGTCAATGCTGTGGATGCTGCAATGACACGCAATACTGGACATCATTGACCTCTGATACCTGCATTTATTGATAAAATCATCTTCTGTATTAGAGAAGGAGGCTTCAAGTCCTCTTAAACTCTCCTAATAGACATTTGCATTGACTGTGGACAGCAGAAAACCAAGGGGACCGACACCGGCAGAGGATATGGAGATTCCAATCATCACTGAACGTGAAAACTTCTCACTGGACTTCAGTATAAATAGATTATGTACCTCTACACTTATCCTCCAGACTGATCATTTAAATTAAACTCAAACTTAATGTTCATCTAAAAAAAGACTGCAGCACAGAGCAACTGCCTAGTTATTTTCCCTTTAGCCCGAGTAAAGTGATTTACACTTTTGATGCATTTTCATCTGTGCATAACGATCATCTTAATTGCATTTTCTCTATTTTTAACCAAATGTTTTCCTTCCACTTAACTTTCTATGCGTATGCTAGGAAATACAACTTAGTAAAAATCCCACTGATCCAAGAGGAGTTGTTTAGCGTCTTGGGAAACATTTTCAGGTTTGTGTGGTGATGTTTGAAGGGTTTGGTGTCTCTACCGCCCCCTGGTGGAGGAAACCTTTGATTTTATTACTTGTTTGATTGTTTTTACTTTCAGTTTATTGAAAATGGCAGTTCATCTTTTTACATTTCCAAAGATATTATTCTTTTATTAGAAATAAAACAACAGTAGTGATATTTACTGTTGTTTAGGGTTTTTTTAATGATTATGTGAACCATTGTCCAGGAGGATAATACTAAGGAATGGATCTGACACTCTATGCATATGCTAAGAAACAAAACTCAGTAAAAACCCCACTGATCCTAGAAGAATTATTTAGAGACTCAGGAAACATTTACAGATGTCTTTAGTAAATTTTGCAGTTTGGGGTCTGAATACCAAATAGGGCTGGGTAAAAAAAATTGATTTAATCGATTTTTGAATAGATTCCTTTACGTTTTTGCAAAATCGATGTCTAGGGAATGAGATCCGATTCATTTTATAGTGACATTTACATTCAAATAAGCAGGAAAGATGCACTCAAGATGACTTCAAGCCAGACAGCTGCAAATATACCCAATAGGTTGACTGAAGACATTAACAAATGGGGGCTGACCAGAAAACACCCTGTAGTTGTTAGAGACGACGCTACAAATATGGTCTGTGCATTAAAGATAATGCAGCTCATGCATGTCTGCCGTGTCACGCCTGCTTGCTCGAGTGAGGCTTCACTTTTTCACTTTTCACAAACAAGTTTGCACTTTTGAGACAGTTTGGTTCACATCTCATGTTTAAACTGTCTGATTTACAAGTTTGCACTTTGTGTTTAATGTGACAAGAAAAAACAAAATACATGAGTATTTTGAAACGCAGTTGAACCACTTTCATTATTGAAAAAACAGATTGAATCAAGATCAATCGATTCAGGACTTTGGCGAAAATATCCAGCCCTAATAGCAAAGCTCCCTAAATTCAACCTTTCGCCCAATATTCTAATTTTCTGACACTTAAATCTGTTTTTATAAAAATGTCACCATATAAAATGAAAAACTAAATACTGAACTTTACTTGCGATGATCGATTTTTTGCAATATAATTGTATTTTCCGCAATGTTACAGCATAATCCTTGCAGTTCTTTATTACAGCAGCAGATTTAAGTGGATATTTAAATCACCAAAATGAATAAATCATCATCATTTATGTGCTTACTTTAAGAGAAAGTTGGCGCACTGTTCGTTGGTGTACCACTCCGGTAGGTTCAGCTTTACCCTAAAGCGCTCTCCCAGGTAGTCGAGCACCTTGCTGCGGGTGGTGCAGCTCTCCTCCGACACCATGCGCAGCATTTCTGACACACAGGTTTTATAGAAGGAGTTGTCCTCACGCCCTTTGATCAGCTCCTGGTAGATCTGGAAATCTGTGAAGTCTACCAGCGCCTAAGGAGGCAGAACAGAGAAAGGCGTCAAAAGCGGAAACTAAGATCTAGGAAAGATGGAACAAATTTAAACAGCTTGATACCTTCAGAGCAAAGCCTAAAGGGAGGAAGAAGAGCTCCTTCTGGTAGATGAAGTTCAGCATCACGGTGCCGTTTTCCAGATAATGAAGGTTCATATTGATGGCAGAGTGCTCCTCCCTCACGCAGCGCATAGAAATACCTGCCAGGAGAAGACAGCATTCACTGTTTGAGGAGTTCCCCTTAAAAATCATGGAGCTTTTCCCACAGTGAGCCCCACATGTTTACCATACTGGGTGTATCCCTGTCCCCTGCTCTTCCACTTAGGTCTGGACATGGCAATGGGATAGTTCCTCCTCGGCATGATCAGCATACGGATCACCTTCTCGATCCCGTTCATGATGAAGTAACCTCCCATTTCCTGTGAAATTCAATTCTCAGCATCATCCTGCCACCACCATGCTTGTCTTTTTTTTTTTTTTTAAATACTCCTTTGTTTTCTGGTCCAGACCTTTGAGAAATAGTCACTTTTCTTCATTACTTTCAGATTTGTTAAATATATAAACCACTACAGCTTCAAAGCAGGATGCAGCCATTAGAAAACTTTAAACTCAATGTTGTTATTGTTAATATCTATACAATAGGGCTGGATCATCTTTTTTGTTTTTTTTTTACTTTTTATTGTCATGACCCTGTCACAAGTACAGGGCAAAGAAATGAACTCTCTGCATTTAACCCATCCCCTTAGGGAGCTATGGGCTGCCATTGTGAAGCTCCTGGGGAGCAGTGTGGATTATCTCACTTACCTTCGATAATGTGCAGTTATCTTATAATGTATGGAGAGCCATTTCAGCCAAAATTAAATAAATAAATAAATGGGTGAAATAAATAAAAAAATGAGTAAAAATAAATAAAAAAAATGAAGAAAATGAGTGAAATAAATACAAATTTTGTTAAATAATTTAGCCTTTTCATTAAACCAATTTTTTATTTATTTATTTTTCATATTATCAATTTCCCAATTTCTCTTTTTCATTTATCTATTTGTCATTTATCCCTTTATCCATTTACCCATTTTTCATTAATCTAATTTTCATTTAACCACTTTTCAATTTCCCTTTTTCCCAATTTTTTTAATTTATTTATTTTTCAGATTATCTATTTCTCAATTTCTGTTTTATCTATTTTTCATTTATCTATTTTTCCATTTGTCCATTTTTCATTTATCCCTTTATTTATTTACCCATTTTTCATTAATCTATTTTTTAATTTAACTATTTTTCAATTTCCTTTTTCCATTAACCCGATTTTCTATTTCCCAGTTCCATTAATCAATTTCTCATATATCCCTTTTTTAACTTACCCATTTTCTTTTATCTATTTTTCATTTACCCATTTTTAATAAATAAATAAAAAAATTGGCTTAATGAAAAAGGGAAATTGAAAAGTGGTTAAATGAAAATTAGAATAATGAAAAATGGGTAATGGATAAAGGGATAAATGACAAATAGATAAATGAAAAAGAGAAATTAGGAAATTGATAATATGAAAAATAAATAAATTAAAAATTGGTTTAATGAAAAAGCTAAATTATTTATTTTACAAATTTTTTATTTATTTCACTTATTTTCTTCATTTTTTTTAACTTATTTTTTATTTATTTCACCCATTTATTTATTTATTTAATTTTGGCTGAAATGGCTCTCCATATAGTTATCTTATAATGGACTTAACAAGATGAATAAATTCATTTTATTTATATAGCGCCAATTCACAACACGTGTTATCTAAAGGCACTTTACAGTTCACCAGATCATACAGTCAAATTGATTCAAAGATTTCTATCTAAGGAAAACCAGTTGATTCCATCGACTAATTGACTCAAACGCAATCCCTTTACACTAAGCATGCTTGTAGTGACAGTGGAGAGGAAAAACTCCCTTTGAACAGGAAGAAACCTCCTGTTAAAGATAAAAACTCTAACTCTAATAGGACTTTTATAGCAACGATAAGCCAACCTCTGCTTCTTCGTGATGCTTTACGAGCTCTTTAGGGGACAGGCCATGGAGGTTGCATAGCTGTGACTTCACCATGATCGGAACCTGGCCCAGCGACTGCTTCACGATACCTTTAGGAATTCCGTTAATCGCCCAACTGACGTCGGCCTGAAACGACACAAAGCCCACACAATCAGTGGACAAACCTTTCTGTTAGGATCCTCATCTGAAGGATGCTTGCTGCTGCAAAAGGAAAGGAAATAATCCCATCTTACCACCAGCTTCCCTTTATAGGAACATCTTCTTCCCCGACACTCTGCAGGGAACACCTTCATCTCTGTGCAGACGCTCCCCTTGGTGACCACCGGGTTGTGAATGGTGGCTTCCACAAATGTTAGGGTCACCCTGTCCTGTTTGAACATGAACTCCAAGGGTGGGATGGCCTAAAAGAAAAAAAACAATCCAATCTGTACAGTCGTGTTTGGAAGGGTGGAAAAAAGGCAAAACAGGAAGGAAGTGGCGTGCATGATGGAGGCAAAAAGAAAAGCATTACCTAGGAAGAAAGGAAATAAAGCAGGAAGATACCAATGAAATAGAAAAGGACAACTTTTAGAAAGCAAACTATTAAATAAAAGTCATTTTTTATGTCATTCACATCTAAATGAACATAAATAGACTCTTGTCATACGTTTACAGAGCCTAGTTTTTTAATCTTATCCCTGGAAAAATAAGGGACACTGCATGTTTGATTGCCTTTACCCCTCCTGGGGTGGTGGTTCATTTTTCCAGCCCTCATTTGTGTGTGAAATTATTTCTTACTATTTGACTCAAATCTGATTGAATGAGATGCATATTTGTGAGTGACATGAACACTTGGAAAATTACTTATTATCCAGAAATTCACTTTAATACAAAATAACAAACTTTGTTGGATAAAATAAGTGTCTTAAACTTAAGCTTGTCCTGCTTAACTTTAAAACTGTAAAAATGAATATGAAACAATAAATAAATAGTGCAGATTTTTGTGCAACAGCAAACTTGTGCAAACCTGTAAAGATATTTGTGCCTTTAATGCAATGACTGCAGGCTACAGTTGAAAAAGAGAAAAATTATCAGGAACAACTTTACCGTAAGTTTTGTATCTAAGGTGCCCTTGTTTTCATTAGCTTTTTGTTTACATTTTTTTTACTCTCACAGTAATACGGGACAAAGTGCGTTCCTTGCTTCTATTTCTAAATACAGAGTGATTCCGTAATTGAACCCTCGGTGGGACTGACCTGAACCACCCGTGTGAGTCCCTCAGTAACAGCCTGGTTAAACGACTCGATGTGAGCTTTGGTCAAGTCCTGCACCGCAGCATGCTGTTTGTCCTTCAGTTTCCCGAACCCTCCGTCCGTCAGGTTTTTCAGACTCGGTCCTGGAGGTAAATTCGTCCACTTATCAGTAAACTCCATTATTGGGCTTCCACTCCTGAGCTTGTTTACCACATGGGCCCGCTGACACAGGAAGCACGTGTCTGAATCACAGGAAGAGGAGCTCGAAGGTTTGCTGTCTCTACCGCCACCTGGTGGAGGATATTATTTTTTACAATTTACATTTTCAAGTAGGAATCTCCACTTTTCTTACAAGAAAGAGAAAATAGTTGTTATATACAGAGATCAACTTAATTTGTTCAAGGCAACAGAAATAAATAAATAATAATAATAAACAGGCAGTGATATTACAACCAATGGAGACATACAAAACTTAAAAAAAGAATTCAATTAAAATAAAAAAGACAGACTCATTCAGCAACAACACAGTTCCTTTTGGACAAAAGCAAAAAAATTGTCATATCACCTCTAATTTATTTCAGCCCAAATTAAAGAATAATGCTTACTTTGTGTGTGTGTGTGTGTGTGTGTGTGTGTGTGTGTGTGTGTTTTGTATTTTTTGTTTTGTTAATTTATCTTTCATTATAATTCTGTTATATTCGACATATGTAATTATATATATCTTTGGATTTTCGATTTTTTTTTTCTCTCTTTCTGAAGTGTATTGCATAAACTGAACATCTGTTTACATTGAAACTTGAAAGAAAAGAAAAAAATATTAAGAAAAGTGTTAGGAGGTATGATTGACTATATTTTGTGATTTTTTTCATACTGTATTGTTTGAGTTTGTCATTGTTACTGTTCAAATAAAGTTATTAAAAAAACAAGTCAGTTCCTTTCTTCTTCTTCTTCTTCTTCTTCTTCTTCTTCTTCTTCTTCTTCTTCTTCTTCTTCTTCTTCTTCTTCTTCTTCTTCTTCTTCTTCTAAGTAATAAGGCTGGAGTTTCACTTCCACAGAACCACACAGAACATGGAGGATTTTATTTATTCAGTTGTGTCAGATGATGGAGAACTACATTTTGACAAGCTCATTATTTAATGATTTTTAACTAACACTTGTTTTATGTCCATTATTTATATGTTTGAATTGTGTAAATAAATTGTTGTTAAAAGTCTTCTTCTTCTTCTTGTGAAGTTTTATAGCGGTTGGTTGGCAAACTAGTCAAAGTGCATTACCGCCACCAACTGATAAGGAGTTACACAAGGAAACAGGAAACAAGACTCACCCCCAGAAAAGAAAAATAATAATAATGAATTAATAATATTTTTCCGAACTGTTTAATTTAAAGTTGTTGTTTTTAACCCTTTAGCTTTTTTTTTTTAATTTTTGCACCACTTATGTTTTCTAGAATCTCTTTGTCAGTTACTTTTAGAGGTCCAATGACTCCCCAGCTCATCCTTTTGCTCTCCACCAAGCTGCACTGAACTCTTCTTCCCTCAATCTTGTTCATTCTTATAGCCTTGCCTTGTTGAGGCTGTCTCTGCAGGTTATTAACAGGTCTCCATTATAAATTATTCTGGCACTTCGGACATCTACAAGTTTATTTTGTTTTCCTGTGGAATTTCTAGATTCATCACTTGACTGTTCTGAACTGGCTTCAATTGATCTCTGTTTTTTCCGCTTTTTCTCATTTATTCATCCTTGGATTTCATTGCTTGTTTGATTGTTTTAACTTTCAGTTAATTAAAAAACGGCGGTTCATCTTTTAACGTTTCCAGTTATGTTTTTGTTTTATCAGGAGAAATAAAACAACAGTAGTGATATTTACTGTTGTGTAGTTTTTTTTATGGTTATGTGTACCGTTGTCCAGGAGGAGGCGCTGTGAGCCCAGTCATCTGCAGTGGTTTTGGTTTGTAAAAAACGATTATTTTGATGCTTTAAAATATTTCTTTACTCATTTCAGCGTAAAGTAGTTGTTATTATAATGTTTGTGGAGGAGAAAAAAGACTGTGTCCCGCTGTATTACTCAGGCTGCGCTACAGCGTCTATTCACAGGCGCGATCCCACTACTGAGCGGCACGGGGGCTTTGACCTGCTCCGTTTCCGACCTGGGCCGGTGCACCCCTCCTTAGACGACCTGGTGGTCCCGGGCTCCCCCAGGAGCACCATATCGATACCGAACTTAGTGCGGACACCCGATCGGCATAGTGCACTGCAGCTCAGAGCTCCTGAGCTCAAACGATCCGCCAGCCTCAGCCTCCCGGTAGCTTGGATTACAGGCGCGCGCCACCGCACCCGGCGATGAACGATCCACTCCAGTGGCCATTTAACTCTGAACATAATGACGTCATTGGACACATTAGCACCATCTAGTGGTTGAAGAGAATTAGCCGAAGGCATTTCAAGACTTGCAAATCCTGCCCTATCGCTTTTTGTTGATTGTAGAGAAAGATTGTAATTGTAGAAATAAAATAAAATTCTCAGCAATTTTACCTAGAAAAATAAGAAACCTCTTTTGAAGAATTTAATTCTTATAGCTCACAGAATTCAATCTTTAAATTATTAAATTTAAAGATGTTATTCAATTAGTTGAATAACACCTTTTTAGACTTAGAGACCTTAGACAGATTTTATTTGTCATTTTGGTTACACAAGTGTAAAACGAAAATAATTTTTTTTTGGGAACAGCTCAATGGACAATTTAATCTCTTTAAAAGTGCAGCCTTGAAAGAATAGTAACAATTACTGTAAATTTACAGTTCTAAGGAATGTGTCAAAAGTACGGAAGAGGATTAGAGTCCACAAAAAAAAAAAATTAACTGATTTTTAAATTTTATTACAGTATAATGTAAGAAAAAAGTCAAAATTCAGATTTTTCCTCACAATTCTTATTTTAATCTCAGAATTATGACTTTAACCCCAGAATTCTGAATTTTCTAACTATTCTGACTTTGATCTCAGAATTATGATTTTTTTCCACAATTCTGATTTTAATCTCAGAATTCTGATTTTTCTCACAGTTCTAACTTTAATCTAGGAATTCTGACTGAATTCTGACAGCTAACAAATGTTAGAATCCAGCCATGACCATGTCTGTTTAGAGCCTAGCTCTCTTGTTTTTATCACCTTCTGCTCTTTAATTAATGAAATCACCAATGACCCCTCAGGCATGTAAAAAGTCCACCAATGTGTTACTGGCCCTATCAAACAACTCACATCTTTGTCAGTGAAGTTGAGTGCTCCCACATCTCTGGAATAATCCAGGGGAATACTATTAGCAAACCTGCCTCAATCTTTTTTTGGACCAATCTTTATTCAGACATTGATTGGGAACAAAAATGGCTGTTGCCAAGAAAGTATTTTGTCTGAAATGAAGTACAGGAGGTGTCCTTTAAAATTCTACGCAGGTGTTATCCTGTAAATTCAGTATTGAATAAATATATTCTAAATATTGATTCTCACTGTTCCTTTGGTCAAATTGAACAGGAAACATTAACCACCTTTTCTGGGAATGCTCTTTCAGCAAAAATATTTTGGTATGACTTCAATATTTTTCTTTTTTTTTTTTTTTTTTGTCGGAAATTTAATTTACTTATTCCTTTGAATGTTAAACATGTTTTCTTTGGTAGTTCCATATAATCCAATAATTTTATTCTGTCAGTTAAGTTCCACATAAATGCCCGTAAATTTACTAAAAAACAAACTCAACCTCACTGTTTTTAGAGCTTATGTAAAAAGATTTTTTGGACTCTTTAAAAATGAATTTAAAGGAACGTTTCTTGAGAAATACAACAGGAGAGTCTTTTTGCAACTCACACACCCCAATATCAGCTAGGTCACACTCAACTGTATAAAGAAAGCATTTTAAAGCATGAAAATCGTCTGTTTTACAAACCGAAAGCGCTGCAGATTCCTGAGCTCACAGCGACTCCACCTGAACATCCACCATGCAGCCTACATCAAAAAACTACAACTGATAACACTTTACTTTCTCTGGTAACCTAAAAGTAATAATTAGTAAACTTTATTTCTATAGTAAACTTTATTTCTTAATTTCTTAATTCTTAATTAATTATTGAAATCTATGTTAAGAAATCAAAATAAACCCCTAAAATACGTTAAATCCTACTTTGTAATCTGAAAATCCTTATGAAAGAATTCAGAAAGAGTAAAGAATCTTAATAGCTATATAGCTTTATTTAAACACGTGCATAAAAGAAGCAAAGTTATAAAAGCAATTGATTACTTTAAATCCTTTAAATGAGCTATTTTGGCACATTTTGCCATTTAGAGTTTATCTGTTTTTTACATCTTCCTCACTCATATTTTATCACAGATATTAATTTCCTGTTAGGGGATTTGTTAGTGAAATATCTAAAAAACATGTATTTATTCATTCAAAAAAGAAAAACAAAGGAACAAGTTGTATTTGACTTGATCTAAGCACATTTATTTATTTTTAATTTAAAATAGAATTAGAGGAACAGCAAAGATGCATTTAATTATAACCAATCTTTCATGGAAAAATGAACGTAGTTGGAAACTAGTGTATATTTAAGAATGAAAAAAGAAAATACCAATAGATCTGTCATAAATATAAACATAAGGTTCTCAGTGTGTGGCTTATATTCACCCCCATTAAGGTAAAGCTCAGTGGAAGGAAAGAGAATAAATAACATACTGTAAAAATACATGAATAAATTAAAATAAAAGATGGTGTAAAGATGGACCTGACTTGGATGGACTGGATTACAAAAAGTCTAAACTGTGGCACAGGTCTAAAGATAACAAAACAACAATCTGCATTAAAACACAATAACACACCACAATGTCAGAATAAATTTACTTTATTACATTACAATGTACAACATCAACTTTGTTGGTTTCAATTTACTGCAATTTAGAAAAATATGGTTTGGATGAATATATAAGCTTGTGATTCTGACTAGTTTTGAGCGTACTGCAGTTCTATTATATAAGTTTTTATTCGTTTATAGAAAAATAACTGGCTGTGCTCTAAAAACGGAAATATTCTAAGTAAATTACAGTGCTGTAAAATATACATTCACAATTTTTGTGTTTCCCAACCATTCATTTATTGTCTTTAATAAACTGTGTTGGTGTTATTTTGTGCAGGAAGTGAAATAAATAGGTTCTGTTTTCGCTCTGAGAATCTTCCACGAACACGTCTAAACATCAATTTTTTGAGCTGAGACATACTTGGGGAATGCATCAGGATTAAAAACTGAAATCATCCAGTTTGCTGCTAAATATTGATAAAATTAAATGGGTTTTAGAACGGCCTATTCAAATTCTATACGTACATCTATTAGATAGGCTGTTCATGCAGCTGATTTAAAACAGCTCACAAGTAACAGTTGGCATGGGTCAGAAATGTTAGTGAAACAAAATGCAATTTTCCTGATATAACTGTTGTTTAAAATTTTTATTAATTTAATTGAGACCAAAGCAATAACATAAAATAGGCCAACTGCTATCAGCTGGTTAATTAGCTGTGTTACCTGCTCAGGTAGCCAGCATGCTGTTGGCTGCAGCCCAGTGTTTGACATGTAGAACTTATGGCCGTTGTTCCTTTAATTTCCTTATTATTTTGTCTGGAAATATTTCTAACGAGACAGATTTCTCTTCCTTGTAAACAAAAAATTGAAAAAAAAAGATTTTGTCTGGAAATATTTCTAACGAGACAGATTTCTCTTCCTTGTAAACAAAAAATTGAAAAAAAAAGAAAAGAAAAAAAAAAAACAGCTCACAAAATCCTTGCAAGTTGATGTTGTCATCTATCTCACATCCTAGATGTGAGTTAATGTTACCAAAGCTGATCCAAAGAGTTATAAGGCTTCTAGGGCTGTTAAGAGTTAATTAATAGCAAAGAAAGATTTAAATGAACCGCAAAACAAGAAGCACTCATTCATAACCCCTTAATACATGCTGGTTGTACTGATTTAAGTCTGTCTTTTACTGGTTAAATAACTTTTACTGGTTAAAAGTAAATAACAAACAAAAAAATACACAAACTTGTAATTTATTTCTATTCACTATATGTAACTTTCTAAATCATTGAATTGAAAACATTTTTGCAAAAAGATAATTTTTGGTTTTGGGGATGTTTTTTTGATGTAAAGCAATTGGTAGAAACTCCAATGCTTATGTTTCTTCTGCAAACTTTAGCACTAAATTACAACAGCAGAAAAACAGAATATATAAATCAGATTGGAGTGGTATACTGTTCAGAAAAGTTTTTTTTTTTAAATGCATTTAAAATAAGGCGAAAAGGCCTTTAAAAAAAAACTTTAAAAGCTAACGTTAAACCAGTTTTAATGCGTTATGACTCTAAGAAGCAGAGTGTTCCACTTTAAACAAATACCATGACTCATCATGCAGCAGCTAAAGGTCAGAAACAACATTCATCACAATAAACGACACAAAATGGTTCAGTTTGCACAGAAATGCACAATAAATCATCGAGAGTCTAAGACACATCAAATATGCAAAATGCAACAGGCTGTTAAACACACACAGACACACAACCACAATCACATCAACACGACTGTTCCAGCACAGGCACTTAGTGGACTCACAAAAAACTAACATTTACAGTAACATTTAGAAATACTAGGTTTTAAAGCTGCTAATTTCATATTTCATAATTTCTGAACTTCTGCAGCAGATAGGATGGGGAGTCTGAGGCCCAACGGAAACGTCGATGGTAGAAATCAGCTGAGGGGGAAGAAAAGAGAAAAGAAATCAGCTAATTTTTCAAAGTTAACCAATGATGTGGAAGGAGAGTCAGCGAAGAATGGATGTAGATCTATACTCTCTTCCAAAAGCATAAATATTCTAAACTTTTCCACTTTTTGTCAAATATCAACCTCCCCCTGCAGTGTGTTACATCAGGATCTGTCAACCAACATGAAACAGAACAAATTAGAAAGAAAATTATCCAAGCTTTTTAGTCCTTTATTTACCAGTAAACTGGTTATTATTTGTTATAAAATAACCCTGGAAAAATGATCTAGAAATAAGTAAAAATGTCTTAAATCAAGTGTATTTACCATTAATTTGAGAAGGTAAATGCTATATTTTGCCAATGGAATGATTATTTTTACTCTTAAAATATGATAATTAGATAATATGCACTTGAAATAAGATAATTCAATTGTGTTTTCTTATTTTAAATGTAAATTGTCTTGTTCCATTGGCAAAATGTCTCTTTTTCCACCTCAATCCAAGAACAAATGCACTTATTTTAAGAAAAAATGACTGATTTAGATTTCGATTTTTTTCCAGTGAATAACTTATATGCATGAAATAATTCATGCATATAGTATGTATGAATTGCATACTATATGCTTACCCTAAATCAGGGGTTCTTAAATATCAGTCTATAACCCCATAAATGACTTTAAAACGTACTGATGACCCTCTAAAAATGTATATAATTATCTCATTACATACTTAGTTGTAAATACAGAGTTAAGTTATTATATTCATTTTTTTTATTTATTTTTCAATTACATTTAATTATTTCAATAATCATTTTATTATTTAATTGTATATCTAATATTTGAATCATGTATAAAACAAATAAATACCATAAATGACTAAACTTATGTCATCATGGTAAATTTACTTTGTGGAACCTTCACATTAATTTATGTCATGATATATTCTTTCTGACCCTCTTTAAACCAGAGGGATGACATCATATTGATTGTAAAAACCATCCTTTTCCTGTGAACCTAAAGCCTAAATACCCCAAAATAAAATTCAGACCACCCATCAACAAATGAAGTCCATCTGTTTGTAATTTCATCTCAGCATAAAATTGTCTCTGAAGGTCTGAGACGTTTGCAAAAAGAACATAAATGAAAACCAGCATCATGAACACAGCTTAGGAAAGAAGATTTGGAGACGTTTAAAGCAATAGCCCGAACTTTAAACATCTCACAGAGCTCAGTTTAATCCATCACATAAATGTAAAGAAGGTGGCAAAGCTGCAAACCGACCGAGTCATGGGCTTCTTTTTTTAAACTCAAAGCCTGGATAAGGAACACCATCATCAGAGAAGCAATTTAGCAGAGACGGGCGGAGATGAGACATGCTCTGAGCTAAATTTTGGTTTATTGTGTGATCTTTCCTGCTTTACAAAGGTAGGATGCAGCTTGACAAAACCATAATGGCAATTATTTTACATCTAAGTAGTATGCAGTTCTTCATATATACACACATCAATTTCAAACAGATGGTATTGGCCAATATTGCACAGCCAGGTATCGGGTATCGGGGCCAAAAAATGGCATCGGCGCAGCGCTAATTAAAACCTGTTAGAGGCTGTAAAACAGCTTAAACTTTGGTTCACCTTCAAATTGAGCCAAATAACAGAATGATTTCATGCATATAGATGTGTTAAAATGGCCTAAAGTCCAGAAGTGAATCAGTTGAAAAATGTTCCTACTCAAAAGCAGCAATCTGCACCATACGGTTTTTACTTTAGCATTATAATTGCTGAAAATTTATAAATGACGCGATGCCCATTTATGAGGAGGGATTGCTGTAAAATTAGTAACATGCTGCAGCTGGGTTTCCTTAAAACTGTCCACTTAGTGGCATTGATGCTGGGTCCCTCTGTATGAATGGACTGGATTAGATCTCTATAAAATTCAGATCTGTTTTCTCTAAAATGAGCGGTGTGTTCATGTTTGAAATTAAATTCTCTTCATTTTGTCGTACTTGCATAAGAATAACTTGTTTCAATATTTGTCATTTCTAATATGTCAGCAAAATATTCCTTTTAGGGCTGCAAGTAACGATTATTGCAGATCGCCTAATCTGTCGATTGTTTTTTAAGTTTCCTTAAAGAAGATTATTATTATTTTATTTTTTTGTTGACTGTATGATCTGGTGAACTGTAAAGTGCCTTGAGATGACATGTGTAGTGAATTGGCGCTATAGAAATAAACTGAACTAATTAATAAATTAATTAGTTAATTAAAAACTAAAGAAAAAAGTGGCTCATTATTTCAAGAAATTATCTTTATTTAAATATTTCTTGTGTTGATTCTCTCTTTTTATTTTGTTTATTAGCAGTTAATTGGTCAATTTTTCTGTCATCAAGAATTTAGATCTTTGTTAGTATCTCTTATATATTTATATATACTCTTATATACACTGTCACTCCATCTGACAAAAGAATCTCTAAATGGTGGACACTCTTTTTATCGAAATTTAGTAAAATCAAAGATATTGGTTTACAAAAGTGACAGAAATTTCCCTAAGGGGACAGTCTCCCCAAAGGAAGACTTTTTTCTCCATTCAAAAGACTGCTTCATTTTAACCAAGGCCAAAGTTCAAAACTGGAAGGCTTAATTCTTTGTTTTTTGTTTTTTTTATTTATTTATATATATGAAAAAAAAAAAAAATATATATATATATATATATATATATATATATCAAATATTTATCAAATTAAATGAGCTGAAACGAAAACTTTTCCAATTGATTGAATAGAGTATATTGACATATTGAGAAACAAAAACATTTTTTTTTTTTATCTTAAATGCAAAATGTTTATATTGATTTTTTTACAGTGTTGGTATAATTACTGCTCTAAGTGAGTCGCTCTGTCAACTAAAGGCATGTTTTAGAGTCTCTACACTCCAGTTAACCATTAATCGACTAATAAATTAGTTGATTTTATTTCAATGATCAATTAATCACGATTAATCCGATTAATTGTTTTAGCCCTAATTCCTTTCTATTGTTCCCTTCAGCAATTCAAATGAAATGAGTAGAAATGTACACTCACTGAGAAGAAAACCAGCAGTTTCACAGTGAAATCAGAGCCTTTATAGTCAATTTATTTAATAAATTAACCTTTACTTGGAGTGTTGGTTAGGGTCAGATACGTCTAAAGTGGCCGTCAGCTCTATTTTTCACATTTACTGTTATTCCCTTACAGGAGGAACCTTCATCTGAAGTATTTTTCCTGTTTTCTTGTTCCTCTGACTGGAAAGCGACTGGATCCTCTGGTTTGCAGGCCTCCAACATCGGCTCCTTCTTGGTCCTCACAGCCCAATGCATTGACTGCAGACACAATCAGCCTGTGTCAGAAAACAGCAGCTGGAGAACGGCTGAAAAACTCCACAGAGTGAAGGCGATACGTACAGTTTTAACTGAATCATTCAGGGCCTGCCATTCCTGGAATGGGATAGAGACGCCGCTTCTTTTCCAGTGGTCGTAGTTCTTCCTTTTGGTTTCATCACATAAAACCTCTTTGGCTTCTTGCAGCTTTTGGAAATCAGTAACTGTCGAGATCAAAGGAAACAGAAGAGTCTTATTGTGAGTCACGTCGCTCACAGAATCAGGAGATAATAATTACCTCTTCCTCATTAAAAATGATTTGCTTTGAAGTCAAATCATCATAAAAAGGGGGGGTAGAAAGACAGATATAAAAACATGAAAATGGTGCCAAATATTCAGTGATTTGCAAAAATATTCACATCACATGAACTTTTTTCCCTTTTTGTTGTTACCGCCATATTTTATGCTTGTATTTTAATTTGATGAGATAAACCATCAAATTGTTCCACCTGGGGAAACAGATTTTTGGGGTTCAGGGAGCTGAAAATATGGTTTCCCTCAATCTGATTTCCACATCTAGAGACTGAATTGTTTTGCTTAATATTCTAAAGCTCTGTTGGATTGGACAGAAGCCATTAGTAAAACTTAATCTCCCTGGTCCAACACACCTAAATCAAACGGCCACCTCAGTCGAAGTCAAGTTCTCCAGAGTCTGCAAATGACCTAAATATTTGATTCAGGTCAGTAAAAGTAGACATTCCTGATCTTAACCATCAAACTGTATCTCCGGTTGTGCATTTAAGATCCTTGTCCAGATGGAAAATTAACCTCCAACAGGTTTTCTGACATGATTGCTTTCCTTTCAACCTTTATCCATCTTCTTATCACCAGCTAATCCTTCGCTGTTTAGGAAATCGATCCCACGGCATGATGCTGCCATCACTGTGTTTCACACAGTGCTTATCGCAGGTATGACGCAGATATTATGGATTTATGCCCAATTTTGAAGCTTGGTCTGCGCAATGTTATTCCATGCAACAACTAGCTAGGATTGTGGTTGTTTGTGTGTCTGTTGATGAGCTTGTTTGCCGTCTATAACCCCTCATTCAATGCCAGACAACACACAGTTCACCTGTGAGTATTCCAGAAAGACAGGCCGTGGCGCTGCATGTTTTGGCTTCAGGTGCAAACCAACAGACAGAGCTACAAACTAGCGCCCTGCATGGTGTCTAGGATAGTGTCTGATGTGTGCCAGGCGTTGTGGACGGCACTACAGCCAGAGTGTCTGCCATTAGGTACCAAACAGGTTAACTGCGACACGCACGCAGGCGACCTGTTCACCTTCTTCCAGTTATTATCCTTGATGGCTTTTTACAAACTGTCAACAGAACCCTTCATCCTCTTCCAATTACTTTTTTCCCTACCACTCCGCTATAAAAGCCAGATTTGAGGAAAAGCAACTAATATTTGTCCTCTCAACAGATTATCACCTGAGCTGTGGAGGATTGCAGCTCCTCCAAAGCTACCATGAGCCTCTTTTCTGACCTTCTGAGGTGGTTAATTTGTTTATGTGGATGTTGGATTGGTATTTCTGCAGTTGATACATTGATCTCTATAAAAAATGTACAGCTCAGGATGCTGTCTTATTACTTAAACCTGCTTAGCTCAGTTCCTTTATCTTTATTATGATGTCTTCTTAATAAATGCTAAGAGAATATTTAATCATGCATAGTTGAACTATTAAATAACAATATGTTAAAGCAACTTGCTGAATTTCCCAGGTAATGATTGTGAAGTTTGATGTTGTCACCTCACAGAAAATGGATTTTATATTTACCTGCTGTAGGGTTGTCAGGGTGTTTATCCGGGTGACACGATAAGGCTCTAATCTTGTATTCATTGAGGATCTGCTCAGTCTTTAAGAGAACATATAGAGACATAAAAATTATTCAGATAATTAAAAAAAAAAACAGATTTCCTAAGATTCTTGTTTTAGTGAACCTTGTGAGATGTTTTCATTTGGCTGACTTTGTGACAAACTGAGTATTCTTTGTTAAAACACTAGAAATCCTCATGTGATCCCTTCTAGGTCCAGGGAAGTCTGCTGCTTTCAGGTTATGCTTCTGCATTACTCCCTATATTTACTCTCCATATGTTTTCCTATCATGAATGCAGCTCTGGAACAAACTTCCAGAAAACTGTAAAAGTGCAGAAAGCCTGAGTTCCTTTAAATCAAGACTAAAAACACATTTGTTTTAGATTGCCTTTGACTGTTCTAGTTAAACAGTTCAACTGAAACATCATTAGATCAACTACTTTATTTTCTTTAGTCCAACTGTTTTCAATGTTCCTTTTTGTTTCTGCATTTTTAATTTTATTTAATTTTTATTTCCTATTTGCTTTGATTCTGTTTTATTTTCCTATATTTTAATCATGTAAAGCACTTTGCATTGTCTTTGTACTGAATTGTGCTATACAAATAAATTTGCCTTGCCTTGCCTCTTGTCAGCCCATTAATTATCACTTTACACAAAAACAGCTGCAATACAATAGGGTTTTCTAGATGCAAAGCAACAGGTTTCACAAAAAGTCACTATTAACCGCAAACATGCATTACATAGTTTATCAACAACCATTTAGTTACTTAATAATTAATGATTATTCAATATTTTACATCTTTACATTGTTTTTCATCCTTAAAATAGGTTCTGAATGTGTAATATGTCAGTCACTGACAGCTTACCGATGACAGTTCATCACATCCTAACAATCCATAGTAATCTTCCAAGTCCTCCTGTTTACGACCAAAAATAGCCTCCATATCCGAGCTGTCAGGGAAAGAAAAAACACCTTTTAAGTCCCTTTTTATCGCAACCTGGTGCAGCTGCGCCACGCTGCAGCTGATTAGTTCAGGGACTGCTGTATCTCGGCTTTCCCTCAAACTGGTACAGTAATTAGATATTTATGCTCTAACTACAAATATACTCAAACAGCTATAAAAGCCAATCTAGAGCTCTTCTGTGGGATAAACGTGTATGTCCCCTTTTCTTTCATGTGACGCATGTTACATTCAAGTTTTTACGTAAAACCTCCCCCCTGACATCAAAACGATGCGCTGGTGAAGTTTCTCAGTCATCCAGGTCATAGTCATTAAAAAAAAGTAAAAAAAAAACAAAACAAAAAAAAACAATCTACTGGACTTTGTTTCCAAATAAAGGAGACAAAGTCCAGTGGATTATTATTATTATTATTTTTTTACTTTTCTGTAACCAAAACGATCCATTTACGTGTGAACCTTCTTGTAATTAATCAAAACTCATGAGGGGAAAAATGCATGATCGTTAGGTTAATTAAAATATATCAATGTAACCCATATTAAATAATCACAAATGTAAACCCTTTTGTTTCTATCCGCTATTTCTATAGTTTCTGTGAATTTTTTTTCACCAAGTTTAAATATATTCTACTTGTAGCACTTGAACGCAGCACCAATTTGTTGTGGTATCATGTTACGGACGCACAATAGGGACGCTCGGCTTGTTCCTATTGGCTGACAGCGACTCACGTGACACCAGCTGTTCAAGAGGAAGGAGCTGCGCAGCGGGTCTGTGGGCTGAAGATGGCGGACAGAGAGAACGCTCTCGGAACGGCCTGTTCTGGCGCCTCTGAAATGGAGGAACCTGTCGCGAAAAGGTCCAAATTAACCCCGGTGACTATTCACGGACCCAAATCTACCGAAACGGACAAGCACGCGTGCGTTTCCGCAGCCATTGGGAGCCGGGAGGCGGCGGAGCATTGTGCGCCGCCAACGGAGAAGAAGGAAGCGAAGCCGGTGGTGATGGCGGTGGAGCAGGCCCCGGCACCGCAAGGCGAGGACAACAATGGACTTGGCCTGCCGGTCCCCGAGCCGCTCAAACAAACTGGGAAGTTAAGCGACAGCACCGCCTTTGGTGCGACTGGGGAATGTGTCGGTATGTAGCGCGAAAGACACCAAGTACACACTGATCAATCACCGGCTAGCTAGTTTTTTTGTTTTTTTTTTTACTTTCTTTCAACATTTAAATGATATACATTTTATTTTTCTCACCAACTTGTCTTTTGTTTATCAAAGAAGAGCAGAAAAAAACACAACATCCCTTGAAACTTTTTCAATGGCACTTAACTTTGGAACAAGTTTGTGTCAGTTGCCGGTGTAACGCTGAATTCGGCAACACCTTAGTTTGAGTTTCTACTTCCTTGGGGCCTAGCGCTGCATTGCCTTTGTATAAATGTTTTTAAATACATGCATATTAATTGGACATAAGTTTTTTCTAACATATTAATTATAAAATAATTAATAGAAATATATTTTAGACTCTGCTGTATACTCTTTACATGCTTATTATTTAAAGAAATGCAGTATTTTCCAGCTGTTTATAACGCATTTTATTTATTTTTTTCCCAGGTTTTCTTGGGCATGACGATCTGCTTCCCAATGGCCTTGCTGTCACACCAGAACACATTGATGAGGAAGATGACAGATCTTCACATGCAAGCTCCAGTGACTGGACTCCTCAACCGCAAATAAGTAATTGGGAGATTTTTCTATTCCTCAGTACAACAAAGTTCTGGTTTTAAATATATTTTAATGAGCTGCCATTCATAATTGAAATTAACCAATGTTTTGGTTCTGTGTCTTGTTTCTTTTTCCCACCTGTTCACAGGTTCCTACAGTTACATCCAGCAACACATCAGAGAGACGGACCCGAGGGCTATATTGAGGGATTTGCTTCCTGAGACCATACTTCCTCCAGATTTAGATGACATGACATTATGGCAGATAATCATCAACATCTCAGAACCTCCAAAAAGAAGAAAACGAAAGGATATCAACAGCTTTGAAGATGTGGTCAAGCTGCTTCATGAAAGCAAAAGGATTCTTGTGCTGACTGGAGCTGGTGTAAGCATCTGCAGTTGTAATACTCATAGGGTCTTATTTAAAAAGGTAGATGTAAAAAAAATTAACTTTATCTGTTTTTAGGTTTCAGTTTCATGTGGGATACCAGACTTTCGCTCCAGAGATGGAATTTATGCGCGACTCGCTGTGGATTTTCCTGACCTTCCAGATCCTCAGTCCATGTTTGACATTGAATACTTCAGGAGAGACCCCAGACCCTTTTTCAAGTTTGCAAAGGTTTGTCTATAACTTCAATCTGTTTAATATATTCCTTTAAAAAAAAATTAATAGATTCTGTTTGGGGACCTACCTGAAAATGAATCATAGATTATTTAATGGCCCATGGCAGAAATCCATTTATATACATTTAAAACAAGAAAATAATTATTAAAATGTGTTAGTAATCAGATTTTCTTTTTTATTACTCTTATTTCCTGAGGGGAAAAAAACATGAAAATTTGAAAACTGAATTTTAAAACCCCAGTTCTTAGGTATTTTTTAGTACTGGTTTAAATAAAAAATGCTGATAGTTTGAAAGGCCTCAACAAATATAGTCAGTTTTCTCAAGTTATGAAGTTAAGCTGATTCAGAAACTTCAACATTTTAAGAGGCTTGTTTATTCTAATATACGCAACTATGGCCTTTTTGATTTCTGTTAATGCTGAATATATTGTTTCTCTTGCAGGAGATCTTCCCCGGTCAGTTTCAGCCTTCACCATGTCACAGATTTATATCTATGCTGGATAAACAAGGGAAGCTGCTGCGCAATTACACACAAAACATTGACACATTGGAGCAAGTGGCTGGAGTTCAACGGATCATCCAATGCCATGGTGAGTTGTTCCCACTGTCTAACTTGTAGCTAAATGAAGTTAAACTGAAAACGTTTCCAGAAAACTGTACTTTTCAAGCTTGACCATGGCCTGGATGACTGAGAATCTTCACAGAGATGTACTCCTTTTGTCATTTCAGGGTCATTTGCAACTGCATCCTGTCTTGTCTGTAAACACAAAGTGGATTGTGAGGCAATAAGGGCTGACATCCTAAATCAGGTATTTATCAACAACACACTGCTGCAGGTACCTTGTTCACTAGCAGTTTTGTCAGATTTTTTTAAGACTAAAAAATATTGATGTCAGCTTTTATAGATGTTTTAAATTAGGCCTAATTTATATTTTGGATATGTTTTGTGTGGCTCGTCAAGAGTTCAATGGTCAAAATTTGGCCCTCTTGGAAAGGGAGCCTTTTTAGGATGAGATTTTCAAATACGAGTTGATGGCATGTCTTTTCTTGACAACAACAATCTTAATTTCTTAAATGCAACTTTTTTTGTTAAATGAAAACAAGACCTTGGTGTGTTAATCCATTGATTAGATCTGGCTTTATGTCATTTCTAATGTTTGCAGCATGAAATTAACTAAGACAACTTCTAGACAAGTGCTTTCAATGATTTCAGTCGCATTGGTCACTAGCCGATATTGACAAATCACAACTATTGAAATTCCTTAATATCCAAAGAACATAATCTAAAATGTATATCTAAAGATCTTGGCATATAGTTTTAGAACTGGGTAAGGAAAAACAGAAGACTCTTGACCTTTGGGTCTGGTTTGGTGCAGGATTTTGACCGCACACGAGAAGGGTTTTGGGCGATTGACGTTCTTCCTTTAGATTAGCCTTTCACTGAAAAGTAACCCACTGTAAATACTTGGACCACATAGCTTTCAAATAAACAGTTTTGTTTCACTTTAACAATTTTATTTTTGATGGTAGTTGGAGAGTTGGTTCTCATGTTTTAATGTTGTGTTGCTTAGAAACCAGTTAAAAAGAAAAACAGACATCATGTCACTTCGACCCTTTCCGGGATATTTAACCTTTTCTGGTTCTATACAGATTTCGTTCATATTCATGTACAACATTCTTTGGTTGTAAGCTAACAGATGAAGTCCTTTCGCAGGTTGTCCCTCGTTGTCCACGGTGTCCGGATATTCCTCTGGCCATCATGAAACCTGACATCGTCTTTTTTGGAGAAAATCTGCCAGAATTGTTCCACAGAGCCATGAAACAGGACAAAGATGAGGTGGACCTTCTGATTGTCATCGGCTCGTCTCTGAAAGTCCGACCAGTTGCTCTCATCCCAAGTATGAACTTTTTTCTGTCTATAAGTGTTTCTTTTTAAACCAACAAACTATAAACCTTTTTTTTTTCCTCTTGTCTTGAACCAGACTCCATTCCTCATGAAGTGCCTCAGGTTCTGATCAACAGGGAGCCGCTGCCTCATCTAAACTTTGACGTGGAGCTGCTGGGGGACTGCGATGGCATTATCAACGAGCTCTGTCATCGCTTGGGAGGAGACTTTGAACAGCTCTGCTACAACACTCTAAGACTCACTGAAATCACAGAGAAACCTCCACGGCTACCGGAACAGCCAACAACTGACGGCGTGTCCGCGTCCAGTGATGCCCATCAGCAGGAGCTCGGGGTGCCCCAAACGGATCCACTGAGCAAGCCTTCAGAGGAGCCTGGGAGTGTGAATGTCACAGAAATGGCCAATAGCGACTTAACACCTGCAGAGCCTTGTTCAAATGCTCAGAGTCAAAGCGCTGATGCTGCAGAGTCTCCAGAGCTGCCGAAAGAGGACTTGGCCGACGTGAAGAGCCAAACATCCAAGCTGGAAAATCAAAAGCGATACTGGATGAGTCGAGTCAGCAGGAGTCCAATAAGCAAACGGCTGGACGGTGAGTTTGAGATGCTGTAAAGATGCTCGTCTTCATAAGCCTTCCTCTGTTTTTACACCTTAAGGAGTGGTTTTTATTTAATTTGCTAACATTGGGAATATTTCTGTCAGCTGTTGTAGAAAGATGCCAGATAGTGGTGAGTAAATCTAAAGGTTTACTCCACTCTTGGCAGATTCATGCTTATGCCATTAGCACTGTAAATGAATACATATATATCGAACTGCTGATAAACTGCGACCAATTTAACATATGAAAATCTGGAGGGTTAATATATAGTCTGCTCTCACTGGCGATTTTATAGGATGCTTGTTTTTAGTGCTGAATTTGACCCCGTTTTTACCTCCATTCATCCTGGATTCAACATGATCTCACTAACGTTGCTCAGATTTTGGTCATATTGACATGATTCCATAACATGCTTTGTCTGCTGCACATCCAGGGTTCATGGTTTCAGCTCGGCAGCATGTTGCATTATCCTGCTGACAGTAGACGTCAGAAGATGGGTACAAAACGCAAATGGAAATCTTTGCTGCAAGCTCAGTCAGTCGTTGCAAGTCAATGACTGAATGCAGTCAACTGGTTTTACTAACCAATCCTGACAGCGTTGTGTTATGTTGTGAATTGGCGCTATTAAAGTGAAATACCCGGGTAGGCAGCAGTGTTTTAAATTATATTTTTGTTGTTTCAAATTTTGGGGCACAAAAAATATCCCGTACACATCTAGAATTCCTGGTCCATGCAGACTCATTGTGCGGAGGGGTGTTTCCCATCTCCAGCAGTCATTGGTTAAGCTTGGCAGACACAAAAGAAGCAACCATCCAGAACTCCTGTCTATAGACAATTTAGAGAGGCCATCAAATGTCTTTAACCTTGGCTAGCTAAAGGAGTACCCAGAGATTACCTCTGCATACACGGATAAAACCCAGGGCGTTCTAGCCCGGCCAGCCGGACTGATTTGCGTCCCGTGAGGCTCAGTGCTCTTCAGTGTAAAACAGACCGGACTGATCACAGCGTGAGGGACAGGCCCACAATGCAGCAGTGCCGTTCTGTAACCATAACAGTCAACAGATTGAAAAAGTCTTTGTGATTTCTGTTTGTTTGCAATACAGCAACCTGTAGTTAAACTAAAGCAGAGAGGCAAAGTGAGCTGGGTGTTGTCTTCTGCCTGCGGGACGGTGAATACTGCTATCTCAGATTGTTGCATCATCTCTGCAGCGAGGTTTTTGTCTACTTAGGATGTGCATACCCATGTGATTCAGCATGTATGTGATGCAGAGAACACAAAACTAGAAGCTTAATGACGTGAAAATAATTTTCATTATAAATATATAATACATAGTGTCAATTGTATATAGGAAAGATCACTTTAAATAGCTTCTGATAAAATGTTTTTGATCTTTTTTCATTTTTTGGGGTTTTTCTTTTTTTTTCCCCTCTTTGCTTACGTCTAAAGTTACTAAAAAGTCTTCTGCCACAGTTCTGATGCTCCGTTTGAAGCGTTGAAAGCATCAAGTAGCTGCCATGTCAGCAACTGAAGAAGTGTTCACAGAGAGTACAGTTTTACCAAATGGTTCTGAACTCTTTTGGTTGAAATTTTTTTTAAAATAAACTGAGGGAATTCAGCTTTCTGCAAACTATTGCTGAGGTTTTCCACAGCTGCACAGATAAAGGCCGTTTCTCAATATGTGTACTCGTGCGTTCTCGTGTACTCGTGAAACGTCGTCACCCTCAGCCCTAGTACTGTTCCAATTCACAAGAACAGACAAAGTACCCGGATGTTGTTCTCGACCCTCCCTATTTACCCAGCATGCATCAGAGCAGACTTGTCCCTTCTTGAGATTGACCGCTGTCCCATCATGCACTGCGGCAGCAGCAGCTTTCAATGGAGGGCTCACAGATCTCTAAGTATTAAGTTAAAAGTTCTCTTTTCTGCTGCCGTTGTTCAATAAAAGTACGTTTTAAGATCATTTGAGGCGAGAACATTAAACTTTTAAGCGTCACTGTAAGGCCCACTTACCGATTAAATGCGTAATTTAAAAAAAATTTCCAAAGTTGAGAGGACCTTGGCAACCAGCGGGCCTCCGAGGGTAACGGCAGTCAGGTGTAATGTTAGCACTTCTGCAGCAGCCCTCTCCTGGCATACCTGTGTGTGAAGGACAGCTGGCTCTGATGGAGAGTTTTTTGTTTTATTTGGCAGTGTTCGTTTGATTTGTATTTATCTGTGTTCATTATTATTCCCCCACTAAATGAAAAACGCATACTTTATTATTATCTAAGGACTATTAATAACAGGAGGTGATATGCAGCCCTAGCTGAGCCGTTTGGTGACGTCACGAGTTCGCTTATGTTCCAATTGCCCCATATTAAAGGAATAGTACACCCAAAACATGATTAGCCTTCATTTTCTACTCACCCCCATGCTGAACAACACTCTGGAGTACTTTTTTGATATCTCAAATGCATCTGGAGATCTGGGAGGCTTCTTGCTGTCTGCTGACATTCAAATAATGGAGGTCTATGGCGCCCGAGACAGAAAGGTCCATAAAAGTCCACAAAAAACGTGTCAATATTCCTCCATACTGCTCGTCCAATGTATTCCAAGTGTCCTGAGTGGGTAGCGTCCATAATTTACTCGAAACGAAGTCATTTAGAATGTTTTTAGAGCATAAACAGTAGTGTATAGGATTTCCTAAAAGCGCGTTCACGAGCCTACAGAAACCGCGGCAGACCAAACCAGATGAAAGTGCGCATTCAGTTCGGCAAAGAACTCATGCTCTTCCTCAACACTGAAGTCCTCAGACATTTTTCTTTCGTTGTTTCTTTCTTTGCACAGGTAAACAGCACATTTCTTCTTCTACGCTTGCATTATCGGCAGAGCAGACGCTGAATGCGCACTTTCATCTGGTTTGGTCTGCCGGCTTCCGTAGCGTCGTGAACGCGCTTTCAGGAAATCCTATACACTACTGTTTATGCTCTAAAAACATTCTAAATGACTTCGTTTCGAGTAAATTATGGACGCTACCCACTCAGGACACTTGGAATACATTGGACGAGCAGTATGGAGGAATATTGACACGTTTTTTGTGGACTTTTATGGACCTTTCTGCCTCGGGCGCCATAGACCTCCATTATTTGAATGTCAGCAGACAGCAAGAAGCCTCCCAGATCTCCAGATGCATTTGAGATATCAAAAAAGTACTCCAGAGTGTTGTTCAGCATGGGGGTGAGTAGAAAATTAAGGCTAATCATGTTTTGGGTGTACTATTCCTTTAATGCAGCCTGCTCCCGTTCTCCTCAAGTCCAGGCTTTTCTGTGTTCTTAAGAACATACTTGACGAGGACACGAGTCTGTACTCGCGTTCTAGTGAATTGAGAAACAGCCAAAATCATGATCAGCATCCAGATATGGGTGACCAGCTTTAATTCATCCATCTTCTGAGTTTTAGCAAACTAAAAGCTAAAGTTCAAGTAGCTTTTGTCGTTTTAAACCTGTATTCAGCATTAGTAAGGTATGTTTATTATTTTACACCACCTTAATTACTTAGAAATAAAAATAAACATGACTGTTTCACATCCATGAGCAATGAGTAGACTGCACAGTCTGATGGGTCCTCTGTTTTTTTTTTTTTTTTTTTTCCCCACAGGGGGTCAGTTCCTGTTCCAAGCACCGAATCGATACATCTTCCACGGGGCCGAGGTGTACTCCGACTCCGACGACGAGACGTCAAGCTCCTGCGGGAGTGACAGCGATGGGTCTGAGTGCAGTCACGAAGGCGTGGAAGAGTGCAGCGACCCGGAGGAGGCCGCCAGGCTGCCGAGTGAAGAGACATGCCACAGAGACGCGTTGGTGCTAAATTCAGCCGACCAGGCCGCGTCGAGCGCTCAGACAGACAGTACTTTGGAGAAGACTGACAGGACCGCACCTCTTTAGGTGTACAACATCTCCATTTCACAAAGCACTAACTGTCTTTTTTTATATATATATATTAAGACGTATAAATATGTTCCTATATTTTTGGCTTGTCATACTGTAATTTTTCATAAAGCTGAAATGACATCACACACTTGTGCGTAAACATAGCAGGTCTTCTTGTTTGTTTGACCACGTTGGTCTGGATTACCTACTGCAGTACAGAAATGTTTAGAAACTCTCCATGTTCCTTTTTTTTTGTTGGTTTTTTTCATCCATTGTTAACTTTTTGTTTTCTAAGTCGACCCATTGTCCTTGGCACTGTGTTAAACTTTAGATCCTGATTATGGCATCAGAGCCTGATGTCATCTGCGGTCTAGCGTGTTTCTGTTTAGGAATGGTGTACATAGTTAGAAGCCTGCTGCCTGTGTTTCTTAGAGGCTTCTGACCAGTTTGGGCACATTTGTTTTTCATTGCTTTCTTTGTTAACCAGCATGCAATATAAAGTTCAGTTCTCCGCTTTCCTGGAGTAAATACATAAAAGGAACGTCTCTATTTGATTTTTAGACCAAAGAAGAAATTACCAGCACACTCATCTGTGTTTTTGTACGTCTGATCTGTCCTTTAAATCTTCGAGGGGGTAACGTAACTTTAACGAGGTGTTCCTCATGACATCTGGCAGCTACTTTTATGGTCAAGCCTCTTATTTTTGTATTTGGGTGTGAGACATACTCATTAAAGGGTAAACGGTAGTTTTTCCATTTGTATAAAGTTATACTATAGACTTTATATGGAAGCGAGGTTTGGCTATATTGAGCTGTAACCTGTAGAAATGTACTCTAATTGGGAAAAAAACAGGACTTTTTTTTTTTTTTTTCCTTTCTTGTACGACAGATTTTTGTCGCCTCTTTTCTTAGAAGTTAAAAGAGCTAAATGCCTTTTTGAATCTTGGCTAAGTGACATGAACACAGAAAACCCTGTGATTTTTGGAAGGTAATGTTTTGGTAACCAGATATGAGCAAAGGTTTTAATATAACGGTTTTCCTGCTGGGGTTTTAGGTAAAACAAAGCAAGATTTGTTTTGTTTTCCATCTTGAACGTACCTTATTTACATGCAGTTTTAATTAAATTCAAGGCTGGTTTTTCTCTGAAGGCCTTTCGTTTTCCTCTGCATGAAAAATAAAAACTTTTAGAAGGATGTGATTATGTTGGGTTGTTTCTTCCAGCAAATAAAACAGCTACTGGAGATTAAATGTAATTTTTAGGTTTGTTTCTGAGCGCTAGAGGCGACTAAGGTGAAGGTCTCAGGTTTTTCTGTTATAAGCTCTGCAGTTAGATGACGTTAGGCTGAGATGAGAAACTAATTGGCAGTAAAGGAAAAGGGTAATTTATAGTGCACCTCTTCTGAATTTCATGTTAATTAAATAAATCCTAATATCAGTCCAAGATAATATCAGATCTGATGTAGCTTTTATCAAGAAGGAAAACATAAAAACCAACTTGGCATTAAAGAGAACCAAGTCATAGCTGTCAGGTTTTCATCTTTCACATCAAGCACTCTTGTATCGGGGAGTGAAACTAATTCAAATCACACCAGCAGGTCCATCTCTAAATGGCCTAAAGCAGAATTAAAATGTTGGAGTGGCCCCGAACTTGCTGTTTGAGCATAAGAGCCTTCACATATGGCCGAATAATAAAAAAAAAAGGTCTAGAAGAATATAAGATGTTAAAATCGCATAAACTCACATCCAAAGTGTAATTATTTTGAATCTCACTTATTATTTTACATTTTAACATAATTAAACTTCAGTGAAAAACCCAGAAAGGGGTAAATAATTAATTTCTGCAAACTCCCCCTTTGCCAGTTATTGCAAAATGCTCGCTTGCATTTTTGGTTGCACGGCTTCAAAATGTGAAACCAAAAGGAAACAGAGGAACACCAGATAAAATGTTGGGTTTTTAATAGGATACAAGCAAAAAGAAAGGTCGACTGAACCAGAATTTAATGCATCTTTCTATTGCAATGTAGTGAGATTCTTTATATTCTTTTTTTTTTTTTTAACATTCTTTATTTAAGAATATAATAAATCCAACATATATACAAATGTATCTTCATATATGCAACTACAAAGAACATCAAACCCCAAAAAAATGGAAAAAAATAAAATACAATAAAATAAAGTAAAAAAGGGATGGGGCTCAGCAAACATTCGAATCTGTTTCAGCAACTGACAGTTCTTATAGGGGTCTTCATTAGCTCCCACAAACGGGAGGTGTCTATGTCTAGTGTACCATAAAAGAGGGGAAATATAAACAAAGGGCGCTGATATAATTTTTTTAGCATATGAGGCTCTTTATCTGTGTGGCCATTCGAAGTAGTCAATAGCTGGGGCCCACACTTTCAAGAATATGTCCATTTTCACATGAGGTTTTGCTGTTATCTTCTCCATTTTATACACATTCTTCAACCTTTCTTGCCGTTGTTGAAGGGTTTGGGGGCAGAGGTTTAAGCCAAGACAGAGTTATCATTTTCCTTGCCACTAATAGCAGAATCTGTAGTAATTGATCTTCCCTTTTCCCAATATTTTCTTACAGTGGGTTCAGTGGTAAAGCAAACTTAAGTATTCTTTTAATTTCTGTCTGGATCCCTTGCCAAAATGGAATCAGTACTGGACAGTCCCAAAAAATGTGAGTGTGGTCCCCAATCTGATTACAGTTCCTCCAGCATAAATTTCACACATTTCTGTCATATTTTGAGATACAAAAAGGAGTTTTAAAACATCTCGTTCTTAATTTCCAGTTGAATTCTTTCCATCCTGGGCTGTGGGTAATCGCAAAACGATTCTTTATATTCTTTACTGAATTATTAATCAGTAACTGTATGTAAATGTTAAAAACATGGGCACTAAAAAAAAAAGAAGAAGGAAATAAAAGTTGGAGGAATCTGAGTTTATCAGAGGTGTGCTGCATCCATGATCAGCTGGGACACTAAAGCTGAAATATTAAAACAGCATTGTTTAAAATTTATTTTATTTGTATGAATAGCCTTCTCACAGGAAAAAAAATCTATATTTACATCAGCAGTTTTCATTGTTATATTATTGTATAATCTATCTTTTCTAACAGTGGCCATGCCTGCTTCAACTACACTCAATACAAATAAATACAAAACCACCAGTTAGTTCTGTACTTTACATTTGTTTAAGTTTATCTATGAAAATAAAAGTAAATTCATGTCAGGAATTAAAATACATTCTTTGATCACTGCTGACCAAAGTAATAAGAAAGTTCTACCAACTCACTTTATTTAAGTGCCAAATCGAGTTTTTTGTGCATTATTACTCCTCAAATATACATATGACTCGTTTTTGTCATATGTAATTTTTATTTAATTTTATTTCATAAAAAAAAAAATTATATTCAGATACACACACTACTTAATCAATGCATTTTATATTAAAAGAGGCAGAATAAAAAGTAAAACTACATCTGCTCTTTAATTCTGCAACAATTCTGTTATACTGCATTAGTTTT
>NW_015150464.1:931990-934997 GCF_000732505.1 Cyprinodon variegatus
TAAAGATATTGTTGGTTTATGTCTCATTATTGTATCCTGTATCGCAGGGATCTGAAACCTTACATATCCAAAGAGCCATTTTGCCCCGAGTCCGATCCAAGTAAAAGTTGTTTAGAGCCGCAAAGTATGACTTTTTCAAAAAAAAAAACATCCTACACTAAAAAAAATAATGCAATCCCTTTTGGCTTTTTATTTATATATATATTTTTTTCACAAATCAAAATAGAAACTCAGAATACATCACTTAAAATAAGAAATGTGACGGAGTGTGACAGAAACCCCATAGGGCATATACCAAAGGCAGCACCCCGAAAACAACAAAACATCAGGCAGCTTACATTATGAAAGACATGAGAAAACAGAAAAGACATGTACAGTAACGTTATTTTAACTTTCAGATTTAAATCTTAGCTTTCAGATTTCAGGGAGTCAATATTTGTAAAATCTTACATCACTGTCTTTTTTGGATAACAGTATCTTTTTCAAAGACTTTCTACCTTTTATCTCTGAAGATTCCAAATATTTTCCGTATTCATTCCATAGTTTTGCACCACGATACCGAAAAAGAAAATTACTTAATGGTAAATGAAGAGGCAAAGCTTGTCTAGTATTATAAGAATGGACTTAACAATATAATTATTGAAACTATCAGGAGACTGACCTTGTTTTATCTTAAAAACAAAAGTAAAAGTTTGATAAATATTAATTTCATAAATATTAAACAGCTTTAATTTGGAGAAAAGGGGAGCACTAGCTGCATCAACTTTAGAAAATGTTGCTAAATGAACAAAATCTTTTTGTAAAAGTAGGATTTTTTTAAGATAACTAGGAAATATACTTGCCCAAACAATATTACAGTATGACAGGTATGGATAGAAAAATGAATAATACAAAGTTAACGTCACTTAATTGTGAACAAAATTTCTAATCCTTCTCAAAATACCTATATATTTAATGACTTTTTTTTGCAGATTGTACCAATCTTAATCATATTTAGTTACTTTAACACAATTTTTTTATGTCCTACCCTGCTAACATGAAACGATTGTGTTAATAACTAAATATGATTAAGTAAATACAGTTGCATTATTTCTTTTTAGTGTATTTGTTTTCTTGTTATTATCTTGTATAGGGAATTAGATGCCATCTTAAACAACCTACAATTTATGTATTTTTGGCTTTTGAAATAATATTAAAACACATCAATTTCAAGCTAATTAAAAGAAAAATGGCTCTAAAACTTTAAATGTCCTTCTTATCCATCTTTATCCATCTATATTTATTTTATAGTATATTATTTAGCTCTTTATATCAATTTTAGCCACTATTAATCCTTTATAATACATATAATATGATAAATATAATAAAGCCAATAGTGTTATTGGAATCCAGGACTAGACCTTATTACCTTTGTAACATAAATAAAATATGGATATTTTGATGGCAAAAAATTAACGTCAATGTAAAAACAAGAAATGCCAACTTGCCTGAATATATTAAGAAAAATAACAAAATTGCTTCTGTAAGAAATTCATGAAAAACACATAGAAAAACATTTTTTGGTACAATTTTTTTGTTAGTTAATAAACCTAAATGTAATTGTTAACTAGGCTTATTAACTTTTGAACTTTTCAGTTAGATTTTTACTTTTTTCTTTGCTGCTCTATAGGAACCAGATCACATGCTTTGAACTACATTTCCCAGTTTCCTCACCAAAGTCTTACTTTGACTCCAAGTGTCGTAAAATGTGGTACAATCTGCAAAAAACTCACTAAATCTCTAGGTATTTTGAGAAGGATTAGACATTTTGTTCACAATAAATTAATGTCAACTTTATATTATTAATTAAGTTTGGGCAAGTGCATTTCCTAGTTATCTTTAAAAAAAAATTCTACTTTTACTAAAAGCTTTTGCAAGTGTCGTAAAATGTGAGCCCAAAGCTGAAAGGGGATTTACGGCACCGAGCAGGGCTGAGTTTATTGTTTGTTTTCACTTGTTTCTGTTGACATGTTTCTGTAGTTCTGCTCGGCTTTGGCCTTCAGCGCAAACCGTAAAGATGGAGGCCATGGAGGACGACAGCTCGGAGGTTAAAGACGACCACAACCACAACCACCGCAGGAGCAGCGGCGACGGTAAAGCCACCCCGGCGCTTAGCAGCCAGGTACCGGGCGGAATGGGAGTCTCTCAGCCCGTTTGTTCCGTTGCACCGGGAGGAGAACCGGCGATGAAACGGGGGGAGCCGTGGTCCCCTTCTCCCTGTGGGTCGAAGTTCATGGACTCGGATTCAGGCAGCGATAGCAGCGAAGTTAGCGAAACAGAATGCTCTGCTGCTAACAGCGAGGAGAAATTCAGCCTCGATTCTACTTCCAAGTTCCGTAAGTTGGCAAACGGGGCCCCTGAGCTGCGGTCTCCCCCCAGCCTGGCCTAGCGGTTCTATTTACTACCAAAGTGATGCGTTTACGTGTCTGACCATCTTTCTTTCCCCAGTGTTGAATGCAATGGCTATAGAGGACTACAGGAAAAACCACTGGCCCAATCTGGAGGAGGCGATAGACCGTCTGCTGATCCAGAACCTCTCGGATCACATTTCTGTATCCTATGCTCAGATCTATGGGTAAGCCTGGATGCTCACCACACCTGATTCTGGGCCCCACTTCCACTTTGCACTATTTCAGGGTTGCTCCAGTCCTCAAGAGCTACTGTCCTGCAACTTTTTATTGCACCCCATTTTCAACACACATGAATCAAACGAGTGGCTCCTTACCACCCATCTGCTGGGCTAAAGCAGAAGATTGAGCCTTTCAATTCAGGTTTGTTAGAGAAAAGATGCATCTAAAAGTTACAGGATGGTAGCTCTTGAGGACCAGACTTGAGCGCCTCTGCACTATTTATTAAACAAATGGCAGCAAAATGAATCCTGGAGAGGCTTATAACTATAGTGGTCTAGAGGTGTCAGCACTAATACAAAAGCCGCAGCGCAAATGCAAAAGCCGCAGCGCAAATGCAA
>NW_015150464.1:935750-938538 GCF_000732505.1 Cyprinodon variegatus
CTTTTGTATTTGTGTTGCAGCTTTTGTATTTATATTGCAGCTTTTGTATTTGTGTTGCAGCTTTTTTATTAGTGACGACACCTCTGGGCCACCGTATAAAACAGTTAAACCACTGAAATGTTTTCAGCTGCACACTGCTGGTCAGCTGGCTGAAAGAAATCTACCACCCTGTTCCTCTGCATTCAACATAGGCAGTTGTGATCAAGAAACATGGACGGTCGTGGTGTAGAAACGATGTCACTCTTAAGGTGATGATAGCTCAAGTTTTATTAATAGTAGTTGTACTTTGTCACCATAAATGATATAAAATCTAAAAGAAAAGTCCTTGTGTGAACTCTGTAAAACAAGATTTGTAAAAAAAAAAAACATATATTCATAGAAAAAATCATTTGGTAAAGCCGCATTGGTTTGTTACTCATTGGTACCAAAACATATACATAGCTGTTTTTAAGCCGCACCTCAGTAAAAACAGAAATTTTCTGTCTGGAAATTCTGAGCATGCTCAAAATTTCTCAACATACGACACAGATGGCAAAAAAGCCACAATAGCCTGGTTGCATAACTGTGCACGCACTTCAGTTTATATTTTGTTGCAGCATCATATACTAGCTGTGGTATAAGAAGATGATTAATCTGCTTAATTAATTAATGAAATTATTATCAACTAATTTAGTAATCCAATCGTTACCCAGACTCTAAAATAAACTATTTGCTGAAAGAAAATAACCTACTTGAAGCAGTAATTTAGAAAAAAATCTGCATATATAAACTAAAAACATTTATACGGATATTTTTTCAGTTAGAGATTAAATTGTTTCTTTTTTCATATATTTATATAATTTAATGTGAATGGACAGATTTGTTACATGTTTTGCTATTTACAATAAAAGCTTCTCTTCTCTATTCCGTATATTATTTTATGGTAGCTTAATAAAACAAATAAAATTTTTAGATTAATGTATTAGCCAAAAGAATAGATAGATTAATCGATTACTAAGATAATCGGTATCTGCAGCCCTAATTTGGTCATTTATTAGTTGTTTGATGTGATTCTAACCAATTATTTTTTCAGTCAGAATCTCTTTTTTTTTATATATATATTTTTTTTTCCTCAAAAAAAAAAAACAAATCTCTCAAACCTAATAATGCCTTCGACCATCATTAAAAGGCAATAAGTAAGTTTTAGTGTCCGTATGGAAATATCTGTCTTTCATAGATGTTCCAGGCATGTTTAGGCTCATTTTGTTCATAATAATCCACAGAAGAAGAACATTAAACTGTTTCCTCCATAAAATATCAACCCACTGAATTTTGAATTTATGAAAACTTGCTTTGCTTCTATCAGAAAATCAGAAATATAAAATTGAAAAACGAAAGCTTTCATCTGAGGTTCTGGTCGTATATTGGGTCAGTTTATTTTCAGCTCTATGCACTGGAAAGATTATTCAGAAATAGGTAAAAAGTTCTTAAATTAAGGGTATTTACCATTAATTTGAATAGGTAAATGATATAGTTTGCCAATGGAATGAGTATTTTTACTCTTAAAATAAGATAATTAGATAATATGCACTTGAAATAAGACAAAGCAATTTTTTTTTTCTTATTTTAAATGTAAATTGCCTTGTTTTATTGGCAAAATGTATCTTTTACCTCCTCAATCCAACAACAAATTCACTTATTTTAAGAAAAAATTACTTATCTAGATTTTATTTTTTCCAGCGTGTTAGCCTGCTATCACAACAAAGCCCGCTTCTCTTCGCCCCAGCGTTTATGTTCTAACACATGAGGTGGCAGCCAAGGAGGAGAGCTTTAAAATGAGGGGTGGGGCTTATTGCCAGCATTCATCTCTGACCTTATGCTGTCGTTCATAAGGCGAGGGGGGCCACTTGATTGATAGAAATCAGCTCATATCACAGGATATTACTCACTTGCTTTCATCACCTTTATAACAAAAGTGATATCGGAAGAAAATACCTTTCGCCTACAAAATAAAATGTATTTTTTTATTGTCAAATAAATGGTAAAATAAATATGTTTTTGTTCTATAAAAGCATCAGTATACCTCATTCTGTTGATGTCAAATTTTGCACATATTTTGTCAACAACAGGAAAAGCAATTGCAGTAAATTACATAAGCATGCTATGGTGTGTGTCAAAGCAGTGGTATCTAGGAAGCAGGATTTAAAAAATGTTTGAACTAGGACTGGATCAATCAGTTTAATCATGATCAATCTATTATTAAATTAATCATAAGCTGATTTTGTAATCGGTTAGCCCTTTGACTGGTTTAGAACATATGCTGAATGAAAATCAAACTACACAAAACCGTAGTTATTCCAAAATTATATAAGAAAAACCCATAAATATTTCACATTTAGAATGAAAACCCTTTTTTTTCTGCGAATAAGCTCTGCCCAGAACCCCTTAAGTGGCAGTTTTAGCTTTACCTGGTTTAAATTCTGCATAAAATCTTCTTAAATTGACCTTTTGATGCTCAATTATTAATCGAGAAAATAATGAACAGATAATCAATTAGCTAAATAATCATTGTTTGCAGCCATGGTTTGAAGTGGCCTTAAGGTTATGTCATTGTCACAGTATTGAAATGTTTATCTCCAATAACTAGAAGCTACAGTCTTTTAAAAGCATCCTCTGTGTGTTTATTAGGCGAGGCCAGTTCGGATGTTCAAATTTAGTGCATAAGCTTAAAGGAATAGTACACCCAAAACATGATTAGCCTTCATTTTCTACTCACCCCCATGCTGAACAACACTCTGGAGTACTTTTT
>NW_015150464.1:940683-977078 GCF_000732505.1 Cyprinodon variegatus
TAAAATAAAAAAAAATCAGTTAACTTTTTATTTTTTTTTCCAGTGGCCCTAATCCTCTTCCGTAGATATGAGGTCTACTGTTGATTAATAGTTTTTTAAATTTTCAACACTGGTGATATTTTTTCATCAATTTGTTCTGTCCACTAGGTGGTGCTGAGTCACTGCTTTTTTTGCCTTCAGTGTTTGGTTTTGCTGGTCATGACAGAGCAGCTGAAATGCATACCTTCATTAATTTGCTGCTCTTCTGCTGATTCTTATTCTCAGTTACGTCTACAAGTGTGTTTGCCAGCAGCACTCAGAGCTGCTCTACGGTGACCTGACGTCAAAGATAACCGCTCACCTGCAGCAGGTTTCCACGCAGCTACAGGTAAGAAAACCCAAATACAGTGAAATACCTCAAAGAGAATATGAATAAAGCTAAAGTTTGTCTGACTTATCGACAGGCCAGCCCACCTCAGAGCCTGATTGAGAACTTCAACGTTGCTCTGACTCAGTACTTAGCCTCTCTTCAGTGCATCGTTCCAGTGTTTATATACTTGGTAGGTATTGTTTCTATTTTGTGCCACCGAAAAAAAAAAAAAAGAAGATATTATAGCTACTTTTCATACTTTTTTCTATATTTCAGAACAAGTTTTATATTGAGTCGAAACTGAACCGAGACCTGAAAGAGGATCTGATGAAGCTGTTTGCAGACCACGTTGCAGAAAAACATCTAAGCAAATTGATGCGTGAGAGCTTGTTGTTATTACCTTCATCAGATTTTTCTAGTCAGTTGTATATAGACCCACCTAATAGCTTTGCATCATCTGGAGACTTCAGTCTTCAGAGGTTGATTTAAACCATAAGTGTTAAACGCTGGTCCTCAGAGGCTGGGGTCCTGCTTCAACACACCGGGGTCCACTAACTGGGTAATTAGCAGAACCCAGTTAAGTTGAAGTTTTGAGCCTGGTGTGCTGAATCAGGGATGCATCTACAGCAGGCATCCCCAACCTCGGTCCTCGAGGCCCGCTATCCTGCAGGTTTCTTTGCTCCAGCACAGCTGATTTTAATTGAAAGCTGATTAACAGGATTTTGGTCTACTGCAATGATTATAATCAGCCGTGCTAAAGCAGAGAAACCTCTAAAACCTGCAGGACAGGGGGCCTTGAGGACGAGGTTGGGGATGCCTGATCTACAGGACAGCACAAAATCATCCACATGTAGCTCCCCCACAGCATGATGCAGCCACCCCCATGTTTTTAAAACTGTAACTGCTACTTCATCTGACCAGATCAATTTGTTTCTCATGACTACTGCGTCGCTTTCACTGCAAATTAATGGGAGATTTCATAGCTTTTTTTTTAGGCAGGGGTTCTTTTGTCTGTGGTTAGCTTTAAAATAAGATAATTAGATAATATGCACTTGAAATAAGACGATGCAGTTGTGTTTTCTTATTTTAAACCTAAGTTGTCTTGTTCCATTGACAATATGTCTCTTTTATCTCCTCAATTCAAGAACAAATGCACTTATTTTAAGAAAAAAGGACTTGTCTAGATTTGGATTTTTTTCCAGTGAACTTATTTAGATGATCCACCTGGAAATAAAAGATCATCCTCTAGACCTTTAAATTTCTCTGCAACCTTCTCTCTGACCTGTCTGCTGTGTTCCTTGGTTTTCATGATGCTCTTTATCTGCTCTGAGGCCAGAAACAGAGCAAATGATTTAAACAAATAACCAAATCATTTTGGATTAATGGTTTATTAGATTAAAATTTGCTCTGTTTGATAAGTTAATAGCTTTTGCATTGAAGAAATATCTTTTAGCGCTGTAATTGTTACTTCTGTCCACCAAACGGCTTAACTATTTATTGTTAAGCAACACATCAAAGAAGTAAAACACACCTCATCCTACAATGTTCTGGCTTTTTTTTTTCTCTCTGAACCACATTCAGACTTCGTTTTCATTTATTTCCAGCTCTGCTCATTAAAGCTCACTCCATGCCCTTTCAAGTTCAACCATCCACGATGGCCAGTGTGGTTAAAGGCCTCTACAGCCTATGTCCAGGTGACGTATGCGTTAATGGACATCAGATAGGGGAGTTCTTATACTTTAAAGTCCTTCTGATCCATAAATATAATTTTTTGTCCTTTCAGAGTGGGCCCAGCTCGCTCCGGCCCTCTTCTCCAGCTTCATACCGCAGATCCACCCTCCTGCTGTTGAATCTCGGCTGCCCGATTACGCAGACCATGACCGGAAGCTGCAGATGGAGCTCTCCATGAACGGTTTCCCACGGTCGGTTTCCCGCAGCTTTGGTTTCCGACTCTCCAGTCTGCACCAGAATCACTAAGGTCTTTATCTTTCCTGTCCCCAGGGGGGACCAATCCCGCAAACGTGCCAGTGAAGACTCCTGATGGCGACAAAAAAGGCGTCCTCGGATCTGTTGCAGAACTCTACTGTGCCTCCTACATCTTTATCACACTCGCTGCACTAAATACAAATTCAACAATGCCTCATGTTCGTCTCTGTTGACTCAAGGCCACAAAAACACTGTGAAAAACACAATAATGTTGGAGCCTATTTTTGATGCATGGAGAGAAAGGAAAACGGACTTCACAATGGTTCTATGGTTGCCATGCATCAGGATGCAGTTGTTGCATCTGCTTACTGGGATGGAAGAGAACCTGAATGCATCGTTTTGATCGGTATCCTGTGAATCTTTTTCATTCCCAAACTTCTTGCTGGAAGTGTCTTGTGCTGTTTTTTTTTTAATTTACAGATGAAGCTAATCAACACTTTCCAGTTGCTGCTAATGATAATGTTTTAATCCCACAAGCCACCTGTTACAGTCAAGATACACAAAAAAATTTTCATTTTTGTTGTAATGCTCTACTCTTATGTTGCCTTTACTGCATTACACAAAAAAAGAAAACTGTTAGGAAATAACAGTTGTATGCCAAAGAGGATGTTTGTTTACTTTGTCTTTCAGCTGCTTCTGCCCCAACAAGCTTTGAGTTTTCGTTTCAGTTTGAAACAAGCATCTTTAGTGCTTGACGATGCACCAATCAGACGTTTCCCAAGCCATTGCTTTCCTAAATATTTAACCTTAGAATTCCCAGAGATCTTGATGCACCCAGATGCATTTTAATAAATATCAATTAACTTATTTCTGTAATTAAATTCTTAAGATGGAGCTAAATTGATTCAATAAACACAGAGTAATACATGTGAAATAATTTATTCTCTTTCGATGATTATGGTTTACTGCTAGCAGGAACCCAATTTAAGGTTCCTTTAAAAAGAGCAATTAAAGCCTTCCTGCTGTAATACCTGTTGCTGAGCATCTTCTACCACACTTTTTCCTTCCACTAAACCTTCCTTTGAGTACAGCAGCTGTTTTAACAATGAGGCTTTGCAGCTTGGGCTCTGTGTTAAATTAAATTCTCCAGCTTTTTATGAGCTGTTGGCAGAATTGATCCAAATTAACAGATATAAATGCTTGAAAAATATCACTCTGTGTTTACTGGATCCAAATCACAAAAATTTAGAAAATTGTTATAATTTGTGAACCTGCATAATTGAAAAACGTATTCATTATTTAAAAAACAAAACAACTTTTGCATAAATTTAAGTACTTTGCCATGTATTTTGCAATCGATTTAGCTGTCGGTAAAGTAAAGGAAGAAAATTACAGGATTAATCCCAGATTATGCAGTAAAGCAACAAAGTAGATGCTGATTGATCATCGTGTGTTAGGAAAAAGTTTGGGGTTTTGATGCATTTAAAGAACAGTAAGAAAGAAAATAATTTCTGTAGCATTTAATCAGCTGATCAGCAGTCGGAGCAAATCAGGGAAAAACTGGCTGACTTTTGAATCCTTTTCTTTGCTTGTTCTTATTAATTCTGTGATCACTTCCATGATTAACTTTTTTTTTTTCCCCAGATGTCTTAAAAACATTCAAATGTTATTTGTGAGACAGAATGTAACCGATGATGTATTTAGATGAGCCCAAATGCAGCTGATAACTTTTTCAATTTGTCAAGTAACTGGAGAAAATGGGAGTTTTGATTTTCGATGCATTTATGGATTATTTAAATCAGTGTTTAAACTGCAGATTAAGATTCTGACCACTTTCTGATTGACTGGTGCAACACTTGTTTTTTTTGCCTCGCATGCATGATTCGCAGAGTGCCAGAAAAGATCTGTCAAACACATCAGTGCTGGAAGACATCTCATGTACCTTAACTTTTGATATCTTAGATCCTGTCTTTTGGATCTGATGAGAAATTATGCAAATATGCATTTATGTGCATTAATATGTGTACAGCCTTTTCATAACGTGTACAAGGTGTTGCTTTAAAGCCAGTTTATACTAGCTTTTGTCACGGCTGCAATACACCTGATGACTAGATGTGTTTGGATTCCAGCTCCTACACTGTTTTAAGTGTAAATAAAAGCTCAGGCTTGCTGCTTCCTGTCTTTTGTTTTTCTTTATGATCGAAAATGATATTGAGACTAGAAACACTTGTTTGATTAAACTACTTGATGGAGCAGTTGAAGGGTGAAAGTGCTGCATCTGATGAGCACGATGTAAACTATTTAGCTATTTCCTGCAACATGCAACCCGATATTCACGCTGAAACATTGAATAAACATCCACCTGGAGCAGTTTCTGTTTGTGAAATGTTTGCAGAGGGATCTGTCTGCTGTTGACTTCTAAAGTGGTTCCTATAGGTAGTCTTAAACTGTTTGGACCTTCGCTCATCTGGTTTCGGTTTAGAGGAAAAAAGCAATGAGAAAATGTTTTAAGACCCATTTTTTTATAAGTGAATTTCAGATAATGATCCGAATTCCTTGCCACTTCTTCTGGGTTTTTGATTTCTCCTTTCATCAGTCAATCTAAGCCTACTTCATCCAGCCATCTACACATCTATTAATGCTTCATCTATCAATCTGTCCAAAGTTGAATTATTCCTCTCCCCTTCCGGCCGCTCATTCATCAAACTCATCTATCCATGAGTTTTTTTTTCATCCACATCTTAACCTAACAGATAATTATCCATCTTTTCACACACTCATCTAATTTATCCATCCACCGATCATCCTTTTATAAGTTTATCTTTTCAGTTCAATTCAGTTTGTTTACATAGCACTTTACAGAGACAATTCATCCAGATCATACAGTCAGACTGGTTCAAAGTTTTCTAAGAAAAAAAACAGCAGATTGTATCAAGTGATTGACTTTGCTGGATTCGCTCCTCCTGGATGAAGCATGTGTTGACAGTCGATAAATGCTTGCATTTTATCTTTGATGTCAGAAATCCCTCACACCTTGCATATATGCAGTGACAGTGGAGAGGAAACCTCCAGCAGAGCCAGGCTCATTGGCAAAAACTTTTTCCTGGAGAAAAGCAGACGTACAAAAGGAACATAGAAGAACTGGTCCATAAATACTTTCTTTGTTATAAAAGATAACTCTAAACTATCACCACAGGTGGCTCTGTCTGGGAAAGAACAGTTAATCAGACGAGCTCTGAACAGTTTTCATGGCAATGAGATAAATGAAAGAACATACAGTTTCACACACTAAAAGCTGAGCAAAACAGGACTAAAGGCCTTACTCTATCATCAATAAACAAAGGTGTTAAAGGCAGCAGCCCAGCTGATATTTCTTTCCAGGATGGCTTCTCAATCAAGGAGGAACCAATAAAATGAAGCTACTATGACAAGAAAAAGCAGAGAGATCGTAAAGTTGTTGTTTGAACTAATAAATACAGCAGAATGGGAGAATAGAGCTAGAATGAAGCAGAATGATGAAAGGTCGTCCCTATGTCCTCCAGCAGAATAAGTATATAACAGCATAACTATAGAGATAGCTCAGGACAATCTATCCAGTTATCATCCATCCATCCCTAAGTTTTTGAACTGGGAATTCTGGGAGATGGAGTCTTGAATGGGTTCAAATAATTTTTTTTTTTTCCAGATTATTTCTATAGCACCAATTCCCCTTAGCAAAAAGTAGTATACTTGAAGTAAATTCTATTAAGAATATTTAAGTATAAGTATAAGTTTACAAAGTATAACGAACAATGTACTTTTAGTGTACTTGAAGTATTACTAAAGTAATACTTCTTCGAACTAAATTTGGACATTTTTGAAGTTTACTAAAGTATACTTAAAGTATACTTTAGTAAACAATAAATGTAAACAATAGTATAGACAAGTACACTTGACTTTACTATTGCTAAGTAAATGAAATATTGGTTAGAATAAGTAAACTCTAAGCGCACTGCCTGATTTTAAGTATGAAATTAGTGCACTTTTAGTATACTTGAATAAACTACTTTTTGCTAAGGGTCACAACACATGTCATCTCAAGGTACTTTACAGTTCACCAGATCATCCAGTCAGATTAATTCAAAGTTTTCTATCTAAGGAAAACCAGTTGATTGCATCAACTCATTGACTCGAAGGCAATCCCTCAAACTAAGCATGTTTGTAGCGACAGTGGAGAGGAAAAACTCAGTGTGAGCGGCCATCTGCTGAGGCCGACTGGGGTTGAGGAGACAGAAGCAGAGATACAAAAAGCATCTGTAAAAGGCGGCCCCGTCCAGGAAACACACAGCCAGGCAGACGAGCTCTGAGCCAGCTCCCATGTCAGAGGATGAAGAGAGCACATCCAGCCAGTCACGGTCAGAGAAACAGGACTACACTGGAAAAACAGGTTGATCTCCAACATCTATAAACATGGNTTTTTTTTTTTTTTTTTTTTTGGCATCGATCCTGGTTTTTTTTAGTTACTATTGGTTTGCTCCCGCTCCCGTCTGCTCCCGTTAATGTTCAATCCTGTACCGTCCAAATTACGTGATTGTTACTAATACTGACTCCCATCCCACGGGAATTCCACAGGAATCCCGTGACCTGTGGGATTCCCGAAAAAATGTCAGTCTCTAGTGGTTAGCTTTGGAATGTTTCTAACCTAATGCTCTTCAGCAAACCTCCATTTCTTAGTATCTCTCCAAATCCAGATGAAAGATTAAACAGAGTTCTTGGAGAAGTTCAGAGCATGGATGTTATTTTAAGACATAACTGTGCTTTAAAAGTATTGTGGAGGATTTTCACAAATTCTTTAAAAGACACAACCTCTCCACTTAAAAAAAAAAAAAAGAACAGCACAACCCTGTACCCACTCCGAGAGGGAATGCTATTAAATGGGTGCGAGAGCGTGCACAAGCTCATTTCTCCTCGTGCGCGCTCTGTTTAAAAGTTGCTGTTCTCATAGCTCATTGTCAGGTCTAACACCTAAAATACTGTAAAACAAGGAAAGAAAGGCACAGAGTCAGGATTCTTTTTACTCGCGAGGAGAGTAGGAAGAGACCGTGCAGGTACATCTCCACCCCACTCTGTCGGTCTTCAGCTTTCTCCTCGCTATTTATTAAAGTCAGAGGTGGGGCTCCCTAGTTACACAAGCTGAGGTTGTGCTAAAGGAATAGGAAACAAGGAATACAATTCAATTTGCAGCCTCAGTGAACAGGTCAATTTGCATTTAAATGTCTTGCGGTCAAATGGTCCAAGAAACTCCAGTAATATGTCACACATTATACATTATAAGAACAAACATTAAGTATCTTATACATAATTATTCCAACACTCATACTAGCTTATTGTGACTGAACGTCCATCCCTAACCCCTAAATCCCTCAATCACTATAAGGGAATATATAGTGGACTTTATAGTGAACTCAATTTCATGACCGTTCAGTTAGATGATCACTACTTTTTGCTCCCCGTTGATCACGTAACTCCTCCTACTCTGCGTGGTGCCTGCGCCATTTTTATCAGTCGCCGCTGTCGGGTAGCGACAGCCTGTGGCGATAACGTGCCGTATTGACAGCTAATCTGCCTCTTCTGATGCCTTTCTTTTCTTCTCTTACACTTGGAAGAGACTTTTTAACTTCCGACCCTCTGCCATTTTCAAAGAACCGGCGTGAGAAAGGTGAGCTTCGATGACTGGCTGAAACCGTAGCTCACCGCAGATATACGTCTGAAAGTGCGCCTGCACAGAAACAGAAAAGCTAACAGGATGAGCACGTAGGACGGCTTTCTGTAAACATATCAACAGGGTGATTGACAATTAGGAGGACAACACTGCAAAAACGATCTAGGAATAAGTACAATTTTCTCAAATTAAGTGTATTTACCCTTGATTTGAGTATGTAAATGAGATAATTTGCCAATGGAATGAGTATTTTTACTCTTAAAATAAGACAATTAGATAATATGCGCTTGAAATAAGACAATGCAATTGCGTTTTCTTATTTTAAACCAAAGTTGTCTTGTTCAGTTGGCAATATGTCTCTTTTATCTCCTCAATTCAAGAACAAATGCACTTATTTTAAGAAAAAAGGACTTGTCTAGATTTGGATTTTTTCCAGTGAACTTATTTAGATGATCCACCTGGAAATAAAAGATCATCCTCTAGACCTTTAAATTTCTCTGCAACCTTCTCTCTGACCTGTCTGCTGGTTTTCATGATGCTCTTTATCTGCTCTGAGGCCAGAAACAGAGCAAATGATTTAAACAAATAACCAAATCATTTTGGATTAATGGTTTATTAGATAAAAATTTGCTCTGTTTGATAAGTTAATAGCATTTGCATTGAAGAAATATCTTTTAGCGTTGTAATGTTACTGCTGTCCACCAAACGGCTTAACTGTTTATTGTTAAGCAAGACATCAAAGAAGTAAAACACACCTCATCCTACAATGTTCTGGCTTTTTTTTTTCTCTCTGAACCACATTCAGACTTCGTTTTCATTTATTTCCAGCTCTGCTCATTAAAGCTCACTCCATGCCCTTTCAAGTTCAACCATCCACGATGGCCAGTGTGGTTAAAGGCCTCTACAGCCTATGTCCAGGTGACGTATGCGTTAATGGACATCAGATAGGGGAGTTCTTATACTTTAAAGTCCTTCTGATCCATAAATATAATTTTTTGTCCTTTCAGAGTGGGCCCAGCTCGCTCCGGCCCTCTTCTCCAGCTTCATACCGCAGATCCACCCTCCTGCTGTTGAATCTCGGCTGCCCGATTACGCAGACCATGACCGGAAGCTGCAGATGGAGCTCTCCATGAACGGTTTCCCACGGTCGGTTTCCCGCAGCTTTGGTTTCCGACTCTCCAGTCTGCACCAGAATCACTAAGGTCTTTATCTTTCCTGTCCCCAGGGGGGACCAATCCCGCAAACGTGCCAGTGAAGACTCCTGATGGCGACAAAAAAGGCGTCCTCGGATCTGTTGCAGAACTCTACTGTGCCTCCTACATCTTTATCACACTCGCTGCACTAAATACAAATTCAACAATGCCTCATGTTCGTCTCTGTTGACTCAAGGCCACAAAAACACTGTGAAAAACACAATAATGTTGGAGCCTATTTTTGATGCATGGAGAGAAAGGAAAACGGACTTCACAATGGTTCTATGGTTGCCATGCATCAGGATGCAGTTGTTGCATCTGCTTACTGGGATGGAAGAGAACCTGAATGCATCGTTTTGATCGGTATCCTGTGAATCTTTTTCATTCCCAAACTTCTTGCTGGAAGTGTCTTGTGCTGTTTTTTTTTTAATTTACAGATGAAGCTAATCAACACTTTCCAGTTGCTGCTAATGATAATGTTTTAATCCCACAAGCCACCTGTTACAGTCAAGATACACAAAAAAATTTTCATTTTTGTTGTAATGCTCTACTCTTATGTTGCCTTTACTGCATTACACAAAAAAAGAAAACTGTTAGGAAATAACAGTTGTATGCCAAAGAGGATGTTTGTTTACTTTGTCTTTCAGCTGCTTCTGCCCCAACAAGCTTTGAGTTTTCGTTTCAGTTTGAAACAAGCATCTTTAGTGCTTGACGATGCACCAATCAGACGTTTCCCAAGCCATTGCTTTCCTAAATATTTAACCTTAGAATTCCCAGAGATCTTGATGCACCCAGATGCATTTTAATAAATATCAATTAACTTATTTCTGTAATTAAATTCTTAAGATGGAGCTAAATTGATTCAATAAACACAGAGTAATACATGTGAAATAATTTATTCTCTTTCGATGATTATGGTTTACTGCTAGCAGGAACCCAATTTAAGGTTCCTTTAAAAAGAGCAATTAAAGCATTCCTGCTGTAATGCCTGTTGCTGAGCATCTTCTACCACACTTTTTCCTTCCACTAAACCTTCCTTTGAGTACAGCAGCTGTTTTAACAATGAGGCTTTGCAGCTTGGGCTCTGTGTTAAATTAAATTCTCCAGCTTTTTATGAGCTGTTGGCAGAATTGATCCAAATTAACAGAAATAAATGCTTGAAAAATATCACTCTGTGTTTACTGAATCCAAATCACTAAAAGTTAGAATCTTGTTATAATTTGTGAACCTGCATAATTGAAAAACGTATTCATTATTTAAAAAACAAAACAACTTTAGCATAAATTTAAGTACTTTGCCATGTATTTTGCAATCGATTTAGCTGTCGGTAAAGTAAAGGAAGAAAATTACAGGATTAATCCCAGATTATGCAGTAAAGCAACAAAGTAGATGCTGATTGATCATCGTGTGTTAGGAAAAAGTTTGGGGTTTTGATGCATTTAAAGAACAGTAAGAAAGAAAATAATTTCTGTAGCATTTAATCAGCTGATCAGCAGTCGGAGCAAATCAGGGAAAAACTGGCTGACTTTTGAATCCTTTTCTTTGCTTGTTCTTATTAATTCTGTGATCACTTCCATGATTAACTTTTTTTTTTTCCCCAGATGTCTTAAAAACATTCAAATGTTATTTGTGAGACAGAATGTAACCGATGATGTATTTAGATGAGCCCAAATGCAGCTGATAACTTTTTCAATTTGTCAAGTAACTGGAGAAAATGGGAGTTTTGATTTTCGATGCATTTATGGATTATTTAAATCAGTGTTTAAACTGCAGATTAAGATTCTGACCACTTTCTGATTGACTGGTGCAACACTTGTTTTTTTTGCCTCGCATGCATGATTCGCAGAGTGCCAGAAAAGATCTGTCAAACACATCAGTGCTGGAAGACATCTCATGTACCTTAACTTTTGATATCTTAGATCCTGTCTTTTGGATCTGATGAGAAATTATGCAAATATGCATTTATGTGCATTAATATGTGTACAGCCTTTTCATAACGTGTACAAGGTGTTGCTTTAAAGCCAGTTTATACTAGCTTTTGTCACGGCTGCAATACACCTGATGACTAGATGTGTTTGGATTCCAGCTCCTACACTGTTTTAAGTGTAAATAAAAGCTCAGGCTTGCTGCTTCCTGTCTTTTGTTTTTCTTTATGATCGAAAATGATATTGAGACTAGAAACACTTGTTTGATTAAACTACTTGATGGAGCAGTTGAAGGGTGAAAGTGCTGCATCTGATGAGCACGATGTAAACTATTTAGCTATTTCCTGCAACATGCAACCCGATATTCACGCTGAAACATTGAATAAACATCCACCTGGAGCAGTTTCTGTTTGTGAAATGTTTGCAGAGGGATCTGTCTGCTGTTGAATTCTAAAGTGGTTCCTATAGGTAGTCTTAAACTGTTTGGACCTTCGCTCATCTGGTTTCGGTTTAGAGGAAAAAAGCAATGAGAAAATGTTTTAAGACCCATTTTTTTATAAGTGAATTTCAGATAATGATCCGAATTCCTTGCCACTTCTTCTGGGTTTTTGATTTCTCCTTTCATCAGTCAATCTAAGCCTACTTCATCCAGCCATCTACACATCTATTAATGCTTCATCTATCAATCTGTCCAAAGTTGAATTATTCCTCTCCCCTTCCGGCCGCTCATTCATCAAACTCATCTATCCATGAGTTTTTTTTTCATCCACATCTTAACCTAACAGATAATTATCCATCTTTTCACGCACTCATCTAATTTATCCATCCACCGATCATCCTTTTATAAGTTTATCTTTTCAGTTCAATTCAGTTTATTTACATAGCACTTTACAGAGACAATTCATCCAGATCATACAGTCAGACTGGTTCAAAGTTTTCTAAGAAAAAAAACAGCAGATTGTATCAAGTGATTGACTTTGCTGGATTCGCTCCTCCTGGATGAAGCATGTGTTGACAGTCGATAAATGCTTGCATTTTATCTTTGATGTCAGAAATCCCTCACACCTTGCATATATGCAGTGACAGTGGAGAGGAAACCTCCAGCAGAGCCAGGCTCATTGGCAAAAACTTTTTCCTGGAGAAAAGCAGACGTACAAAAGGAACATAGAAGAACTGGTCCATAAATACTTTCTTTGTTATAAAAGATAACTCTAAACTATCACCACAGGTGGCTCTGTCTGGGAAAGAACAGTTAATCAGACGAGCTCTGAACAGTTTTCATGGCAATGAGATAAATGAAAGAACATACAGTTTCACACACTAAAGGCTGAGCAAAACAGGACTAAAGGCCTTACTCTATCATCAATAAACAAAGGTGTTAAAGGCAGCAGCCCAGCTGATATTTCTTTCCAGGATGGCTTCTCAATCAAGGAGGAACCGATAAAATGAAGCTACTATGACAAGAAAAAGCAGAGAGATCGTAAAGTTGTTGTTTGAACTAATAAATACAGCAGAATGGGAGAATAGAGCTAGAATGAAGCAGAATGATGAAAGGTCGTCCCTATGTCCTCCAGCAGAATAAGTATATAACAGCATAACTATAGAGATAGCTCAGGACAATCTATCCAGTTATCATCCATCCATCCCTAAGTTTTTGAACTGGGAATTCTGGGAGATGGAGTCTTGAATGGGTTCAAATAATTTTTTTTTTTTCCAGATTATTTCTATAGCACCAATTCCCCTTAGCAAAAAGTAGTATACTTGAAGTAAATTCTATTAAGAATATTTAAGTATAAGTATAAGTTTACAAAGTATAACGAACAATGTACTTTTAGTGTACTTGAAGTATTACTAAAGTAATACTTCTTCGAACTAAATTTGGACATTTTTGAAGTTTACTAAAGTATACTTAAAGTATACTTTAGTAAACAATAAATGTAAACAATAGTATAGACAAGTACACTTGACTTTACTATTGCTAAGTAAATGAAATATTGGTTAGAATAAGTAAACTCTAAGCGCACTGCCTGATTTTAAGTATGAAATTAGTGCACTTTTAGTATACTTGAATAAACTACTTTTTGCTAAGGGTCACAACACATGTCATCTCAAGGTACTTTACAGTTCACCAGATCATCCAGTCAGATTAATTCAAAGTTTTCTATCTAAGGAAAACCAGTTGATTGCATCGACTCATTGACTCGAAGGCAATCCCTCAAACTAAGCATGTTTGTAGCGACAGTGGAGAGGAAAAACTCAGTGTGAGCGGCCATCTGCTGAGGCCGACTGGGGTTGAGGAGACAGAAGCAGAGATACAAAAAGCATCTGTAAAAGGCGGCCCCGTCCAGGAAACACACAGCCAGGCAGACGAGCTCTGAGCCAGCTCCCATGTCAGAGGATGAAGAGAGCACATCCAGCCAGTCACGGTCAGAGAAACAGGACTACACTGGAAAAACAGGTTGATCTCCAACATCTATAAACATGGGTTGAATTGTGACTTGCAGTGTGTGTGGGAACTCTGATCTGGGATCTTCCAGTCCGGTGGTTCAGAGGTCTGGGACAGACCACCCTTTACAGCATGACCCCCCCGACCCCCACCCCACTGCTATACCTCCCCCCTACCCTTCTGGCCAATGAGGAGGAACGCCACCCAGGCACATGGGTCAGTCCGCCCCAAAATAACCCTGCAGCCCCCGTGCTGACAAATGTTGCTACGTTTGCCGGTGACGGGTTACCGTAGCTACTCTGCTGTTCCTTTTCCAGCAAACTTCAGGGTTTGTTGTGTGGCAGAGAGCAGCTTCCTGTGTCCAGGATTTCTCCAGGTGGCTGCAGCAGGAAGACTGGGACTCTGCCCCGCCTCCCACCCCCTCCCAACCAGCACAGGTGCACAGAGGCCAGCTGGGTCTATTCTGAAGGTAAAACTGACCCGCCCCCCTCTTGTTTAGTCGCTCACATTGTGCCTGTGGGCTTATCTTGTGCTGTTGGCCTCATATTCGGTGGGCTGCCTCAGAAACTCTCAAACAAGCTTGGCTCTATTTTTGCTTCCCCGCTGTGCCCCCTGTGTAATCAAATTATCTCAGCCTGCCAGGATGTGTGTTGCTGCATGGGGGCCAGGGCCTACTCCTCTGTGGGGTGTGTTATAACTCTCAGCAGGGTCCCATTACTGCTAATTATAGTTCTGTTGAATTAGAATAAATCCCTATTGTAGTTGATCAAAATCAGAGCCAAAGCATTAGATGTATTGCTTTTTTTGTGTTGATTTTCTTCTTGTAAACTGACCGCCCCCCTTGCTATTATTAGATGTGACGCGGTGGCCTAAGAGCCTGTTTGCAAGGTATTAATGTACACAACAGCTGCAGCCCCAGGGCCTGTTGGAAGGGCATCACTCCTCCTCTTAATTGCACTGATTTTTGATTGTCAGACTGTCTGTATTTTATAACCTGCCTCATGCTTGTGAATATTTGAGACGGCTTCTAGGTGTCAGTCCGAGGTGGACGCAGGGGACAGAGAACGTGCCTGTTTCCCATCCTATCAGGTGTCAGGAACATGATACCCGGCACAGGCCTGAGAAAGGCTCTGCTTGGGCTAAAATAAAATACTATTTTTGCTACACGTCTTCATTTCATCAGGTTGTCGAGACTTAATGTAAATTACAAGATTAATGTGTCGCATCACCTCTAATAGCGCCTCACAAATATGCTCATAGCCCTTCGACTTTTTCCATTTTCTATCACTTTGTTACAGCAAACTATGACATGTAAGGTTGGAGTAATCTGACACAAAATTCCTTCGATTCTCATTTATTTTCAACAAATTAAAACCATCGTTTCATCTATTCCAGCCTTTTTTTATTCTGGTTCCTCTAGATTAAATCCAGCAAAACTAATTGTCTTTAGAAATCCCCTTATTTGTAACCTGTATCTGATTTGTTATCTGTATATGTCCAGGTTTTCTGTGAAGGCTTTAGAGAGAAAAAACTATAAGAAAATAAAGAAAACAACAAAAGAATGTCCCAGATCTTCCAAAGCTAGAGGAACCTACAAAGTTCTGTTTGCAATTTACCACAAGTAGCGAAAATACACATCCGACCTGCTGAGTCAGATTAAATATGGAAAACTAATGCTGCAAACTACCATGAAAACTCCACTCTTATGTTGAAATATGGCAGAGGAAGCATCATGCTGAGGGAGGATAGCTTGTCAGAGTTAATATCAAGATGTGTGGAGCTAAAGAAAAGGTAATTCCTTGGGGAAAAAATGCTGAAGTCTCAAGAAGTCTTTAGCCTGTTTCATTTTGGGGAGTTCAATACAAATACCTGCAACAATTTTCCAATTTTGTTTTACTAAAAGCAATCGACAATAATATATATTTATTGTGCTTCTTGATAATTACCTATTTTAAAGGTCTGTAAAGTATGGGGGATAAAGCAGCTTATAAATTCTATAGTAGCTCAACCAGTTGACCAAACAGTCATGTTTTCAGACTGTGGGAGGAAGTTGAAATACCTGAATGGAACCAACAAAAACATGGAGAGAGCATGCACTCTGCTAACTGTTGACTTGATATTTACAATAATTTGAAAAAATATTTCTAAAGAAATATATGATTTAATATTAATATCTAGTATAAATGGGTATTCAGGCTCTATAAAATATTTCAAACATAATCAATAGCACTGCAGACATTAGTCACACATCTGTTTGATGCATCAAGCAGAAAAAACAAATGATAAACAAAGGACTAAAAGACTTATCATCTTAAAAATAAAAAAGACTAAAGACCAGAATAAACATCTGGTCTTTAGTCTTTTTTTTTTTTTCCACCGGCACCTCAACACAATATAGTGCAAAACAAGATGGCACTAAAACATAACAGTGCTTCAGAGGGAGCAGAGAAGTGATGAAATTGCTGAAAAATGCATGCTAAACTGCCATCTCAGGAGCCAAAGAGCAAGCTAAAGTGTTCTCTATAGTGGTGAGGATGCGCTACATGGGCCCTTTATTTTCCTTCCACCCCTGACTTTGAATATTCTGGGCAAGCTGACATTCTGTAGGGAAGATTTTCTTCACCAGGGATAGAGAAGATTGTTAAAATGTTTAGGAAAATTGCTGGAAGAAATGTGCCTTTGAAGGCTGTAAAAGGTTCATCTTCCAACAGGACAACCTAACGCTTAAGTGGTGTAGTTTAGATAAAAGAATATTAAAGTTCAAGAATGGTCTAGTCAAAGCCCTGGGTTCTGGGTCTATTATTGGACTGATCTTGAGCTTGTTTGCCAAGAAGAAAAGGAAAATAATCCTGGATTTGGATTAGAAAAGATATTAGAAACATACTCCAAAACACTTTGCTGTGATTGCAATTTTCTCCCACTTCAATATAGTGGTACTTTTTATTGGTAAATTAAGAGCCCAATAAAACCCTTTAAAGTTTTGTTAGATTTTGCCTCAATAGTTGTCTTACTTGGAAACCGAAGCAGAGATATTGCAAAGGTCCCAGTGGACTGTAGCCTCTACCACTAGGCCAAATGACTAAGTTTATGGTTTCAATGTTAGAAAATGTGAAAAAGTAAAATATGGACACCATACGGGACTTTTTCTGATTTTCATCTTTGGAACGTTGAACACAACAGTTAGCATGCTTGCTAATTCCTTGTGTCTTTGTTATGGAATCATATATACATTCTTTTGTATGCAAGGTAACTGAAAATCTTGTGCTTTTTTTCAGCATCATGGAAGATAACACGGAGCAGCCACCGTCCCTGTCCCAGCTGTTAAGAGTGAGCTACGTTGCAGAGGCCAGAGCCCAGCATCGCCACAGCGAGACGAGTCGCTCTGATGCCTCTCCCTCCCGCCTTCAGATTTACGGCTCCCTCAGAGGTAAAGGAGAGGAAGCCGTGGGACACAATGACGCACAGTTCCCAGATCTGTCAGCTTTCCTCAGCCAAGAGGAGCTGGATAAGAGTGTGAACTTGGCCCGGCAGGCCATTGGACATGAGACCCTTGAGCAGACAGGGGATGTTAAGGTCTTGGTGAAGCCGGTAACCACCTCCACCAGTGACTCCATCAACCACCTCTCCTCAGCCTCCGTTTCTTTATCCACACCTTCTGCCGTTCCAGTCTCAGACCACTCGCCTGCCTCTTTTTCTGCTCCTCCTGCTTCTACGTCCACATTGCTTACATCCGACAAAAAGATGCACAACAGGCAAGACAACATGGTGAGGAACAGTGTGGACGGAACTGAGGCATATAAGGAACGCAACAGTTCAGCTAGAGGCACCCCTTATGGACCGGAGACCCAGTCCAAGAAAGAGTTCCTCAATAAGGCAGCAGACTTTATCGAGGAGCTGTCTTCACTCTTCAAGGCCAACAGCTCCAAACGGGTCCGACCAAGAACTTGCAAGGCCCACAGGAGCAGGAACCAGAGCAAAAGCCAAACCGATGATGTGGTTTATCCCATCAGCTCAGACAGCAGGGAGCGTACCATCCGGCCTGTGGAGATGGAGCAAGAGAAACCTACCCCAGCAGTGGTCAACCAACCTGTGGTAGATCAGGACTTGGGGAGTTTGGAGTTCCAGGACTCCGGTGTTCCTAAAGAAGAGCAGTTTGACAGTGTTACTCAGGAAATAGGGGATGTAGATGAACGTCTTGTACTGACAGAGAGTCCACATCAAGGAGAGTCAGCGTGTGAGCCCCCCCATTTCATCCAAAAGCTGAAGAGCAGGGAGGTTCCTGAAGGTACCAAGGTCCAGCTAGATTGCATCGTAAGGGGGTATCCTGTGCCAGAAGTCCGGTAAGAAATAAAAATCAATTAAACTTCTTTAAGTTCCCTTTTAATGCTTTAAGTTTTAGTTAGTTCTGCTGGTATGTTTGGTGTCAGAAGTGTTTGAGTAAATAAGGTGTTTCTTTGGGTCATACTTGTCTTCAATGAAGTCAACAGAGAACTATTTGGTCTGGCTCTTTCTGGTGGAGATGTCAGAATGAATAAAAGTGCTTTTATGGATAAGTTCAATTAATCTTATTTCTATAGCGCCAATTCACAACACGTCACCTCAAGGCACTTTACAGTTTACCAGATCATACAGACAATTTGATTTAAAGTTTTTTATCTAAGGAAAACCAGTTGATTGCATCGACTCATTGACTCGAAGGCAATCCCTCACACTAAGCATGATTGTAGCAACAGTGAAGAGGAAAAACTCCCTTTGAACAGGAAGAAACCTCCAGCAGAAACAGGCTCAGTGTGAGCGGCCATCTGCCGAGGCCGACTGGGATTCAAGGAGACAGAAGCAGAGACACAAAAAGCAACTGTAAAAGGCGCCAGGAAACACACAGCCAGGCATGTCAGAGGATGAAGAGAGCACATCCAGCCAGTCAGAGAAACAGGACTACACTGAAAAAACAGGCTGTATTTCAACATCTATAAACAAAGGTGTTGATGGCAGCAGCACAGCTGATATTTCTCTCCAGGATGTAGTCACAGCCAAACAAGAGCTACTATGAGAAAAGCAAAGAGAGCAGAACATTAGAGATTGAACCAAAAGATTCTGCAGAGTGGGAGAATAGAGATAGAATGACACAGAAGGATAAAAAGGGTCCCTATGCAAGTGTGAATAATACACTTAAAGAGCTGATGTGAGGTGTTTATAGCTGATATGCATGGATCCATAAACACTCTGTGTGGTGAGGAATCAAATGCTTACACTGCAAAAATGGTCCCTCTAAACAAGTCTTACTATCTTAGCCAGAGATGGCAAAAGTACTCACTTTCCATACTTGAGTAAAAGTACAGATACTTGTGTTAAAAAATACTCCGGTAAAAGTGGAAATACTGATTAAACTTCTTTACTCAAGTAAAAGTAACAAAGTACAGGCTTGTAAATTTACTTAAAGTATAAAAGTAAAAGTAGAAACCACTTTTTTCATGCCGTTGCCTACATTTTAAATGGATGTCTGCCAATAGGACTAGATCTCCGTTGTGTTCATTTTCAATCATCTCGTCGTCCATGCTACTATGCTAACGCCACCGCCACCAAGCTGCAATGATTTGCCGCCAATGAATACCGCAGAATCTGTCGATTCATCTTGTAGTGGTGCGTCAAATGCAACGTAGATTCCCATCCAATTAGATTGAATTTGGTATTGATGACGTGAAAAATAATAACGGTAACTCCATTGAAATGATTCAAAACTAAAGTAACGAGCCAATTTTTTAAAATGTAAGGAGTAGAAAGTACAGATATTTGTGTAAAAATGTAAGGAGTAGAAGTAAAAAATCGCCATAAAAATAAGTAGTGAAGTAAAGTAAAAATATCAGAAAAATCTACTTGAGTACAGTAACGAAGTATTTGTACTTTGTTACTTCCCATCTCTGATCTTAGCCTATGTTGAAATTATGATAAACATTCTCAAAACAAGAAGACTTACCAAGTTCAATTGTTATTGAACTTATTTTGAGTAGAATCTTCTCATAAGAAGATAAGATTTCTTTTATATCTGACTGCAAATGAATGAGGAATAAGAGAGGGTGTTTGTTTCTTTACTGCTTTGAAGTCTAATGAAGTCACACAGATACTTCCTGGTCTACTTTAAGGTAATTTTGCTGTTAAGAAACAATCGACTGCAGATGTCGTTAAGCTTTGTGCCACTTATCAGGTGTCGTATGAATGTAAACACCCAGTCACCTTGAGGAAAGATGGTTTTGTGGAGATCTGGAGAGTCGTTTAAAATGTTGCGTCGGCTGAGGCTCAGATACCTCTGAATATGTACAAAGCTCTGCATAGATTAGGAGCCAGGACGAAGGATGCTGTGTGTTCTAGGGCCCTGCTGACAGAACAGACAAGTGATGATGGCCAACAGCTGGTTCTGAATGGTGGGAGTGTGTGTTTGTGTGCTGAGGGGGGTAAAACCTGAATGTGCCAACATGTGATGGGATGATTTCTTACTTTGCATTCAGTTGATTTACCGTTTTCCTTCTTCCTGTTCATACCGGTGTTGTTGGACCTGCTGGTTCCCTCCCAGAGCAACAAAGGCAGCAGCTGAGCCGTCAGTATAGGGGGCATGTGCTTGTTAGTCCTTCTGAACATTGTTGAGCCTCTAACTTATACTTGTCCGTGGAGAATGTAGCTCCTGGCCATTTTTAGACCGGACTGGCAACACGAGCTGTAGTCCTGTCTGATAATGGGACCGGCTGAGCTCTTGACGGAACTGTGACGCACTTGGTGAGATTATTTGCTGGTTTTTGCAAAGACGATTCCTTTGTAAGCTTATGCTGACCTGATCATGTCCTGCTGCCATTCATGTCACCTCTTTTTCACACCTGAGGTTCATAGTAGAAGCTATTTCCTTATAATGTGATGTTTGCAGTGTTTCTACCTTCAGCTGTGACTTATTTGAAGGAGCTAAGGTATAGGATTCAGGTTCCTAGGGTTGTAAAATGCTGTGTTGTGTGTCTGCATGCAGCATTGTGTGTGCTCTGATTCTATGTTTAGTGTTGTGCGTAAGGTCAGTGAGTCGGATATCTCAGGCTCCAGAGGAAACCTCCTCTCTGGTTCTGATCTCAGGAGGAAAAATAGCCCGGACAGGTGCAGCGAGGCCGGGTCTTTGCCTTCATGGGCCGACCGCCACCTCCTCTACTACTCATGCTTTCAATTTAGCCCCTTACTCATCAGAAGTGGCTCGGCTCGGGCCAGGCGGAGCACCGAACAGAACATTCCAGCTGTTGCTTAGGGATTTAAATCCCTGAGGAGGGGCTTTTCTCCTCCAGAACTGACAACAGAGCAATCAAAGCTGAGATGAAATCTAGAGCTCACGCTGTCTGGTTTTGCGGGGATAGATTTATGGCTCAGCGATGACGCCGACAGTAATGCATCACTCTCTTCTTGTTTGGCCATTGGTTGGATTTTATGAAGTATCAAAGCCTCATCCTCTGAAAATAGACACACGCTGACGTAGAGGTATGTTGCTGATCTGGACGGAGGAGTTTGATGTTTACTGTTAAGATTAGATTTTTTGTAGAACCTTTGGTTTTCTGGTGCTTTGGTTCTATGTTAGAAAACACATGAAGGACATCACTGCAGGAGTCTTTATTTCTGTTTTTCATTTCCGCTTTAATTGTTGGAACAGACTCAGATCTAAGTTGAGTCGATGATGCTTGTTCTCTTACGGGTGTTAAAGGAAAGAGGTAAAACTCACTCATTAAAATCTACTTCTTGCAGGCAGATGTAGTAAACCAGAAATAGTAAAAGAGGAACATAAAAGAGACACAAAGACTAATTTTAAGTTTGACTTATTGGGATAAAGAAATGCAAAGTGTTGCAGTCGTAAAGTGGAAGGAAAAAGATACATGTTTATAAAAATATGGAAATCAATAAAGTGTTCCAGAGTCAATATTTAGAGGAAACACCTTTTGCAAATGTTGAAGCTGCATTTTTGTTTGTATCTCCAACAGCTTTTGCACATGCAGATAACCTTGCCTGTTCTTCTCTCCAAAAGATTGGATGCAGAACATCCATTTGGATTTCTCTCTTACATTTGCAGCTGGACTTTAACTGAGCCATTCAAGCACAAGTCAATGTTTTGATCAGTCATCACGAGTCGCTTTCCTGCACATTTTAAGTGTTTCCCAGCACCCATTGATGACAACAAATGAATGATTGAAGTAATGCAATGATTTTAATGAGGAATTATGGAGCATCAACTAAAACGTAAATGACTGTTGGACCTACGGGACAGACATTGATCTCATTGTTATCATTAATTTATTCATTTATAAAATGCTTTAAGAAAAGGCTTTCTGGCTCTTCATGTGAATAAAATAAGGACTAGAACATAAAAATAACAGTTTTAAAAGCAATAAGAATAAAAACAAGTACTTGGGGAGTGGCGGCCTAGTGGTTAGGGCAGAAGGCATGGAGTCCTGAGGTTGTGAGTTTAAAACCCACTCCTGTAGACTGCCACTCTGGCTCTCTGAGCAAGACCCTAAACCCCCGATTGCTCCGAGATTGCTGCAAAATGGGGGGATGGGTTAAATACGGAGAGTTAATTTTGTCAATCTAAAATCAATAAAGTTCAATTTATTTATTTTATTAGTTATTTTAATAAAACCACCAATGAAAGACAAAGAAATAATGACTGATGTGATGCTCTATGAAATACAAAGCAAGTTTGAAAGAGATTTAAAACCAAGTAAACATTAAACTTTAAAGTAACAGCTAGTGCTGCAACGATACCGATACCAGTATCGAACAGGGCCCTTATCCAGCACTAAAATGGTGGTATCAGTATCGGTATCGGCGAGTACCAACAAATAGGGCACTGATACCATTTTGAGAGCCAAAAGTTTGTTCAACTATTGTCACCCATTCCAGGAAGGCAATAAAAAGTTCTACTGGATTCACTTTGTATTAGTCTTTTTCCTGCTTCACAAAGGTAGGCAGCAGCTTGACAAAGCCATGATGGAAATTATTTTAAAGCCAAGTAGTATGTTCTTCATATACACACACACATCAATTTCAAACAGATGGTATCAGCATGGTATCGGTATCGGCTAATACTGTACAGCCAGGTATCGGGTATCGGTATTGGGGACAAAAAATGGCATCGGTGCAACAACAGATTTGAGATATCAGACCAATGACTGACAGAGTTCTGTCATCCATGATCACAAGCTGAGTCCAACAAAAACAGCTTTTGGTTTACAGAGTTCTTGGTTGAGATTTTGGTGCAAAAAGTGAAGGGAATACAAAATTATGTGGTCTTGTAAGCAGACGACCGGTTGATTTCTAAGCCAGCTGAAGATGTTGAAGAGTTGACCAGTCACTGTCACTAAAAAGGAAGTGTTGCTGGTCCCGTTGAAAAAGGCAATCATGCATTAATAATTTTCTTAGTGTTTATAGAGAAGGATAATCATTGACTTTACTATTAAGTCTTATATGATGAAAGCCAGACTTGACGACTGCACTGACTGATTTATTGAAATCTGAATCAAGGATCACAGCAAAATTCCTGACAGAAGCGTCCAGTGGTCCATCAGCGCTGCTGCATCCTGTCAGCAGGTCTGATTTAACAAACAAATGACTTTTTATCACTTAAATAAAGACAGTTTTGTGATATCTAGACTCTCATGTCTGCTAAACTTCTCAGCAAAATCTTAATTTCCTTGATTTTGATGGAGGATAAACATGAATGTCATTGGCATACGATGAAAAGTTGAATTTCTGAAAAATGGACCACAGAGGAGGACGAACAAACAAAATAGGGTAAAAGCAAAAGATCTAAAACTTCAACATAACAGCTGATCCTGCTGGAGGGTGAACCTCCTCCCTGATCCTCTGCTGCATCTAACAGGTTACCTTCCAGGATTGTCTTGTATTTAGCTCGCTTCATCTTTCAGTCGTCTCAGACCACAATCTCAGACCCTGCTGAAGCCAGACATGGACAAAAAGTTCAAATGGAACGTCTCTTGAGTAAAACGTAACTTTTTCCAGGTGTTTGTGTGTCCCTACCAGAGTTATTACGGTTAATTAAAACAAAACAAAACATTAAAACAGTGAAATGAAGAAAACATTATTTGAAATGAATACAATCTTTAATTAAAAAGGAAAAATGATCGTTTTTGTGTGTTAATAAAACTAAAGAATAGTGAAATTACAGCCATAAACCCTTTACTGTTTTTGTTTAGCCGTATTTTTTATAAGCTTTGCAAATATTTGCAAAAATGTAGATTTTGTTTCCCCACAATTAAAGAGAGCTGTAATTGAACCAGTTTTTTTTCCTGCAAATAGTCTATTGTGTTAAGTTTTTATTTTTTTTATATACAGAATTATATAAATACAATACTTTGGCCTTTTCACCTTAAAATAAATCAAGGTCTGAAAAAACTAAAAATGGACTAATGAAAATAACTAATTAAAGAATAAGAAGTAATAAAAAGAGCATTGTTAAACCCAATAAATTAACAAACAATAACTGGGTCAATTGAAGAAAAAATATAGTCAGAACAAAACAAAACTAAATTACACTGAGAAATCCCAAAATTTATTGGGCCTTGTTTCCTACATGGTTTGTGGGATATTAGACTTTCTTCTCAGCCCCTTACCATAAAGCCCAGGTTTGTGGTGAATAATAGTGATCCTGTCAGCTGAATTTTCCAGAAGAGTGTGGATCTGTCTGGTCCCGCTAGGGGTTCAGATGATGGATTATCTTTGTGAGTTGTTTACAACCGAAATTCTGCATTAAAGTTCTCCACAACTCCACCCCCCTCCTTTTTCTGGACTTGTTCTCCAACCAGCCAGTAAAGAACATCTGGATTCATATTGAAATAAAAAAAAAAAAGATCATAAAAGGTTGCACTGGATTTTAATCAGATATATCAGAGTAAAAATATCTGAATATAAATAAATGCAACAATTCTTTAGGATTATAATTTGCAAAATGATCTTTGTTTGGGTTGCTTTCCAACACTGTAGTTATAGGTAGAGATGAATAGGATTACATCTTTGTTTCTACTGACTTCCAGGTGGTTTTGTGAGGGAAAGGAGCTGGAAAACAGCCCCGACATTCAGATCATCACAGACGGCGAGCTGCACTCTCTCATCATCGCAGAGGCGTTTGAGGAAGACACCGGACGCTACTCCTGCTTTGCTTCTAATGTCTATGGGACGGACTCCACGTCGGCTGAGATATACGTTGAAGGTGAGGCTTATGTTTCCTGTGTTAATGTTTCATCCCACCGGCCCCTCAGAGCCTGATCCACATTTCTGTTTAATCCCTCAGGTGCTTCCTCTTCAGACTCTGAGGCCGAACAGTGCTTTGAACATGTAGCCCAGTGAGTTTCTAGCAAATTTCTTTTTACTTTTTTAAAGTTGAATTAAAAGTAAAAAAAAAAAAGGAAATCGGTGCACAAGTTGAATGAATTGTGCCTCTGTGTGAATGTTTTTATGGAGTAAATTTTGTTCCATTATTTTTGCAAACAAAGAACAGATTTTGTAAATGGGAATAAAAAAAAATAAAAACATTTTAAATTGAAATTTGAAAAATGTAATCCAGAAATGAAACCCTGAAACACATTTTAACCTAGATTTTTTTTATTATTATTTATTTTTTTTAATGCATTTTCAGAGTTAAACGGACAAGACAAAAAAGAGGAAAAAAAATAAAATACAGCAAAACAGTAAACAAGTACAACAAAAACAAAAAAAACAAGACAAAACAGTGTCAGCAAATTGAAGAACTGATAAGAGAATAATTATATTATTATTATAATAATAGAGCATATTAAAGCACGAGGCAGAGGCAGAGAGGACAACAAATAATTCTGCAGACATTGTAACAAGTGGATCAACATAAAACATGGGATATCAATAAAAAGAAGAGTGTAATAAAGGATGACAGTATTGATATAATAATAAATAATAAAAAAAAGAATAAAAAAAAAAGGCCAGAAAAGAGTCATTTTAACCCATTATTTTGAATATGTCTATTAAAAGGACCCCACACATCTAGGAACGTATCATGATTGTCTGACAAAGAGTATCGAATTTCTTCGGGATAGATACAGGACACCATATCATTGAGCCATTTCTTAAAGCATGGAGGTGTAGAGGATTTCCATTCCCTCAGAATAACCCGTTTTGCAATCACCAAACCAAACATTAGAGCCTGCTGCAGAGACATGGGAAGAGTAACAGAGAATTTAGAGCAACCCAGAATTATCAAATGCTTTTCCGGATATAGAACTTTGCCATAAGCGTTACTATAAAATTTAAATATTCTGTACCAAAAGTCCATAAGCTCAGGGCAAGAGCAAAACATATGACCCAAAGTCCCATTGTCTGATTTACATTTGTCACAAATAGGAGAGACACTGGGAAACAGCTTATTAAGTTTGGTTTTAGAAAAGTGCAAACGATGGATAACCTTGAATTGAATAAGTTGCAATCTGGAATTAATGGAACAGGTTTTGATCCTTGACAGACTCAAATTCCACATCTCATCTGAAATGTCGACTAGTGTATCAGAAGCCCTGGCCTCTTTTATATGATTAGTAGAAGGAGATGAACTGAAAAGATTAACAACCTAGATTTTTTTTTTAGAGTAATTAATTTCGCTGATGAAGATTCTCAGTCATCCAGATCGCAGTCATTCCGTAAGAAAGGAGTAACTAATTATTTTCTTTAAACACATTTTTTTAAGCCTTATTTGCAAAATTGTATTTATCTTTTTCCACTGATTCTATCTTTTATAATTGAATTTTTTTCCCATTATTTTCTTTTTATTTATGATTTTTAGATTCAGTTTCTCTTCACTTTAAGACCAATGAAAACACTTGATCCTGATCCGCACCAATAAAACTTTAGCCGCTAACGTCCTTTTCACTCCAGAGGAAAACATTCCTGCTTCCAGAAGTGAAGAAAATGTGATCTAGAAAAAATCATTTGGAAAGAATACAATTTTAATCAGTTTTAATAAAACTTTAGAAAAGTTTAATAGTTTTGATATAAAACTTCAGACTGAGAAATAAAACAATAAAAAAAAACTGAAAAATAAATAAAAACAGTAGATTTAATAAATAAATAAATAGAAATTTTAAAAAAATTCTCTCAAAACTTGTTTTTGATTCAATTTGTTTTCAAATTCCCATTAACAAAATGTGTTCTATATTTGCAATAATAATGTTTACCTTAAATTTTTTAGAGCATGTATGTGATCATTGTGAAATTCTGCATCAAAGTCTTTCTTTTAAGATAAATTAATGTTAAAACTTATTAACAAATCTGTTGATGGGTTGTATCTATTCTACTTTTGTCTTTTATCTCTGCTGTTCAAAGGCTGCAGCGAAAACCAGCAAAGTCATCTCCATCTTTACCCCAACCATCAAACCAAACTCCACCTGCGAAGGAGGGCGGCTCTGCAGCACCGCCACCTGCTGCGCCCCCGGCCCAACCACAGGAGGAACTTTCATTAGAACATACCCTCACTGCTCCACAAGTTTCTCTACCAGTCCGGACATCTGCCATTATTCTCCAAGTGCCAGAGCTCTCCAAAGTGTCCCTGGTTCCTCCTGCTGAGGAGGAGCAGACAGTCCTACCTGAGCAGGTGTTTCCAACCTCAGCAGGGGGAACAGAACATACAGAAACTCAGTCTGCATCAGCAGCTGTCCCGGTCCTTTCAGCACTGCAGCTGGAGCAGGCAGCTGAAGCCACATCTACGGCGCCGCCTGTGTCGTCCATCCTGTCACCTGCAGCACAAACTTCCCACCTGCAGGTAAAAAAAAAAAAAAAAAACTAATAGCTTTCCATCTACAAATACAAACCAGCCTCATTTTAATCTTAAATAATAAATCTTTCTGTATGTTTTTGTGCTTTTATGACTCAGACTTCAACTATCAGCCAGCATCATTTAGAAGAAATAAACGAACAACCTGTCATGGCAGCCCCAGTGTTCACAAAGGTAGTGTAATTCCCGGCACAGTTCATACCAAAGAAAACAGATTATTTATTTTATGTTTTTTAATTTATCCTGTTTTGTACCTAAAGAGCCTGCAGGACCTGAGCGCATCAGAAGGCCAGCTGGTGGTGCTGGAGTCCCGTGTGAGAGGAGTCCCATCCCCTCGGGTCAACTGGTACAGGGAGGGAAAACTCATAGAGGACTCTCCTGACTTCCGAATCCTACAGAAGAGTAAGCTTTGCTTCTTTTGCCATCATGTCCCTTAACTTATATATGAAAGATACAACCAATCTTTAAGCTGAAAAAACGACTCTCTGTGGGGCCCTAAATCTCTGACAGCGTTGATGCTCCTATGGAAGATCTTCAGCAGTTTAAAGCTGAAGATTTCAGCAAAATTTAGTGTAGGAATATTTTAGAAAAGTTTCCTCTCCAATTGAAATCTTATTTTTGTGAAGTTTGCTGTCGGTCCTTCCTCTCCCCGTGTTGAGATGAAGTCTTGAACAGGGTTCCATGAGATATTCTAACCTTTTTTTATCGAACTAACTGGATTTTATCTAGTTAGTTTATTAGATTTCAATTTGCAATAAATGGTCAACAATTTGAATTTTCCTTCTACTTTTTTTTGTTTCTAACTTGACAAATTACATCTTTGCTTTGGCAAGAAGTTGCAGCTCTGAAAGGGCAGAAACTGTAAACACCTGCAGTACTAAATAAGGGAAGGTCATATATATTAATGATTCCACTCAAATTATCTCTTTATTTAGTATAAATGAATTAACTCATAGTTTGGATGTCATTTCAGATATTTTGTGTAACTAATGTTGGTGTCTGTTCTTGTTTCAGAGCCCAGATCTCCGATGGAATCAGGTACACGTCTCATTCAACCACTGTAGGTCAGAAACGCCATAGTTTGCTGCACCGAAGCAGCTGTTTGTCTGTTAGAGAAGCTGTGGTGTAAACAAAGCCCACTGGGGAAGTGTTTAAAGTTCTCAGCCGAAGCTCTTCTTCTGAACATAAGCCAGGGCTGCTATTCCCACAAACTGGACCATATATGGTATCCCCCCGTCAATGGCTGATATGGTCATCCTGCAGAAGCTGCACACTGACTGCTGGCTCAATGGTGTACAGAAAAACGCAATGCTGAACCGTTTGACACCATGCACGGTTTTTAATCTTTTTTCTTGCAGAGGAAATATGCACGTTGGTCATAGCTGAGGTTTTTCCTGAGGATTCAGGGATGTTTACCTGCACAGCCAACAACAATTATGGAACAGTATCCAGCACTGCTGCTCTGAGGGTCCAAGGTAAAACTTCCACTTTAAATTGAAAGATGTGCTTTTTTTTTATTTAAACTTATAAATCTTAATCTGTGTTGTTCTTCAGCCAATGGCAGCAGCAGCTCCCATGCGAGGCCTTTCAGTGGCTTACAGTCAGAGTCCCGCCGAAGCCAAGAGCTCACCCCATCGGGTGTGAACTGTCAACCAGAGGTTACAGTGAGTGGCAGCATCAAGCCCCACGCCAGCACCGTCCGCCTTGAACCGCTGGTTTCCAGCACGTTACGCCTGGAACCTTTAAACACCAGCACCCTCCGTCTGGAACCCTCCATCCTGAACCTCAGTGCAGCCTCCGTCCACCGGGAGCTGCAGGGACCCAGTGGAGCACATCATGATCACCAGAGCCAAAGGCAGATTTTCTCCAGTCAAAGACCCTTCACTGTTTCCCCTGCAGTGGTGAATACGTCTGAGCAGAAGGCGCCTGGACCTTCAGACCGAGGCCCCCATGCTAAGGCCGCCCTGACCCCCCCTAACGGCAGCTCTGGTGTGGTCCCTTTGCCCGACCCTCCGCCTAACTCCTGCCTGAAAACAGGCACCCTGACAAACCACAGAGACTCCCGCTCCAGCTCCAGAGTCGGCCTGCGAGTGCACTTCAAACTCCCCGAGGATGAGGAGGACGAACAAGGGGACACCTCTCACAACTCTGATGAAGACCTCAATCTGGAACTGTCCAGCAAAGAGCCTCCACCAGTGCTGGCCAAACCCAAACTGTGAGTAGAACCAGGAGGGGGTGTGGGTAGGGGGTGTTTTCACCAGGGATCCAGAGTGTCCTGTCTTTTCTGGGACTCTGAGGGATGTGGTAACAGCAGCAGAGGAGGCGGTCGTTTCCTCCGACACCCCCTCAGACAGCAGCTATAAGCATTAAAGCTCTTAAACTCTCACATGCAGACAGAAAATGCAGGTCTTCAGGCTTTCTAAAACAAAGGATGGAGTTTTTTATTTGTAAGTTTGCTTCTTTTTATTTCTATCATTTATAGCAGCGATGTGGATTAAAACTGTTGTTACATTTTTATTTTACTGTTTTTTAATTTAATTTACGATTACAGTTTAAAATAAAAGTTTACTGCTTGTAAAAAAAAAAAAAAAATCAAGAAAGAGGTGATAAAGAAGAGCTAAAATCCACCGACATTGAAAGAGAATCTTATTTTCAGCCGAGGTGGTTCTGTTTGTGTTGATTCCATAAAAGGACACCTCTGTATTCCTCATGCATGCTCCATATTTAATCAGGTTCACTGCATGAATAAAACACACATAGCTCTGCAAAAGTATTCACTCCTCTTGAGCCTTTTTTACATAACGACAAAGTTAAACTTCACTGTTATTTTTAGAAAACACTATACATGGTAATGCACATCTATAAGATAAGGAGAGCAATAATCAGATAAGTGAATAAGGCACTAATTATCTTGGGAGGAGCTGCTAGAAACCCCTTAAATGGTGTTTTGGTCAAATAGGATCAGCGCTAAATGTTTTTTGCCCTATATAGACTGCACAGAACCCTGAAAACCCCACCTGAATGGTGATACAAGGTGGTGGCAGCATCATGCTGTGGGATTGCTTATTAGAGATGGATAAAGACTAGAAGAAACACTGGAAGGAATCCTGATTTATTTTCTATTGAAACATGTTTTTTTTTATTTTTATTAAAACCTCAATAAAAGGTCAGAGTGAAAGGGGGGTGCAGGGCTCTGATGCTCCCTCAGGGGGACCTGTTCATGCGTAATTGTTACTGTGTTGTCATCCACAGGGACCCGGCTCAGCTCCAGCTGCTGCACAACCAGGTCCTCATGGAGCAGCAGCAGGAAAATGAACCTCACGCCAAACCGCAGTCCCAACCCCCATTCCAGGTCCAGGGTCCCATAGAATCTCAGCTGTGGTCTGCCAGAACCCACCGTGAACCCCAGGGGTCATCCTTTCAGTCACATCATGTTCCTCCATCTGCGGCTCCACTCAGCTCCACCGCACCTCCTGCTCCTTCGTTCAGCTCCCCCCCAGCACTTAGCTCCAGCTCCTGGACCCCTCCTCCTTTTCCTCACCTCAGCACGCCCCCCCTGGTTGGTCAGACCAACACCTTCCACTCCTCCCATCTGAACCTGTCCCCTGCAGCTGTGAGCAGAGCTGCACCTAAAGTCAGCTTCAGTTCCCCCCCTGCACCCAAGCTCAGCACAGTTCCATCAGATTCAGCCTCCACCTTGCTGCAGATCACATCTCCAACTCCTCAGCTCAGGAGCACCCACGCCTCCCTCATGAACCTGACAGCCGTTTCCTTCAACTACACCCGGCCTAAGGAGTTCATAGCAGCGCAGACCTTCTCACCTGTCAGGAGTCCTTCTCCCACAGAATCCCCGGTTCCTCTGCTCCAAGAGCTGGCTGCTGGGCTCAACTCTTCGGCAACCAGCTCCCCGATCCCCCCGCCGTTCTCTCCACCACTCAGATTCTCCCCTACAAGAATTCTCAAGTCCCCCACCAGCCCTCCATCCAACCTGTCGTCACCCACTCCGGGGCAGGGGCCCTTCCTGAACAGCACACCCGGCCTACGAGCCCAGTCCCCCCCTCAGGCCTCCTCTCCTACCTCCAGCACCTCCTCCCCCAGCCCCATTCAGAACCCGGTGGCCTTCCTCAGCTCCGTCCTGCCTTCTCTGACCCCGAGTCAGCCCACCAACTCAATGGGCCTTCCCAAAGGAGCTCCATCAGGGTAAGTTCCCCCGGACTAACGGACATGAGAATAAAAATCTTTACTAAATCTTTATCCTCTGTCTCTGCAGGGTCAGAAAGAAGACCCCCAAAACACGTCTGCCATCAACTGGAGGCATCCATGAAAGCAAGGAGATTCTCCTACAGGACATCCAGAAGAAACTCCGATTTAAAACTGAGGCTCCTCAATTGGTACATCAGCAGGTACTGGCTAATCTCTGGATGACTTGAAATTCTCTTTTCTCTTTCTCTGCAAGCTATTAGTTAATCTTATGCTTCACATATTAAAATCATGCACCAGGACTGATGTAAACATCCCACATAAGGACATAACATGAACATTTTAGAGAAAGAAACAGAATCAACCCCCCTAAGAATCTCTTTAGTCATGCAAATTTTAAAAATCCTATAAAGAATTTAGGTCTGATGGTAGGAGGAAAGCAGATTTTGTGTCTGATGAACCATTTCTGAGTCTATATGCTTTGGTTCATTATCCTGCTGACTCATCTAACGACAAAACGGTAGTGAAGAGGTGCAGGCTGGGTTCACCAAGTCTCCTTACATCCGTTAGTCATCTACATGCTCAAGATTAGGGAGTCAAATCAAAGAGAAAGCCTTTATTTGTCCTACCTTTACAAGCATAATATGGAGCGGTCAATAGAGAGGATTCATTCATCTTGTTGGTGACGAATAGAGCGGTGCCAAAAAGTAGTTATTCAACCCCTGAAGTTCACCTGCTTAGAAAGATGAGAGACTAGATGCTTGATCTATGGGGGGGTGGGGTGAATAAATCCAGGAAATCACATTTCAGGATTTTAAAAGAATTTATTTGTAAATTATGGTGGAAAATGATTGTTTGGTCGATAAGCAAAATTAAAATTAAAAATAAACTTTGTTGACAGTAACAGAGGTCAAAGATTTCCCATCAGTCTCCTCCAGGTTTTCACAATGTAGCTGCTATTTTGCTCTGTTCCTCCATCAAATCTCACTGGAAAAAATCGAGATAAGTCATTTTTTCTTAAAATAAGTGCATTTTGTCTTTAATTGAGGAGGTAAAAGAGACATCTTGGAAATGGAACAAGACAATTTAAACTTAAAGTAAGTTTTATATATATATATTTTTATATTTTATTATGCACCGTGGGGTTGAGGGGATGGAAATTTCATCTGTGTTGTATGTTTACATGTAGCACATTTGACAATAAAGTTGAGTTGAGTTGAGTTAAAAAACTATTGCATTGTCTAATGATCTTATTTTAAGTGTAAAACTATTAATTTCATTGGCAAACTATCTAATTTACCTACTCAAATTAAGGGTAAATACACTTAATTTAAGAAATGTCTACTTATTTCTAGATCGTTTTTTCCAGTGCTCCTGAGCTGTGATGTTTTGGGGGCGTTGCTAGGCAAAACAGGCCTTCAACTCCCTCTACTAATTTTTATGAAATGTTTTTAATTCAGCTGCTCCTTCATTGTCCAGCGGAAAGTTCAACCCTCTTTAACTCTCTCACTGATGGCAGGTATGGGCCTAAAATCTCTCCATAAATCACCGCCACACTGGAAAAATGTTTCAGAAATAAGTTAAAAGTTCTTAAATTAAGGGTATTTACCCTTAATTTGAATAGGTAAATGATATAGTTTGCCAATGGAATTAGTATTTTTACTCTTAAAATAAGATAATTAGATAATATACACTTGAAATAAGACAATGCAGTTGTTTTTTCTTATTTTAACTGTAAATTGTCTTGTTTCATTGGCAAAATGTATCTTTTACCTCCTCCATCCAAGAACAAATTCACTTATTTTAAGAAAAAATGACTTATCTAGATTAGATTTTTTCCAGTGCATTCATTCTTCCCTTAACACGATCAGTCGTTCTGTTCCCTTTAAAGAAAAAAAGCCCCAAAGCATAATGCTTCCACCCCCATGCTTCACAGTAGGTTTGATGAGTTGAGTTTGAGCTAAAATGTTTATTTTCTTTTTTATCTGACCACCTATTGTTCTCCTAATCCTTTTCTGAATCATCCACAAGCTCTCTAGCAAATGTCAGATGACCCTTAGCAGATTTTTTTTTCTCATTTTGTCTCATAGTTCAATTCTACCTTTGATAAAAAAAAAAAAAAAAAAAATACAAGCCTTTCTCATCTTTCTAAGTAGAAGAACTTTCACAATCAGTGTCTGACTCAATATTTTTTGCCCCACTTTAGGTGGTTCTGTTGTGAAATTTAAAAAAGGTTCAATTGCCTGTTGCAATGTATAGTAGCTGATCTATGATGCCTGATTAGAAAGCATGAACAATTTGACACATTGGGACATTTCGAATTTAAATCCTGTGACCTCAGCCTTAAACTTGAAAAAAAGGTCATCATTTTTACCGGGTGTGTCAACAGGTTTGGAGGGTGCTGCATGTATGCATTACCCCCTTCACTTCAAAGCCATCATCATCCATGTCAGTCATCACTGTCTCTTCACACACAGTAACAACATACAGAATGCATGCTGGTAGTTGCAGCTTGTTTGTTTTCTCTGCTCGTACATGTTTGTACCATTTGTGTGTCTTTGGTGTTCATCCATCCCTGTCCTCTCGTAGAAGCTGAGTAATCAGGGGAAAACAGCGAGCAGACTCCTTGGACCAAACATTGCTGCTACTGTCATTAACTATGATGAGGTACAAGGACCTTCCATGGTGCAGGCTCTGCTTTGCTCAAGGCTGTATGAGTTAGCATCTCAGACTGCAAAAACAAGCCATAAATATCAACATATTTTCATTCTCTTCCCTATAATATCTTCAATTAATATTTCTAATAGCTCATATAAGCTTTTGTTGACTAATATATAATGTGCACGAGCCATTCAATCCAAACTAAGGATGAAAATTTTGATTTTCATCCTGATTTTGTGCAGCCCACAGACTGCATTTCAGGTTTAACCCCCTCTCTTCTTTTAAATTAGAATTAGGGCAAATTTATTACTGACAAATTAAAATCTTACTTTAAAACATTCATGGTACACCAACAACAAAAACACACACACAAAAAAACTACCTCTTAAAATTAATTTATTTAGTTTCATAGTAAATAGGACCTTTATGTGACTTTTATTAAAAATCAGACTTTTCTGCAACCAAATTTGCTTTTATTTGATTTGTTAAACTGGCCTAAATGCAGAAAGCATTTTTAAAACAGAGAGATCAAAATAAACTATTTTCTATAATTTCAATTAGGCCCCCGAAAGAATATTCAAACATATAAAAGTTTAGGATCTATAATACTGCTAGGATAATTATCATTGATGATTTGTGAGTTTATCACACGTTAATATTAGCTGTCGGAACTGATGTTTCCCACAATAGTTAATCTAATTGAGACGGTTCCTCTGTCTGGATATACATTTATAATCTTCATTCTGCACATGCCAAAGATTTCAGAAAGGAATGAGAGCGGCGTCCTTCGGCTAAGAACAAACTGTACAATTTTGAGACACTGAAAAAATATAATGCAACCATTTTTGGCATTTACTTAATGATATTTAGTTACTTTTTACACAATTTAATGTATGATGTAATGATGTGGCAGACTAGAGATGTATAAAATGCCTTTTTAACTGTTAATCGTGGCCACTTCCTGAGAGGTGAGTCTGGAGGTGAGCAGTTCAAAAGGCATTTTATACATCTCCAGTCTGCAACATCATCACATCATTACATCAAACATGTTAGCAGAGGAGTGGACATCCATTACACTTTGTTCTTAGCTGAAGGACGCCGCTCTCATTCCATTGACAGATCTTTGCCACGTACAGAATGAAGATTATATCTGTATATCCAGACAGAGGAACTGTTCTAATTAGATAAACTATTGTGAAAAAAAAACATTTTTGACAGTTTTGACATGAATAGGCAGCTAATATTAAGGTGTAATAAACTCCGACATCATCATCATGTCATCATCAACAGAAAATCAAACTGTTCAGTTGTTGAATTAAGAAATGAGATGCTTAGTTTTTTATTAGAGCAGGTGGAAAAGAACTGCAGTATTTTTTTGTGATTTAGTGAGTACCTACTTTATGGAGGACCAACTCTGCCATATTTAAAAATAAATACAGAAATAAATAAATGCTCAATAGATATATAAGCATACAATTAATTGCCAACAAATACCAGTGGAGCTCCGAAGCTAACGGCAGCCAGGTCGAACCGCAGCGTTCTAATGACTAGAACTAGAACGCGAGTAGGGACTTTGCCAAATACAACGAAAAAGTGCCATCATAGCCAGCGGTCCTTCACACACGGCTATGCCGAGAGAGGGCCGCTGCAGACCTGCTGCGGTTCGACCTGGCTGCCGTTAGCTGCGGAGCTCCGCTGGTTGCCGCGGTCCTCTCAAGTTCGGAACATTTTCCTTTAAATGACGCATTAAATCTGTGAATGGGCCATATGGTGATGCTTAAAAGTATAATGTTCTCGCCTCAAATTATCTTAAAACGTAATTTTATTGAACAACAGCAACAGAAAAGAGAACATTTAACTTAGTACTCTGAGCTCTGTGAGTTAAGAAGATGGGCCGCCAAGCCAACCAATGAGCAGAAGTTGACTCTCTAGGACACACCCTCTCCTCATTTGCATAATGAGGCAGAAATGCATACAGAAATGTAAAAAGGGCAGGCAGAAATGTTAAAAGGGAAGGGGGAAATGTTAATGGGGAAGGCAGAAATGTAAAAAGGGAAGGCAGAAATGTAAAAAGGGCATGCAGAAATGTTAATGGGGAAGGCAGAAATGTAAAAAGGGAAGGCAGAAATGTAAAAAGGGCAGGCAGAAATGTTAATGGGGAAGGCAGAA
>NW_015150464.1:978109-980517 GCF_000732505.1 Cyprinodon variegatus
AAGGGAAGGCAGAAATGTAAAAAGGGAAGGCAGAAATGTAAAAAGGGAAGGCAGAAATGTAAAAAGGGCAGGCAGAAATGTTAATAGGGAAGGCAGAAATGTAAAAAGAGAAGGCAGAAATGTAAAAAGGGCAGGCAGAAATGAAAAAAGGGAAGGCAGAAATGTTAAAAGGGAAGGCAGAAATGAGGGCAGGCAGAAATGTAAAAAAAAAAATATATAAAGAACAAAAAAATAAATAAGGTAAATATTACAAAGGCGAATAAATAAAGAAGCTAATTAAAAGAGTTATATACTGTTATGTCTCACTGTATAATTTAATTTCTACTTACATTTATTTGTTGATTGTATTTTTGTTGGCAATTAATTGTATGCTTATATATTTATTGAGCATTTATTCATTTCTGTATTTATTTTTAAATATGGCAGAGTTGGTCCTCCATACCTACTTGACTTGACCTGTGAAAAAGTTCTGACCCCGTGTTTTGAACGGATGCCCTTTGTTTCTCGGTCGTGTTTTTGTTTGAAACGTGTTTGCATGGGGCTGCAGTATCAGTTTTTTTAGACAGATTTGTCGTAAAAACAAACACATCATGCAGTAACCTGGAGTATTCGGACATGGTGGCGTAAATTTTTCCAGGAGTACAAAGTGTCCAATTTCGAGCAGCGGTTGATGAGTGAGATCGAGTTCCGTTTAGAGCGGACGCCGGTGGAGGAGTCGGACGATGAGGTGCAGCACGACGACATCCCCACTGGGAAATGCATCGCGCCGCTCTTCGACAAGAAGCTGAAGAACTACAAGGCCATGGAAGGCGTGCCCGTAACTTTCAGCTGTAAAGTTTTGGGGGTCCCTCCTCCAAAGGTGAGACGGTAACAGAACCCACTCGTACCTGTCGGGCCCCTCATCTCTTCTTGTTTTCACAAACATATTTGTTCCTGATCAGGTTTACTGGTTCAAGGATGGCAAACAGATCCTGAAGAAGAACACTCACTACCAGAAGATAAGAGAAGGTGACGGGACCTGCTCCTTACACATCGAGTCCACCACCAGTGACGATGATGGAAACTACACCATCATGGCAGCCAACCCACAGGTATGACTTCATCCTTCCTCTTCTTCCATCAATGCCTCCCTTCTTGACGCTCTGGCTGATTATGAATCTGCTGTTGATCATCAGGGACGAATCAGCTGTTCGGGACATTTGATCATCCAATCTGGACCTCCACAAAGCCGGCTGACGCCTATCCAGTCTCAGAGGTGAGCAGATGTGGGACAAATGGGACAAACTGTGAGCGACAAGCAGTGACATAGAGCAAAGGGGACTATTATTCTGAGATGGAATAATCTGACACACTTTAAGCTGTAGATGTTTAATGGAGCAAAAAGGATGAGAACAATCTCACCAGGACATAACTCCATCAGAACCATATGGGACTGCCCACATCTAAATATATGAAAATAGATTTAACAAGGTTTAACGCCCCTCATCTTAAGAAATAGTTCATTTGTTTATTTAAAAAGAAATGAAAGATGGGTATCATCAAACTAAAAATGTTTAATCACCAGCTCCTTTTCAGTAGCATTTCACATGCTAATGTTAAATGCGCTTTGCTTGATGAACAGTTTTTAGCTTCCTTGTAGAGGCCACTAGGTGTTCAGCTTAAATGTGCCAGCATTGCAGGAACGTCATCTTATCATGCATTACTAAGCAAGGCTGTCAGACAGGCCCATAGCATCACTGGTTCTCCACTATACTCAGCAGTAGCAACCCGTCTTTTACTTTGTGTTGCTAAAAAGCTTAATGTTAGTCCCAAGAACACAGATCCATTTTGGTTTTCTAAACTTTACAAATCCCATTTTAGTCAGCCTCCAATGCAGACATTAGACCTCATGAACAGGTCACTTTCATCTTTCAGTGTGTCCGCTCCATCACTCCTACAGCCGGGAATACACTGTATAATATTTTCAATCGTTGCACCCAGCTACAGCTCACATTGTACGACGAAACCGCAGACTTTAAAAGTTGTATGTTCTCACACTGTGCGATCCGACACTCTCATGCAATCTACCCGCTCACACTGTACGTCAGAAGACCACATCTGACTCAGCTCAGCAGTGAGAAGGCCGTTACTCTGGCTCATCTCTACAGAGGCCAAATTAGTAGATATTAGTAGAATATAAAGCTTAGTAGAGAGAAATATGCTGCCTTGGCAATTTGTGCAATTTTCTGCTGAAAGCCCTAAAAAGAAAAGGCAACGCTTGTTTATAGATGCTGGAGATCGGCCTGTTTTCCAGTGTAGTCCTGTTTCTCTGACTGAGTGGATGTGCTCTCTTCGTCCTCTGACATGGGAGCTGGCTTGGAGCTCGTCTGCCTGGCTGTGTGTTTCCTGGACGGGGCCGCCTTTTACAG
>NW_015150464.1:981372-984374 GCF_000732505.1 Cyprinodon variegatus
ATTTCTGTATTTATTTTTAAATATGGCAGAGTTGGTCCTCCATACCTACTTGACTTGACCTGTGAAAAAGTTCTGACCCCGTGTTTTGAACGGATGCCCTTTGTTTCTCGGTCGTGTTTTTGTTTGAAACGTGTTTGCATGGGGCTGCAGTATCAGTTTTTTTAGACAGATTTGTCGTAAAAACAAACACATCATGCAGTAACCTGGAGTATTCGGACATGGTGGCGTAAATTTTTCCAGGAGTACAAAGTGTCCAATTTCGAGCAGCGGTTGATGAGTGAGATCGAGTTCCGTTTAGAGCGGACGCCGGTGGAGGAGTCGGACGATGAGGTGCAGCACGACGACATCCCCACTGGGAAATGCATCGCGCCGCTCTTCGACAAGAAGCTGAAGAACTACAAGGCCATGGAAGGCGTGCCCGTAACTTTCAGCTGTAAAGTTTTGGGGGTCCCTCCTCCAAAGGTGAGACGGTAACAGAACCCACTCGTACCTGTCGGGCCCCTCATCTCTTCTTGTTTTCACAAACATATTTGTTCCTGATCAGGTTTACTGGTTCAAGGATGGCAAACAGATCCTGAAGAAGAACACTCACTACCAGAAGATAAGAGAAGGTGACGGGACCTGCTCCTTACACATCGAGTCCACCACCAGTGACGATGATGGAAACTACACCATCATGGCAGCCAACCCACAGGTATGACTTCATCCTTCCTCTTCTTCCATCAATGCCTCCCTTCTTGACGCTCTGGCTGATTATGAATCTGCTGTTGATCATCAGGGACGAATCAGCTGTTCGGGACATTTGATCATCCAATCTGGACCTCCACAAAGCCGGCTGACGCCTATCCAGTCTCAGAGGTGAGCAGATGTGGGACAAATGGGACAAACTGTGAGCGACAAGCAGTGATATGGAGTAAAGGGGACTATTATTCTGAGATGGAATAATCTGACACACTTTAACCCTTTAAAGGCCGATCCAAGAATAAAACAAAACAGAAAATTACTTTTTTTGGGCTGAATTCCTTATTTGCCCTTTTAACAAAATATGTAAAAAGAAAAAACAGAAATAGATTTTTGATATTAATAATTTATTACTATGCGATAAGTCAAGATTATATTTTGTGTAGTCTTCTACTGGCTGTTATCAGGTATATCTGATTGTGTATATTAGGATTTTAAGAAACTGTATGTCTCAAATTTGGCATTACAGGGTTAATGTTCATGCAGACCAATAGAAAAGTCCAACTCTAGAGCTGGAGAGATTATGATCTGCAAAACGCAATTTGAAAAAGAGGCTCTTAAAATATAAAATAAGAAATTTGAATTACAATGTGAATAAAAAAAAGAATGGGAAGATAAAATCTGAGAAAACCGCAAATTTACTGTCAAAACGCTTTGATAAGGAAGTTTTAAAAAGTTTCATTAACCAAATTTGTATTTACAACAATAGTGGTACAAAATTCACTCCATACTGATGATTCCAGGGTTCGAGCTCGCATCCAGGAGGTTGAAGGAGAACAAACCCAGGAGCGTTTCTTCCAACCTCACTTCCTCCAGGCTCCTGGAGACATGACGGCTGACGAGGGGAGACTGTGCAGACTGGATTGCAAAGTAGGTCGCCTGATGGGTCAGAAAACCCTGTGAGAACAATGAAGATAGTAAAACCAAAAAAGTTAAAACAAACCTGGACGTTTGTTTTCCAAATTTAAAGACGTTTCGCTTCACATCCAGGAAGCTTTTTCAATTCAAAATGAAGATGTTAAACTTCACCTCACTCTTGGTGTTTTATTTCCAGGTGAGTGGGCTCCCCAACCCTGAGCTCATGTGGCTGGTCAACGGGAGGCCCATCTATCCAGACTTTAACCACAAGATGCTGGTGCGGGAAAATGGCATCCATTCTCTGGTCATTGACCCCGTGACGCAAACTGATGCGGGAACGTATACCTGCATTGCAAGTAACAAGGCGGGGCAGAGCTCCTTTAGTCTGGAACTGAAAGTCGTTGGTGAGGTCTACATACATATAAATCATTTCCTGTTTACTCATTTGCAATAAAATAAGAAGAACTAATGTTGTCTTCCTACTTTAGAGAAAGAGAGGAAGCACCCGCCTCAGTTCCTGGAGAAGCTACAGAACATGGGCATCCCTGAGGGGGCCCCGGTGAGGCTGGAGTGCCGCGTGGCGGGAATGCCGCCGCCAGCCATCTTCTGGAAGAAGGACAATGAGACCATTTCCAAAACGAAGAGCAGAATGAGGTTAGTTGGCTGTCAGACCCCTTCATAGCAATGGGGGTGGGGGTTGTTTGGTGTCTTTTTAGGGCCTTAACAATGCAATAAAACGTTTTCACGCCCCTCTACTTTTAAGCATATTTTAAAAAGAGTAAACATATCTTTTCAAAGACTTTTATAAATCTATAATAAATGCTCATATTTGAAGGTATTAATATTTACACCCATATCTTAATATTAGTTCTTCTTCTTGGGTTTGTCTTAACAAGCTTGGTTTGTTTTGGAGATTTTCACCCCTCCTTCACTGCATGATTCTGCCCTTTTTTAGGTTCTATTTAACTTTTCTGTTCAAGTCTTCAGTTACACTTTGATTTATGTCTTTCTGTGTTCTCAGGGTATTTGGTTTCATTTATATTTTGCCCTTCTAGTTGTTTTCTGGTTGTATTTGACAGCTGTTGTATTTCTTGTTTACTCTCTGTCCCCCCATTGTGTCAGTCTCCTTTCCCCTTCTAGATCCTTCTGTCCACATCTGCTCCCAATCATTTGATTAGTCCATTAATCGTTCTCTTTGGCATATGTATATATAAGAGGATGAATTATTACTAACTTGTTTTAAGGTATATCAGGTCAAGCTGCTGTTAAGAGGAGCTGATGGAGATAAATTCAGCTGTTTTGCTCCTAATCGGCTGTAAATCTGATTACACTGTCAGGGAGTGAAGTGCATTAAAAATAATATTTACTATCACTGTATTTTAAATAATTATCATAATTATCTC
>NW_015150464.1:986085-993253 GCF_000732505.1 Cyprinodon variegatus
CAATATGCACAGACATGGTTTGAAAAACAACCGGTTGTTCTCATCAACAATCTTCCGATGTCTTTCATTCATCGAAGCCAGACTAAATTACACATTTAATCTCACATTTAGTCTGGTTTATCAGGCTACTTTTTTTTGGCTTTTTAAAGGACCATTCATTTTTTTCCATTTAAATTTATCTCTCATTTTTTTCAATCTGAGATCATTCTGACCACTGTCTACTGCAGGTAACATACTGACATCTTTCTACTAATCAACACAACCCTCCACTAGAATAACTGAGCCATCCCTTTAAGATAATGTTAATATTTTATTTCCATTCTTCTTCAGTGTCTCGTTTCCTGTCTATAATTTTACCTTCAAAAGGTCATAAAAAAAATCTAACTAGAAATAAGTCTAATTTTTTTTCTGTCTGATTTTCAGCATGAACCAGGATACCACAGGATATGTGTGTCTTCTTATTCATCCAACAACAAAGGATGATGCCGGCTGGTACACAGTGTCAGCAAAAAATGATGCTGGAGTTGTATCTTGCACCTGCAGACTTGATATCTATGGTAAATACTCTGTGTAGCTGTCAGGTTTCTGCAGATATCCGCTCTGTCTGTGTAGTAATACCAGCTTGCTGCTGCATCTTCAGCTCAGTGGCATCAGAGTATCCCAGCACCAATGAGGAAAGCTCCACGAACGAGCAGCCGCTACGCCGCTCTGACAGGCCAGGGGCTCGACATTAAGTCGGCTTTTTCCACGTCAGACACCAGCCCCATCCTGTTCGCCAGCTCGCCTCCAGAGTCCACCCTGGAGAGCGAGGAGCTGTGAGCGCACGCCGTCGTGGGGATCCTTGGAGGACTTTCTGTGGCCCCCGAAGACACAAACAGGAGGAAAAAAAATTAACCAATCAGATTTTGTGTGATACGTTTGAAGAGTAACAGTCAGATTGCAGCAGCGATGTCATTCGTTAAAACAATCAGCACTAATAGATTTTTTTTTCACCATTCCTATTTACTCAAAACATTTAAACAAAGTGTTACATGCAGAAAAAAAAAACATACAGTCTTAGCAAAGCCTCATGAGCCACTTGTGGAGATGGATATTTCTCTCGTTTGGGTTTGACTGATATGCTTTTGACTTAATAATTAGCTGTAAAGAAAAGATGAATGCTTAATGCTGCTGACATCTGCTCTTGTTAGTCCTGGTCGTTTACCACCTATTATTACTGCAAAGCCAACATACCTGTACTGCTCATAGCGATTACAAGTTATTGCTTACCAACATCCAAATGTATGAGTATATGCATGCATACAGACACTTTTCAGGTCCTTTTACTTGTTTTTTTTTTGTTTTGTTTCATTTGTTTTTCTCAAATTAGAAATAGGAATAGGCTTAAACTTTTTTCTTACCAATTTATACAAAATTTCCCCAAATTATAATGTGGATCCTTTCAGAGGAAATCTTGAATAATGCCATCGGTGATACTGTTGATAACAAAAAAAAAACCTAAATACACACAGTACTCTGAAATAGTACAGTTTACAGATATTTCCTACTTTTGTCTTTTTTTTCACACAAGAATGTCTCAAACATCAAAAGTAAGGGAAGAAAACTTATCCAAACCAGCCTGACCTCACCTGAAAAAAGTGTTTAACAATCTTTGTCTATGATTAATTAGACATATTTGGTTCAGTTTCACTACCCAAACCCAGTCCTGATTATTACAGAATCCAAACAGAACCCGTCTGACAACATGAAGTAGGAAATAATATGTCAAAAAAGAGCAAATCCCACCAATATCTGAAGAAATTCAAGAGAATATGTGAAATATGTGCTAAAATTAGTCTGGGAGAGTTAACAAAATTATTTCTAAAGCTTTACGACTCAGGGGGAACCTTCCCAGGACTTTTTGACCGACTAAAAAAAGTAGGAATACACAGATTTATCAGCCTTGATTTCCTTAATTTTGGGAAATGGTTGATCAGCGTTCCTTTGATGTGAAACCGAGCTTTCCCTAAGATCTCATCTACCTCTGAAAAGGTCTGAAAATCAATGCTCTAAAGTTTAGAGTCTAAACTTTGATTTATATTTAGGAGCAGTCATTTCAGAAGTTCACAGGTACTGATTAATGCCTTTCATCAAGACAGGACTGAATATTTAAGGTAATTTAAAAATCTGTATGTCAGGCAGATCAGGAATCATGAAATAGGAAACCTGCAAAGTAATTAAAAAAAAACCCAGAATGACATCTAAAGGTTTGCATGCCTCGATAGCCTCAGGTAGCTAAGGTTCATGACTCAGCAATAAGAGAAAAGGACTGGGCAAAAAAATTCTTTGAGATGTTTACCAAAATGAAAACAAAGCCCGCTTCCTACTATTACAGAAAAAAACAAAAACAAACAACAGATACTTAATTATGGTGTAGGCTTGCAAAGCATTTAAGAAGAAGAGTTTAAGATGAAAAGAACCAAAAGGCCCAGAATGTCCCTTCTTGGATGCAGGTGGAAGAGACTAACCTGACTCCGCCAGATGGATTTGCTCCGCATATCCATCTGGAAACCTTCCGTTGAAGTAATTTTGGGAAGGGGCGAAAATACTGGTTAGCTGATTGGCCTATGTTGGTGATAGACGGGCCAAATAAACCAATCAGATCAACGAAGCATATGACGTAACAGAGCGACGACGAAGAGGAGCCAATTGATAGATCAAACTCTTGCCAAAACCAGTCGGGAGAAAAGCAAAACATCTTTTCCTCTGAGAAAAGCCTCCAGAGCAGTGTTTTGCTCTTCTTTCAGTGAAGAAATACTCTGGAATTCCAATAAAACTTGCTCGATAGCCACGCTAACGCTAGTTTCATCGGCTGAAGCCGCCATGTTCTTTAGACTGAACTGTCGCGCTTCTCGTTGCGTCACACCTCAACCCGCCTCAAAGCCAACGCTGATTGGACGTTCGTTTGGTGAACGGCTCCAAATTTTCTTTAACGGAGAGTCTCCAGACTGATCTGCGAGTGAAATCTTGAAAGCTCGCGAGATCAGGATGGTCCCACGAGGCTAGGAAGAGACCAAAGCACACAAACTTATTTTAGCCTCTTGTGTTTTTGCAACTCTGTAAAAACACATTTAACAAGTAAACTAAGTTTCATTAGACTTTATTTTTGCAATATCTGTGAGATGATTTGAAAGAGAACTGTAAGTCCTCTATCAGTAGTAGACACACTGGATAAAAGCTGATAAAAATGCCTCTACAGTGACCTCTAAAACGTACATGTAGAGATAAAAATGAAGCTGTGGAAGTTATTTATATACAAAAGCTTCAGAATGTTAATGAAAGTCAAACGAAACATAAACTACGTAAAACTGAAAACAGTATCAAAGTTTTATTTTAACTTTTAATTTATCCTGTAGTTGTCAGTATCTACTGATCCAAACAGGGATGGGATGCTTGTCTCCATCCCTCACTGGGGGAGATTTGAGGTACTCAGAGGATTGAAACTCAAAATTCAAGGCTACAGAGGCAAATCTATCTATTTACTGTTCTTAAAAACCGCAGAGATTTCTGCAGAGCGAAGACTTCTGTATATGTGGTCCTTGTGGAAGTTGTCATGTTGGAAAAAAGCATGAGTAAACAGGATAATTAAGCATAAAAAAGGCCTTTTAAATTTTTGTTTACATTTTGAGAAGCGTATGCATACTTGAATTTAAACAATGTGCAAAAAAAGATTAACTTTATGTGCTAAAGAAGCTTCTGGCTCCACTGGGTTTCACTGCGCTGTAAAGTATGTTTAGATGGTTTGATTGGATCGAGTGAAAGATATGCGGAAAACGTCAAAGGATCTGAAAAGTTTCTGTTCTTTTCCTGTCGTCTGTGTTGCACTGAAATATTTCCCTCTGAATCTCTTTCAACAATATAATATCACAGAGTTCCTCCTTCACATGAAAACACCATGCTTTTTAATTTGCATGAGTTGTACCTGCGGCTTAAAGTGAACAAATGAATGTCTAGTTGCAGTTTTAGCACAGCTATGCTGATTCAAATGTGAATGTGCTTGCAGTTTATATACTGAAAAAGTTTTCTTTTATTAAAACTTTTTTTTTTTTTGAGTTAATTTAGCTTTGTATTTACAAATATTTATCTAATAAAATAACTCTAAAGTAAAAGTTGCAAATTAAAGAAATGTGTTTGCATTGAAGTTCTAAATGATGAAGACTGTTGGGAGATTTTATTTCCATTTTCATCTATATCATGGTGGTAAGAGACTAAATAACTTTTCAGCCTTCATAACATATTTTCATATCTTTTGTGGTTTTACGTCTACTTCCAACTAGTAGAATGACACCATACATACTTTCTCCATTCTTTATAAAGACGGAGATCAAAGCGACTCAGGTTGTGTCCAAATGTCCACACTAACCCCTAATTTCCTCAAGCACTGTATATAAAGCGGGGACTATATATTGGGCTTTATAGTGAACTCAGTTAACTGACTATTCGGACATATGATCACTATTTTTCCACTCCCTGCTGATCACATGACTCCGCCTCTCTGCACAGTGCCTACGCCCTCTTTGTTATTTGCCGCCGCTGTTGGGTTGCAGCAGCCTATGGCGACGGCGGGTCACTGGGAGAACAAATCCCATGATGCAATGCAAGAAGAGCTCTTCTTGCAAGGCATTCTGGGATATATCTGCTTGCTAGTGACCATGGATGATTGCCACGTCCCGGAAGCACGATCCGTCCTGCGCATACTCTATCAGCTCATTTATGCATCCAGATAAACATCCAGGTCACCCTCGATTTTATTTTGTTAAAAAGACCTATCTTACATTTTTCCCTCCCCAAAAATAGTAAATATACTAAAATATAATGTTTTAAAGGTTAATTATGTTTTTTACTGAGAAAATAAATACCTTAAAATCGTTTTTTTTGTTTTATCCGTCGTCTCTACCTGATCTGCACCAGAAATGGGATCCTACGCTACTTCCAGGAGCTAACTTTTTTGGCTTTTGGATTTGAACAAAAATCTGGTCTTTTTGAGTTTTATGTTTTCCTTTAATGTTAACATTATTGTATATAGTATGCAATCTAAAGAAAGAAACAACTAAAATGTGGATAAACACGGTTTAATCATATTTTGGCGAAACTGGTCTAAGCATGTCTGATGACGTCAGAAAAGCTGTTTAACAGATAAAATGTAAAAAGCATAAAAAATGTATCAGAAAAGTCCGAATACTTTTAAAAAAATATATATGTATTAGCATTCTTTAGTGAGTAAGTATAGAATTAAGTGATTTTAGTACCATAATTACATTATGTATGGAAACCTGGATATATATCTTTCCGAGCATACGCAGGACGGATCGGGTATGACAATGATCCCTACTTTTCAAGGTGCATTGTGGGAAATTTTGAGTCTACTACTTTTTTATCCACTGGACAATCATCTAAAAAGGCGTAACCACTATATAGTGCCCTATAAAGGGATAAGGGTGGATGTTCGGGCTTGTGTTCTTGTCAATTAGAACAGGCCTGGGGATGATGAAGTTTCACAAGCACATGAGAATACACAAGTATGCATATGGAGAAATGACCTGTATATTAGTGCAAATTGTGCAGGGTTGATATTCAGGCAATGCGACACCTTCCTGCTGGGTTCTATATACTGAGAATGATCAAACATGACATTATATTTGTCTGTTTCAAAGCTCTGTGTCGTGATGAGTTGGGTGGCGTTTCTTATTTTCACTATCATCTTATGACATTGTTTCGCCATAGTTGGATACATTACCTCATCTCTATTTATCTTACACAGCCACAGGAATCAGAAATGCAGTTCAATCCAACTGCAGGTGACCAGGAGATCAGGATTTGTACCGCTATGGTCTTTACCACACTGGTCCTCATGGGAAATGAGGTCTTCCTTCAGGCAAAATAGTACAGCTTTTGTCTACTGGGGGAGTCAAAATCGACCAAAACTGAAAGTTATTTTAGTACTGCTTTAAAGATGAGGTTGGAAAGGTCAGATTTACCTGATGTAAAGTTGCACACTGTAAAATAGTTTTGTCCATCTGAGAATAAAGTTCTATTTATGCAAAATAGCTGCATGGTTTGTTCTGTTGTGAATTTTGTTTTAAATTATTCTGCACAATCATACGGATAAGTAATTTACAGCGCCAATTTGATTTTGGTCTCATTCCCAGAATCCACTACTACCAGTTCTATATTTTCTAGTTCTATATTCCCTAAATTTAAAATGCTTATCATTCAGTTTAGAATGGTAAGTGAGACCATTCTAACAAATAAAGTTTTATATGAAAGGTTTATTTTAAAATTGTCAAAGTTACTCTGGCTATAATTTCCTGGAACTAGTGGTTGTCTTAGAACCTTAAGGTCAATTTTTGGCACTTGCAAGTGATGTACATTGAAATTTGAAATTAGCATTTTTTTTTTGTTTACTAAGTTTATATTTTCATAAATAATACAACCACAGAACATTAATTACGATGATTGGATTAGGGCCACTGGAAAAAAAAAAAGTTAACTGATTTTTTTAATTTTATTTCAGTTTAGTATGGGAAAAAAGTCAGAATTCTGACTTTAATCTCAGAATTCTGACTTTTTTCTCAGGATTCTGACTTTAATCTCGGAATTTTGACTTTAATCTCAGAATTCTGACTTTTTTCTCAGAATTCTGACTTTTTTTCTCAGAATTCTGACCTTATTCTCAGACTTCTGGCAGATAACAAACATGTTAGCATCCAGCCATAGCCATGTCTGTTTTAGAGACTAGCTCTCTTGTTTTAATGACATTCTGCTCCTCCATTAATGAGGGGACCCCTCGGGAACGTAAAAAGTTGCCTAATTCCGTCATTTTTCACCTATGTGTCACTGGCCACCTCAAACAACTCACATCTTTGTCAGTGAAGCTAAGTGCTCCACATCTCATCTCCACATCTCATCTACATTAAGATCCAAAATTCTGAGAAAAAAGTCAGAATTCTGAGATTAAAGTCAGAATTCTGACTTTTTTCCCATACTAAACTGAATTCAAATTTTAAAATCAGTTAACTTTTTCTTTTTTTCAGTGGCCCTAATCCTCTTCCGTAATTAATAGTGGTGCAGAATAATACTATAAATTTTACTAAAAAAAGAAATATACAAATAATTATATACATTTTCA
>NW_015150464.1:993268-999429 GCF_000732505.1 Cyprinodon variegatus
TGAATCTTTACTGGTATATATAGGGTAACTCAACTGAGAGGAGGTTTCCCCATTTCTCCCCTATTAGCTCAAACTGATTCCAACCAAAAGCGAAGAAACTCAGAAGCCAATTAAGCATTGCTAATCAGTCCAATTAGAACGGATGGGAGTTCAAACAGGCATAAAATTACATTCACCTTACATGACCTAATTAGACTCAAAGCCCCATCTGACCAGCTGCCAGACCTACTTGTTCTCTGGGAGTTTCTTCTGCGAGCTTTGAATCGAATTCCTCCTCAGTGTTTGCAGCCAATGTTCTTCTTGTTTTAATCAATAAGACATTCAACTGGTCTTATAATTAAAGTTGACGTATCCCACCACTCTGTTTTTATATTTTCTGTAATAACTGCTGTAGTTTTATCATGGTTACTGCTGTATTTGAACATCTGCAGGAAACATATTAGAGATTAAAACTGAAGTTTAAACAAAAAAATTAAAGCTGCTGCCATTTCTTTGGATAATGTTGCCTAAACCAGCCGTACTCAGGGAATCCTCCTTAACACTTTCTCTTCCTCTGGAACATACGCTTTGTTCCTTAATCTCCATTTCTCCATACGGCTATCTGGAGATTTGAGAGGATGTGGTTTTTTGGGGATTTTTTTTTTTTTTCGTCTGGTCACTCCTCAGCTGTGACATATGGCTTTTAGAGGAGGGCATCACTCAGCAATCAGTGCTCAGACAAGCCAATCATGTAGGAGAACAACAAAAAAACGGAGCCATGTAAAGGCCTGATAGGACAAGCAGCAGCTGGCAAACTCCATCAATCTGTAATAAATGAACCGACTGGTAGATGGGATTATATGCCTAAATGCACAGCAAACCAGTCACTCCCGAAACGACCAGACAGCATCAGCTTGTGTCCATGACCCAATACCAGCGACATGCATTAATCTGGGACTCTGAAAATGATTAATCATTCATAACCTGCCTCTGTAGCCAAGCTGTGGAGACATGGACACGAGCTGCAGCTTAATCTAAGAAATAAAATAGTTCTGCTTTTATTAATAAGTAAGACATAAGAAAATATGTCACTTAAGATAAAAAAAAAATGGCTGAAATCCTGCTAAGTATATTTATCGTCACTATAAATTTAGAATTATTTCTGATTTATTTCTTAATTCTCTTTACTTTTTTAATATAGTTAACTGGAATTTTTGTGGCTAATTTAGATTTTTTTTTTTGTTTGTTTCATTATATTTTATTTATTTATTGTTATTTAGACAAACTTGGGTCATTTTCTCTTTTTCTTGAAAGATTTTTCTGTTTTATCAGATTTTTGTCATTTTACACATAAAAGCTTATAATTCCTAACACTTTCTCTCAATAAACAAATCAACCAACATATTTGGTGTACATTTAATAAAATGAGAGATAAAGATTATGGCCAAATGCTTTGATGCTTAAATGAAAACATTAATTTTCTGTTGAATTCAAAACTTTAACCTATAAAGGACATTATTTGCCTCTTTAATTTGCTGTAATTATTTAATAAAATATTAATTATTTACAATATGAATACAATAAGAGGTTTTGTGCTTCATTTGTTTGGTATCTAAACAATACGCAGCAAAAGATCCAAATTATCAGCTTAAACCTGTGATCCAGGGTCGAGTTTAAAAGCTAAAAAACACTGAAATGGCCCTTTAATTCTAAATGAATGTGTATTTTTGGTTTCTCTGTCAGTATAGTTTAAAAACTAAAACTATAAAATTGTCAGGCAAATATTGATGCGGCAAAAAACTGATAGTAATGATGATTTAAACTGTTATTATATCTAAAAATGCATTTATTAAATAAAATGTGGAAACAGAAATTAAACTTCCTATTTTCTCACAATCTAGACTATGAAGATGATCTATTTTACATTACATTTAAATTCTAATTTCTAATTATATTGCTTTTTTATTTGAGTTTACTGATAAATGAATGCAGTTTAATGCAGCAGAACAAATATAACAACATTTAAACTTTAAATTCAAATATAAAAGATTGAAAAATCTGTTGACCTAAAATATTGTTAGACTTCAGCACCAGCAGATGGAAACAACCGACAGACGCATTACTTCTTGCATCACTTCACAGATCAATTATTAATTTGGCATCATGTGTTCACCAACAGAAAGACAGACATTAATGCATCCTGAAGTGTGACTCATCAGAAACAGAGCTGCAATAAACAAGCATGGTGGGTAGGTGTTAGCGCACGGTTAGATGTTCCAGGAAAGATCTTTGGTCCATATTGTTCAAAAGCCATAATCACCCCCTGATGTGCCGGTTAAAATCCCTCAGGTTAAAGGCCTCACTTACACTTCTTTTGCCTCAGGCTACTCTCTGATTGCTGCCCCTCATCTCACAGAGGGCGGCTTTATGGGAACCCAAGGAGATATTCAGGCAAAATAAGTCAGCCTCATCTGCAAAGATGCTTTTTATCTCCAATTCACCAATCTAGTAAGTTAGAGAATAATCCAGCTGTAAACATGTTCTAAAGTTTTTAAGTTGATTAATTAAATGCTGATGAAGAAGATTTTAGAGTAAATTTCTAAAATGCAACATTTCCATTGTTTGCCAGTTTGGGAGCACAGACCCATTTCAGTGTCCCTGGATGTTTGTTTGGGTCATCAGCTGTGGCGAGCCGAGCGACCAGATGGTCGACTTTTGGTGTTTGTGACACATGGCTCTGAGGGAAGCCAAGGCCAGATCGCCCGGACCGTGATAATTAAAATTTCATTAGGGTTTGTTTGTGTGGGTGTGTGCTGAGAGTGGGTGTTTACCAGTCTGTAGGGGTGTGTCTCTCTGTGGGTAAAGATGCTGGGAGTGGGGACTCCACCTGCTGCCACCTGTTCATCTTCTCCATCCTATAAAAGGAGCTTCTCCACTGTCTCCAGGATCATCTTTGAGTCCTTGGACTATCTGGAGGACCGGCTGAAGAACTTTAAATCTGCTACTGGAAACTTTTCCGTCTCTGTTGGCTGCAGCCATGAAGTCCCGTCGATCCAGCTGCACAGATTCTGGATCCGAATCTTCAGAGACCGACTCCAAGACCCCAGAGAAATTTGAGACGGCAACGAAGCGACGGATGGCGGCCAATGCCAGAGAGAGGAAAAGGATGCAGGGTCTGAACACGGCCTTTGACTGCCTACGGAAAGTGGTGCCACAGTGGGGACAGGACAAAAAGCTGTCCAAGTATGAAACCCTGCAGATGGCCCTCAGCTACATCGTGGCCCTCAACAGGATCCTGACAGACACCAGGAGGCACGCAGCTCCGCACCATCAGTGGCTGGACCTGCAGCCGGAAAACTACTCGTGCCTGATGAGGTACGAGCATCCTGCAGGGCAAGAGTTCCTCCACTCATCCTTTCCTTACGAGTTCGACGGCCATCACCTTCATGCATGAACCTCTGGTGGACAATCGGTCATGTTGGTGGACAATGTGAATGCCTTTCTTCTAGTCTGGAAGACAGTAAATACGTTTGTATTGCTTTATTTCTGTTCTGTATTTATGTTGCAGTGATTGATTTTATTTAAAATCTTTTACATGTTTTTTAATATAAAAAACAAGTCATGTTGAGCAAATTGTTGTTCAGATAATCTCCAGAAAAAGAGCTGAAGCATCATTTTACCCGAATGAAGATGTTTTAACATTGATACATCCCCCCCCCCCCAAAAAAAAAAAAAATCTATGTGGTGCAATCTTTGATGAAATGTGAGACAATCATTGTGGTCCTACATGCAGAGTTAAGATGCCACGTTTGTAGAGTTTAAATATAGATTTTATTTTTTTTCACAGACCTCTATTTTGTTTAAAAGATCTTGTAAAGAATAAAATTATTTTGTAAGACACCCTTCTCCTTTTCGCTTTTATTTAAGTGCCACAAACTGAATGTATTTAAATGCTATATAGCAGAAATACAGATAACAGCAGAGATGGATTCATGACCTAGGATGGGCAGGTGGGCGGTGCTTCTTATCTTGAAGTGGTGCCTCAAATTTTAAAAGTCAAAAGATGATTTCAGTATCTTGTTATTGCTTTTATCGTATTTAGAGGGAAGAAGTGTTAATTAATTAAATAAAAATCTCAAAAATGTTCTGTTTGTATTCAATTTTCCCATTTTTTTCCATGTTAATGGTACAAATTTGGCTCCTCTGCAAATATAGCTGATAAAGATGGACGCTTTAGGAGGAAATTATAAAGGGGAATTTTTTATCCTGTTAAATGCAACTTGTTAGCAGAGGCGATTCTAGAGTCTGTGGGGGCCCCAAGCAAAAAATCCTAGGGGGCCCTCCTGACCAGTGTTCATCACCATTATGTTAGGCTATAAATAATCTGACACCAAAGAAAAATGTATTAAATAAAACTTTTTTTATTCCAAATGTTCTAAACATGAACAACCTTGTTATTTTGGAAAATATAAAAGAATAAAAGTAAAGAATAAACTAATAAATTAAAATAAATGTATAATAAAAAAAAAACAGTAAATTACTTTAAAAACCCAATATAAACTTTGTACAAAATATAAAGTATAGTAAGTGTAGTGAAATTATTGGGGTCTATACTGCTTCCAGAATTGCTGCTTACAGGCCTTGGCTTGTGCAAATGCAGACACTAAGTCCTCCAGATCCAAAGACCTTCGCACGCTATACTCTATAGAAATAAGCGCCAGTCCTGAAAGTCTCTCTTGAGACATGGAAAATGAATCATTTTCCTTCAGCTTAGTTACATAATTGCTTTCCAATTTACTGAACGATAGGCCTACAACGTCACCCATTCGCTAGGCTACGTTCATTTTTATTAAGGGATGTCATCCACCTGGGCTGGGCTGGATTTTGACTGGCCAAAGCCAATGTCAATCAACATTCCATCCAATCGGAATTTTTTAAATGCAGTTGTGCATCTCCTCAGTCACTATAGCGTTGCCACTTCATGCTCGCCTGTTGCTGTTTATCTACCGGATGTACAGTAGCTGGCTCTCGGGGGCCCCCCAGCGGCTCGGGGCTCCAAGCAGTTGCTTGGTTTGCCTGTTGACAAGGTGCGCCTCTGCTTGTTAGGTGCGTCAAAAAGGTTTTTATGTTTTTATGAATCATGTTTTTTTGCTTCCATTTTGATTTAATAGTAAGCACCAAAAACATACAGCAATCTTTAACAAATTTGGTAGAATACAGCAAGAAAGTTTTTATTTGTTAGGGTTGTTAAGTTTCCCCAACTTTAACCTATAAAGAATGAAACAAAGACAGTGTAAGATTTTTCCAGACCGAGCTTTGCAAAGGGAAAATACAGAGCTTTGGGATCTCTCTGTGCATCTTCGTCTTGCTCCACGCTTGCAGGCTTATTTATTGAGCAGTCAACACATTACAACAGCAGGTGCTAGTTTCGATTACGCAATCTCTTAGACATAGCATGAACTTTTAAGATAGGGAACATGTCTGGTTTCAGTATATGCTTTTAAAAAAGGTGTCGGGGGTCATAAACTTTAACTTCTGTGTTTCTCAAATTGAAAAACAGGAAAGCATTCTCGCAAAACATTTGACCGTCTTATGACGCTGTTTCCACTGATGACAGTATCATAGAGAAAACACATGATTAAAAGCAATATAAAAGATATAAATGAATAAAATGATAAGAACAACAGAAATCATAAAACAACAGAAATCATAATAACTTCAACACTATTGTATTTGCTGGAGATACAGTTTCCTACACCAACAAAGGAGTAAAACAAAATTGCTCTTATAGTGTTTAACCCTTTATAGTGCCCTCAGTGTGATACTTTGAAAATAAAAAATTTAAGCAAATAGTGTTATTGGAATCCAGGACAAGACTTTATTACCTTTGCAACATTAAAAAAGAATACATTATTTTGATGGCAAAAATTAATGTCAATGTAATAACAAGAAACGGCAACTTGCCCGAATCTATTAAGAAAAATAACAAAAATAACAAAACTGCTTCTATAAGAAACCTAAACATAATTTTTAAGGAGGCTAGGGGGGACTCCATTTGTAAGAGGTATGCAAGTGATCAAAAACGCTAACTTGCCCTATAAAGAGTTAAAGAAAAATCCAACTACAAAGTAGAAAAGATGCACCAGAAGGTTGGGAATCTGTCTACTCTCCTTTGTTTTATT
>NW_015150464.1:999755-1012688 GCF_000732505.1 Cyprinodon variegatus
GATAGATAGATAGATAGATAGATAGATAGATAGATAGATAGATAGATAGATAGATAGATAGATAGATAGATAGATAGATAGATAGATACTTTATTAAATTCACCAGCCTGATAGCAAAGGTGAAAACATAAAATAGTATAAAAAAAAAAAAAACTAGATAAAAAAAAATAATAATAATAATAATAAACTAAATCCTTCAAGAGGCATTAAACTGTCCAATGGCGAGAGGGGAAAAAATATCCTTTGTATCTTTCTCTTCTGCTTCTCCCAGAGATCTATGGCTGCTCTCCTGAGCTTTAGGGTCTCTCTATCCATTCGCTTCCCTTTCCTGGCAAATATCTTGAGCTTTTCCTTCAATATTTCAGCATGACCCTCTTTTCTCATGAATTAATCCTTTATGTGAAGAGCTACAAAACTCCCCCACGACATAATACTACCACTCCCGTACTTTGTTGTTCCGAGGTGTGATTTTGCAGCCACAGCAGAGTATTTTTCTCTGTCTTTTTTTAACGACTTATTTTCAGTTTAGCTTTTGGAATTGTCTTGTTATTGAAATGTGATGTAGGAAAAACCTGCTTTTACTGATCCTCAGGATTGCACATCCTGCCCAGTTGAGAAAACAATCATTTTTAATTCTACCAGACTACAGAATATCATGCTTTGCTCTAAAGCACATAGGGAGGAGAGGCAATGTAATTGAAGATTACGATATAATCAATATATTAAAATTGACAGTATTGAGGTAAATAGATCATTTTGTAGATTCGAATAACCTAAGAATATTTTGTCATTTCAAGCAAGACATCAGTGGCATTTTGCACAATTCTTAAGACACTTCTTTTTACTGAATAAAAGAATGTTGCTCAAATGCTTTTCAGTCAACACAACACTTATTTTTCAGGTTGTAAACAATAAACAGTGAGTCAACTTTTTGCAGAGGGCTCTTCATTAGAATAGAATAGAAAATTACTTATTGTCCCACAATGGGGAAATTGTGGTGTTACAGCAGCAGCAAAAGGTCATAGCAAAAGCAGCCACACAATCTGGACCTTAGAAAGTTCATGAAAATTACAGAATATGTGACAGTGTTAAGAAAAGAAACAAATAAAATACTGTACATTGTTTTTAATTACTGCTTTAACATGCTAAAAAATATTAAATTCAGTCATTTATTGATGGCTATAGTAAACAGAAGATAATCCTGGTAATAAAAGCAGCATGAAAACTTAAAATTTGCAAAAAAATCGTACTGACAGAACCTTTGGGTGAATCCCAGTTTTCTACCATCCCACCGTTCGGTGTGGGGTTTCATTGGGACTATTAAAAGATCGACAGCAATGTCCACAATTTAGACAGGAGAGACAGGTGGTTAGAAAGAGGACACGAAAAGAGCAGCACTTTACAAAAGAGGTGGCCTCAGATTTCAGATTTCTAACACCTACTCTGCTGCCCTAACACAACTCATCACTCCCAGCAGTTATATTCTCGCATTGGAACATGTGACCAAAGCATCTCACGCAGCCTCGTCAGTGACCTGTTTGGATCCTCTAGCAACGACACAAACAGTGAGATGAATAGAGGGAAGGGCCGGTTCACTGGAAGAAATTAAAATCTAGATGAGTCATTTTTTCCTAAAATAAGTGCATTTGTTCTTAGATTGAGGAGATAAAAGAGACATTTTGCCAATGGAACAAGACAATTTACACTTAAAATAAGAAAACACAATTGCATTGTCTTATTCCAAGTGCATATTATCTAATTATCTTATTTTAACCGAAAAAATACTCATTCCATTGGCAAACTATCTCATTTACCTGCTCAGATTAAGTATAAATACACTTCAATTAAGACATCTTTACTTATTTCTAGCTAATTTTTCCAGTGTGACTCGCTCCTTTAATGTCACTAATATTCCTACAGGTGAAATTAAGGATTTTTCCACCGTTTTCAGCTCTAATTTAAACAGATCAGGTTTTACTGATGCAAACATGCAGTTTTAACCCCAGCTGCTCAGCTGTCCATGTAGATTTCTTTGTATTGTTCATGGCGAGATATTTAACCATTACCAAGCTAAATTATTATGCAAATAATTGCATCTGCATTTTATTTCCTTTTTTTTTTATGTTGTCTCAAACAATATTTCTTTCAAACACTAAAAATTTTTTTTCTTAATTGTCCCAAAATGCACTGGAAAAACAATCTAGAAATAAGTAAAAATGTCTTAAATTAAGTGTATTTACCCTTAATTTGTGAAGGTAAATGAAATGAATTGCCAATGGAATGAGTATTTTGACTCTTAGAATAAGATATTTAGATAAAATGCACTTGAAATAAGACAATATAATTGCATTTTTTTTATTTTAAATGTAAATTGTCTTATTCCATTGGCAAAATGTCTCTTTAACCTTCTCAATTCAAGAACAAATGCACTTATTTTAAGAAGAAATGACTTATATAGATTTTGATTTTTTCCAGTGTGACGTTCTGCGGTTGAAGCAAAAATAAAACTGAGAGCCTCACCCTCCTCCCTGGAGAATAAATCATCCTTTCATCCAGGGCTGCTGTGCTCCCAGATAACAGGCTTTTTGACGTCAGCGGGTAAATAAAAATATCAATCTCAGTTTGAATCAAAGTTCAACCATTTCAACAGTTCCTAGAATTACAGATGCTAAATCCCATTCAGTTATGTTCCACCATCATTGGCATTTTTTAGACATATTTTACCTTTCTAAGAGATTTCCTATAAAAAATTCAAGAAAATAATAGTGATTAATTAACCCTCAGAGTCCAGAACATTTCAGAAATGATTCATATTTGTCTAAACTTGGGAGCCGTCAATCAGATTAAGTTTCTTGTTCCTAAGATTGTCAAATTGAAGACTTTTTGCTTGTGTTTTCAATTGCAAATGCAGTAGAAAACATGAGCAGGTTTATCTTCCCATTCTATTGTAACCTCTGCTTTTATGTAGATAAACACGTTTAATAAGAAAGTCAGATTGTGGCAGTGCAAAGACGCTTATTTTGTTTTAAAGCTGCCTACTCTGGTGTTCAGATATAGATTTTAAGCTTTTTCTGTTTAAACTAGAACTTTGTTTCAAAAAGTAAATGTACAGCATATGTTAAAGGTACATTGTTATCTATATAACTTTTTTTATTTCTTTATATTGTACCACATGTTAAAGCATAAATAAAAAGTAAATGGACAGCTATCTGTAAAATTTTTTAAAATTAATCTAAAATATACATCTTTTCATTAAATAGTTATTATCGAATCTGTTTAATTATTAAAAATAGCAATTCAATTATCGGCAGCCTCAGTTTTCAAGTAAAACTTTTCTCTTTCTTACAGCAATCGAATTCTTCCTGTAATGCTGAGCAGCTTTTAGCATTTTTCTATTGCTACCTATGACTTATTACTTATCTTTATTGATGGGCTCCAAGTCTGTGAGTCTCGAAGGCCTCTTTACCATCACCCTAATCTGGTTCAAGTTGTTCTAACCTCAAAGCATTGATATAAAAGCCAACTTAAAAGTACAGTGGACTAAATAATACTTCAGCAATAGTTTCAAGGTGTTGCTTTATTGTATGTCTCGTACCATGTCTTTCGGTTGTGCTGTTCTTTTGCATCTCGTTGCAGGTGATGAAGCAGACTGAAAATGTTTTGTCATTGTCTCCTTTCTATCTCCTCTTTCCTTCATCTTTTCTCTTTTTTTTCTTCTGTTTTTCCTCTTCTGTTCTATTTACATTGCAGTAAAGCAATTTATATGCATGAAACAAGTGAAACAATATGGCAATTGCCATACTGCTACACCTGTGAAAGTAAAATCTGTTGGGCTCTTTTTGGCATCAAGACAATTATTCTTATTGCCACATTGCCAGACAGGACACTGTTAAAAAAAAAAAAAGTACGGTGGAGAATTTTCATGGATTTTCCAAAAACCCGACCTCTCCACTTTTTTTAAAAAAATGCACATGCACAACCCTGTACCCTCTCCCGAGAGAGAACGCCTATTAAACGCGTGCGAGAGCATGCACACGCCCATTTCTCCTCATGCACGCTCTGTTTACAAGTTGCTGTTTGCATCGCTTACTTTCCAAAAGAAGATTTGCAATTTTTCCACTTTGTCAGACTCACCACAAGTAAATGAAAATGGGGATGAGCCTGTAGGAAGGCCTTACGTAAACATATCACCAGAATGATTGACAAGTAGGAGGACCTCTAATTTTGATGATCCACCCGGAAAAAGAACGCCCTCCACTACACCTTTAAAGTAAGGTAAATTTGAAATATGATCTAATAAATTTGGGAATAAAACATCAATCCAAGGTCATCATAAAATGCCAGGAATGGGTAAAAAAAAACACTGAGAAACTTGTGGAAGGAGCCCTATAATTGGTCCAAGTAATTCGCTTACATTTTCCCTCTGAATTTTAAGGTTATAATTTGAAATTCATCTATGTCTATAAAATCAAGTTCTGGACTTTACCTAAAATAAGATCTCGTGCTGCAGTTTTTAGTCTATATCAACGCTCCTCCTGATTATAAACTAAAACCACTTAAAACTCAGAATGTGTTTACTCTGAGTTGAACGGTGGCACAAGCCGCAGCAGCAGACGACGGACGCATGTGTGCCAGCTTCAAGCTGGGCCTCGGCATGGGGGGGGGCAAGAAAGTAAATTAAACTCCATTGTGTGATAATGGCCAAGTGTAATCGCTCTGTTCAGAGCCGCTGAAGCATGAACGCCCAAACACAGTCCTCCCTACGCTGTGCATTAAGTTTAACATCCAAATTATGCACACTTCTTACCCAGCAGCAGCTGAACAAACTGGCAGTGGAAGTAGTTGCTTTATTTTGATATTTCTGTTTCAATTTGTTCATTTAATGTGGAAAAATCACATAAGCAAGAAGATTACTGTAGTGGAGACAACTAATGGAAACAGTACATAATATAGATTATATGAAATGTCAGCAATAAAGATGTGCCACCTATAAAACAAACAGTCCTGAAGAGTGTTTGCTTAAAAATTAAAGGAGAGAAAAGAGCAATGTCTAAGCTGTCTAATTGCAATGGGGCCAAAGCCCTGAGTGACACTTCAATTACTCTCCTCATTAAGTCAAACACAAGAGAACAGCTGGTAACGGGAATATAATCGATGTGCAATTAATTGATTTCCTCAGTGGGGGGCCTGTTAGCGGCGGAGCTGCTAATCAATGCTGACAACTCTGCGCTCTGCATGAAGGAAAGCGAGAGGGTCAGAGTCACAGAAACGTCTCTCAGCGACTTCATTACATAGCTGCAGGCGACCAACATGGATGTTTAACGTCTCAAGTGAAAAAATGCAAACAGAGATAATTAAATAAACAAATGTTTTGTCATTTCATCCTTTTGTGGTCTAATCTAAGAGAAGCTTTTGCAAAGAAAGACAAGCAGATGTAGATAAACTGCAAGGCTTTCCGCAGAGTTAAAGTAACTCAAAACTATCAGCAGGAACTTTAAAAAACAAAAATAAAACATAAAAACTTTAATTTATTGTGGATTTTCTCCACTCGACGCAGCGTCGTAAACATACATGAACTGCCTCAAATATTTGCATTCAGCACAATGTAGGGAACCAGGTATGAAGCTTGGTTCACAATCGTTCGTTGTGATTATGGTTGGGATCAATATTAACTTAATATTAGCGTGCTTTTAAATTCAAAATCTATTCTGGAAATGTATTTAAAAATCACATTCCTGTCTGAACATCCTAAAATTTAAACTGTCTAACTATCCATTAAGTATTAAGCGTAATTTTCCTTTATATAATCCACGCTGTGGAGTGCACCGGTACTGCTGGTGGTAAACTTCCCAACAGCATGATGCTGCCACCACCGTGCTTGACAACTGGTGCCTTGTTGTTTGTCTAATAGCCTTTTTTCTTCCTCCAAGCCTTTGCAAAAACAAACAAAAAAAAAAAATCAAAAAAACAACCTGCTTTTGCACAGTGAGGTTTCCCTTCAATTATAACCCCCCAGCTTAAGTGAAATCTGGGCTCCCAATTAGGAGAAGCTAAATGCCCCCCAGGAAAAGGAAGTTGAGGTTAAACCACACGATGATTGAGATTTTAAGCTGTAATCATAACTAGTTTTTTTGGTGGAGGCAAAGTGAAGCTTCAGTCTTAGAGAACTGCACAAACTGTCAAGCATGGTGGTGGCTGCATCATGCTTAGGAGTATTTTGTGACTTTTGGTAGTAGAGTGTTATTTAAAATGCATGAAATACTGAAAAAAGGAAGACTATGTGAATTTCAGTTGGTTTTCAAAGGCAATCTTAAAAAAAAAAAGACTGGCTGGCTGACATTATACTCCTGACCCGATCCAGAGTCATTTTTAAAATCTTTATTATTATTTATTATTTGGCTTAAAACCAGACTCAGTGCTATCAGAACAAACTAATTTAAACAACCTCTATCTGTTCTGCTACGCAGAAAAGGTGTGATAACAGTGAAATGGTATTATTGGGGGTATTTGCAGACTTTTGACCTAAATGGGACGTCTCTTCTCTCAGTAATTGGTTTTAAAGTCAATTCAAAATTCTTGTTTTATAGATAAAAATCAGTGAGCAAAGTAGTTATCCAGGTATTTGCCTGGATGATGAGTATCATCAAACTGATGTTCCAGAAATAGTTTTATTCCCATCCAGGTCAGGTAACTTGACTTGTAATTGATGAAGCTGCAGCTCCTCCTTCAAACAGCTGAGGTCATCCCTCCATCATCATCATCATCATCCCTCCAGCAGGGCTGAAAAAGCTCCAACCTGCTGCTCAGCTTCACTCTTCTCCACAAAACACACATCGCAGCAGTTCAGGCAGAGACAGCTGTGTTACCAGCAGCATGAAGTGTTTGAACAACCGCGCTGAGAGCCACCTGACGGGACAGGTGGAGTCCGAGCTGGACATCATGGCCAACGGGGCCTGGATCAACCGTGGCTACTGTGGATCCCCTCAGCCCCTGCCCCCTGTCATCAACACCATCTATGGTCCACAGCCCCCCTTCCCGGGCTTCATGGACAGTGCATACAAGCTGGATCCCCCGGGCCAGATCCAGAAGGAGCCATGCACCGCTGAACGGACTAAGATGAAGAAAAGAAGAGGCTGTTGCTCTATAAAAGGTGGGGAAACATTCTACTTACTTATAACAACTTTTATGACAAACAACTGAAACCGATGAAAATATAATAATTGACATTTTCTGTATTTTTCCTGCAGGGTTGTGGAGCACAGCATGGACGGAAAACACCTCTAACAACAGGGAGAAGTTTATCCGCACCACTCTGCGGGAGTTAGTGGTCTACCTGGTGTTCCTGGTGGATGTTTGTCTCTGTAAGTCCTCAACATGCTTTGAAATCCTGAATTGATAAAAGTCCAGAGACAAATTTAAGTTTGACAGCCTGGTTTAGACCCTAAAGGGGATATGACAATCCTATTTTTCATTTCTTCTTTATGCACAAGCTGCTTAATGTCTTGACGGGGTCCAAATTTCGTCAATTGATTTGCTAATTTAACAACATAAATGCCCTTTTTCCTTATTTAGCCGTTTGTTGAATGATTCCCATGAGTCCAACATTAAAGCCCTTCTTTTTTTGTTTTCTGTGTGCTTAAAGAGATTTTTTTAAGTTGTAATAAAGTCTTTAAAAAAAAGGTAGGACTACCTCAAACTGAGGAAAACAGTCTGGGAATCAATTTTTGGAACTATGCTGACATAGTTTTGTTCTACTGGCTTTTGAAAATGTGAAAATAAATTGTTTTTTTTTAATATAATTCTATTACAATCTATTTCTTGTTGAGTAACTGATCAAATCTGTTTGTAAAACACCCCCTTAATTTAAGGATTTCATGTGATGTGCTCTTATATCAATAGAAATAGGCCCCAAGCATCATTGTCCCCCCACTTTACTTATCAATGAGCACTAGGTGTATATTTATCCATTGCTTAATGCAAAACCAAATATGTTTATTGTAGATTTAATTTGAGGATATTAAACAGTTCCAGTGGAGTTTAGCAAGTAGAAACTGTTTAATGTATTTATTTTGTCACCTTTTCCATCCAGCCAACTTTGCATTTGGTGCAAAGATTGATGGGAGCTCTAGTAACCCAAGAAAAGAGTTTCTGTGTCACGCTATATTATTTCCCCATAGAAACAGGAAGTCACAGGTTACTGATTAGAATTTCAAAAAAGTCTTATAGACTTTGAAAATATAATATTTCAGTTTTACTAACTTTAAAAGGAATCTTAGCAGTGATAATCGTCACATGTGATTCTGTCGAGAGAAATTATTTCTCGGCACTGGATTCTGTCAAAACAAAATACCATTACTGAAAGTTTTAATGTAAGATTGTTCTTCTTTTATGTTGTTTTTTTTAATGCTTTTTTTTTCTATTTAGCCATAGTTGAATCTAAATTAAGTGTTTTTTGATTTAACAATAAAAAAAAAAGGGTTATTCTTTTAAGAGTCTGTTGGCACGTTTAGGTTGTGGAGAGAATTTTTATTTTATTTTTTTACCAAATTAACAGAAATCTTCCAAATTAAAAATGTAAAAAATGAGCTAAATTGTTCGTCATGGAAGGAAATTGCATAACACACTGGTGTTTCTGTTTATTTGAACAAATCTGAGACTAATTGAAGGGTCTGATGATGGAAACTTTCTTCTCAATGCGCCTCTTTTTTTCCACAGGGCAGCTATTGTCCAACCGACCATTAGGAATAAAAAGGACATAAGAGCAGCACTCTTGGCTTTTAGCGATAAGAGCATTTGTCCAGGTCCTTTGTTTCTTTGTGTGGGTTAGATTTAGATTGTTTGGTGAGGCTGTTTGCATCAGTCCTGCGCACTTTAGTGAAACAAAAAACAGGCCCTCAATCTGGATCTATTTAACTGCAGCAATGACCCAGACAAAGCTCTTCAGGTCTTCAATGGGGCCTTGCGTGTCTGCCTCCAGGCTACCTTATCTCTGAGCTCCGCCTGAGAGAAGCGAGATAGGAACCAGAGTGCAAGTGTTAACAATGTGATTACGTTGATTCTTTCAGTGACATACGGTATGACCAGCTCCAGCACCTATTATTTCACTAAAGCCATGACGGACTTGTTTGTGAGCTCGGCCAGTGAAAGTGGAGTCACGTTTCAGTCCATTGGAACCATGGAGGACTTCTGGGATGTGAGTTTTCCCTTTTTTTCTCCATCTTCTGTATAAAGAGGGAATGAAAAGTATAAATCACACCCCATTGTGTTTTCTCTGTGAAACCAGTATGCCCAGGGTCCTTTATTAGACGGCCTGTACTGGACCAAATGGTACAATAACCAGTCCCTCAACAGCGGAAACCGGTCGTTCATCTACTACGAGAACCTGCTGCTCGGTGTTCCCCGGATGAGGCAGATCAAGATCAAGAACAACTCCTGTAAGGTCCATGAAGACTTTAGAAACGAGATCATCGGATGCTTTGATGTCTACAACGATAAGAAAGAGGACGACCTCAGCTTTGGTCTTATCAATGGATCAGCGTAAGCTACCATCGAAATGAACAGGAAAACAGCAGAAAACATTCATGTCGATGCATTTAGAGAAACATGTTCCTCTTGTTCTATAGGTGGAGCTACCACACAGAAAAAGACATCGACGGTTCCTCCTACTGGGGCCTCCTGACTACCTACAGTGGAGCAGGATACTACCAGGACCTGAGCCGGACCAAGGAGGGGAGCGCCGACATCCTGGCAGAACTGATGGACAACCTTTGGCTGGATCGAGGAACCAGAGCAGTTTTCATCGACTTCTCAGCCTACAATGCAAACATCAACTTGTTCTGTGTCGTCAGGTGAGGAAGGCAGGGAGGCTTGCATAAAAGTCATGACCTTTTCCACTGTTCTGTCCATCTAAAGACCTCAAATTTAACGTATTAGAGGTCATATGTCATGGTTTTTAAGCCATATACAGTAGTAGCCGTTAAAAATTCCCCACTATCCTTGATGGGCCCTTAGCTGGTCCCCTACAATTCCTTTTTAAACATCAATCTTTGAAGGCGTGCCGGTGTCGCAGTGGTTAGTGAGCACAACCCATTTACGGAGGCGTTGGTCCTCAACATGGCCGACCCGGCCTGTGGTCCTTTACCGCATGTCCCTCCCCTCTCTCATACCACCTTTCCTGTCAGCCTACTGTCAAAAAAAATAGCCACTAGTGCTGTAAAAGCTAAAAAAAAAAACAACAACAATCTTTGAACTTAAATATTCTTTCTGTCATGATTTGTGAACATTAAGATCTAAAGATCTCCTGGTCAGACCCTGTAATTCAGTGAAAGGGTGGAGTCGGAGTAAAATATTTGCAAGAGGGGGTCACTTCAGTGGCTGGAAGTTGGAGGGGATTTCGCTGGGAGTTTGAGGGAAGTGGGCTGCCATTCGGCTGGGAAGGAGCCATGTAGATAAAATGATGTTTTAGAACCACATTGGTATTAATCTGTTATGAACATCGTTTTCTTTTTTCTACACTAAAGAAAAAACTTGCCTTCAAAGTAAAGCGGCCTCTCCCCATGTGGGGGACGCCCATTTCATGACATTTCATTTATAACTTCTAAAGGGTTGAGAAAGCTCAAGACCTATCTTAGTGAAAATATATCAATAAAATTCAAGAACAACAACAAAATAACAAATACATAACTTAGACATTAAGTAGAAAAGAACAGCTGCTGTCCCAGTGTAGATGAGCTGCTAAAAGAGCCACTTTGTCTCAACTATGAGACAAATCATCACACTCTTCCTGACATCAGTCCTACCAGATCAGAATAAGTGGATGTTTGTTTATAGTGCTGGGCAGGCACAGGTGGTTAAGGTAGCTGCTTCCTGGATAATGTCGGCTCTTTTCCACAGGCAGACGTGTCAAAGTATTAATGTTTTTTACTCAAGTAGACGCATAAATCCTACTTTTCTAAAAGGTAGAGTATCAACTGTCAGGTTGGGCGGAGAACTCAAATGCAGAGAATAGGAGGCAGAGGTGAGTCTTGTAGATGTAATAAACATCCAGAGGCAAACAGGGGAAAAAATATAAAATACTGATAACCAAATACAAGAAACCATCAGTGGAAAACACACAAGGGGCGTAAGGAGACGACGGAGGAACAAAACAACAACAAGAAGGAACCAACAAACAGTGACTGAACATCAGGTGTAAAAATGGGAGACTGAAAAATGATCAGGCTAATCAGCAGATTGGGAGCAGGTGTGCACAGAGGAGTCTAGAAGAGAGCTAGGGGCAAGGAGACTGACACAAGAGGGCAGCAGAGGGCAAACATTACCTAGAAGCTGTAAAACAGAAAATCAAAAATAACTAGAATAGCACAAAATGGGAAAGAAACCAGTAAATTAGAAAACACAGAAAGACAACTGAAAACTCAAAAAAGAAAACAGAACAAAAAAGTGCTGAGTCATGACATCAACTTCAGCTTTTTACTCAACTAAAAGTGTAAAAGTAGCATTTTTAAAACTACTAAAAGCATAAAAGTAAAAGTAATGCAGGAAAAAAAAATGTTAAGGACAGACGCTCCCCTGCACTACCCTAATAAAGGAACATTTTTCCAATTTTCTTTGTTTTATTATTGTGGCAAAAGTGACAAATTTAACTTTGCAATATCTTGAAAAACTTTTGGTATGTAGTGAACAACAAGTTGGGGCAGCACTGAGTCCAACCACAAAAAAATACATTTACATTACATCAATACATTACATCGGTTTTACCAAAAATTCTGAACAGGACTTTGGTCTGGGCTTTGACTGGACCATTTTAACAGAGGAATTTGTTTTGATCTGAACCATTCCTTCTCTGGATGAGTATTCAGAGACACCGCTAGCTTTAGATTGCTCTCTAAATATTAATCAGCTCTCCTCATCTACAGATTCAACTCTTTATCTGGTTGACTTCCATCTTTCAGGTTGGTGGTAGAGTTTCCAGCGAGCGGTGGAACCGTCCCTTCTTACCAGATCAGAACCGTCAAACTGATCCGCTACATCTCCACCTGGGATTACTTCGTCCTCGGCTGTGAGTTATTCTTCTGTGTTTTCATCCTCTACTACATCGTGGAGGAGATCCTAGAGCTCCGGATACACAAGTTTGCTTATTTCAATAGCATCTGGAACATCCTGGATATAGTCATCATATTGGTAAGTGATTTGTGGCACTTTTAGAAGAGAATCTGCTCTCTTGTCTGATTTCCATCATTCTGAATGGAGTAACTCTGCTCTCCTTTCCAGCTCGCCATCGTTGCGATTATCTTCAATGTTTTCCGAACTGTGAAAGTGGACAACCTGCTGGGTTCGCTGTTAGAACAGCCTGACATATACGCTGATTTTGAATTCCTGGCCTTCTGGCAAACCCAGTATAACAACATGAATGCAGTGAACTTGTTCTTCGCCTGGATCAAGGTAGATTACTCACATCTCTTACATCCTGTCATAGTGTTTTATTATAGAAATGATCTAAAGTGCATTGAAAAAGTTTTTTCCTGTCATGGATGTCTTCTGTTTTGGTTCTTTAGTTGAGTCTAAATGTTTCTAGTCAACAAACTAATTTTGTTGTCGAAAACTTAAGTCTGAGAAAGTACAAAATGCAATTCAGATATCAAAGAAATAAGCCAAACCAACTGAAACTCTGTCTGAAAAAAGTCCCCTAAAACTCTATAAACTGGTCTTTTACTTTACCTAAACCCTTTGCTGTAAGGTTTTAAGTTAGCAACATTAAGGCTTTTAGAACATAAGCAGCCAGTTTGGACTTTGACTAGAGTTATGCAAAGCCTTATCTTTGTTGTTTTGAGCTATTGCCTCTAAATAATAATAATTAAACTTTGTTGATCTGACATTGGAAAAAATTTAACCTCTGCATTTAACCCATCCTCTTGGGGAGCAGTGGGCTGCCAT
>NW_015150464.1:1013468-1017195 GCF_000732505.1 Cyprinodon variegatus
GTTTCCAGATGGATATGCGGAGCAAATCCATCTGGCGGAGTCAGGTTAGGTCCAACACACCTGATTCAGTCTTTTGTCTCCTCAGTATTCAGTCAGTTCCTCCAGAGTCCTCTAAGTTTATTTCATTCAGGTTTGTTGAACCAAAGACAAGTGGTGTCAAAAGTAAAAAAAACATTTGTTACTTAAGTAGATATAGGTATAGATACTGCAGTTTAAAAACACTCTGGTAAAAGTTGAAGTAGCAACTTGACCTCTTTACTCAAGTAAAAGTGTGCTCCAAAAACTACTTAAAGTATAAAAGTATAAAGTACGGTAACCTTAAAAAAAAACAGCCAGATACCACTATATGAACTGAAAGCTCAGTTTTTTGACTATTTGGAAAATTTCTTTGAGATAGGGCCAAGGATGAGGGAGGTCTTGTTGGTCTTCATCTCCCGATACGCACTCCCCTGTGACGACCTTTTAGACATTTAGACATGTTTTTCTGAATCCGACATTGTATCATGGCATAGACAATTCACGTTTGCGGTTTGAAGAACACCTGCTTGCTTCTGATGATTTCCTTTAGCTAACCAATGAGTGTTTGCGTTCTATGACTCATCCAATCACACTAGTTTTCACTAGATGTGGATGGAGCCAATGATCTGCATTGGATGGAGCACATGAAGGGAAATAAATATTTATAAACATTAAACCGAAGCCAAGAGTAACGAGTAACGTTTTTTTTTAAAGTGTAAGGAATAGAAAGTAAAGATACTTGTGTGAAAATATAATGAGTAGAAGTCAGAAGCAGGAAGAAAAATAAGCAATGGAGTAAAGTATAGATACCTAAAAAGTGTACTTAAGAACAGTAATGAAGTATTTGTACTACTTTACTTGACACCGCTGTCAAAGGCACATCTAAAAGTTGCAGAACACTGGCCCTCAGGAACTGGAGTTGCCAACCCATGCCCTAACCATAAGGCCGCCACTCTCTGGTGTACTTTTCAACATGGTCCTTTAAAGAACCTTTTGCTATCTGATTATTAATCAAAAAATAATAGACAGATTAATTGAAAAAATGTTAGTTGCAGCCCTAGTAAGAACATAATCCAGAAAGAAAAATCTGGAAGGTGGCAAATCGTTTTTTCACTGCAGCATTAACTTTTGTGTCTGTTTGTAGATTTTCAAATACATCAGTTTCAATAAGACCATGACTCAGCTGTCCTCCACGCTGGGTCGATGCGCCAAAGACATCTTGGGATTCGCCATCATGTTCTTCATCGTCTTCTTTGCCTATGCTCAGCTTGGGTATCTGCTGTTTGGAACAGAAGTCGAGTCTTTCAGCTCATTTGTGAAGTGCATGTAGGTGGTGAGAAATCTGGATAATAAAGAGATTTGACCGTTACGGCTTCATTTGAAGAGTCTGTTTCATCCTCCTGCAGATTCACACAATTCCGAATCATCCTTGGAGACTTTGATTACGACGCCATTGACCGTGCAAACAGAGTCCTTGGGCCCATTTACTTTGTCACTTATGTGTTCTTCGTTTTCTTTGTCCTACTGGTCAGAGATACTGCAATACATTTGTTATTTTTGTGAATAAATGTGAGCAATCAAGCGATCCCTTTATAACTTTATTTTTCAGAACATGTTTCTTGCCATCATAAATGACACGTACTCAGTGGTCAAAGAGGAACTGGCATCTCAAAAAGATGATCTGCAGATTACAGATCTCATCAAACAGGTATGAATAAAACTAAGATGATCTAAAAATAAAGTCAGATTTTGTTAATTTCTCCCAATGTTTACTAACGACACATATTCCTCTAAACCCAGAGCTACATGAAGACTTTCATGAGACTCAAACTCAAAAAAGAGAAAATATCAGACGTTCAGAAAGCTCTGCAGTCCGGATCTGGAGAAATTGAATTCAATGACTTCAGGGAGACTCTAAAGGAGTAAGAGGCAATACAGAAGAAAGTATGCAAACAAATGTCATTATTAAATATGGATCCTCACAGCAGTTTTGAATTTGCAGAATGGGTCATGGAGATAATGAAATATCTGCAGCCTTTACAAAGTTTGACCGGGACGGCAACCGAGTTCTAGATGCAGATGAACAAACCAGGATGAAGATGGAGCTGGAAGAAAAAAGGGTTTGTTTGTGATTGTTATTTAAGTTTACATGAGATTTACACTCTCTTGGAAATATTTATACTACCGGTAATAGAACTTTTTCCCCAATTTATTCTCATTTTTTGCAATAGACCAACATGAAGTAGAAAGTCAGTAAAGTGGAACCAAGAGAAAACTTGTTTTTTCTTTTTATTTATCTAAATATATATATATATATTAATATAAATTAACATTGTAAAAGTATAGCATGATTTGTTTAAACACCCCTAAACACCATTTTTACCTGCGTTACCATGCAGGCTTGTGGCTACCTCCAGTCGACACGGATAAAACAAAATATAAACTGAAATGAAATCTGCATCATTTTGAAAAGTGCTTTAAGATGGACTTTGACCGCTGCTTCTTTTTCATTTCCATCAGGATGCGCTTAACGCCGAGCTGAACAACCTTGGAAAGAATTATGGGAAGGAGTTTATGGAGCCTCCTGCCTCGTCAGGAGATCAAAGGAGTCGAACATTTGTGGACCAGGAACATTTTCTCAGGTGACTACTGGTTTTTTGCATGATTGATGAAATGTGAGGAGCTATATAAATGGATTAAAAGCAGATTTTTCTTAAATCATCAATCTGTCCCTCACCATTAAAGGCTGACCAGCCAGGTCCTCCAGATTGAGACTTCTGTAGCAGGTCTCACATCCAGGATGGATCTGATCATGGTCAAACTGGGATTAGAGGAAAAAACTGACACCAAAAAACTGATGGAATGACGTAAGTAGAGAGGAAAATAGAATTCATTTTAACTTTACGTTACATCTGCATCCAGACCAAAATAGGTTATGATTGCTGGTATTAGGGTATGATTGGACTTTAGATTTTACATTCAATATATCATTGATTCTTTCATTGTATTTGACAGATTTTTCTCAGACGGTTGAGCAACAAATGCTGAAAGTTCATCCAGAAAAGCTGCAAGTTCCACCACTTAATCAGCTATCAGCTGAGGCGCCGTCTGCTCAGAGGAAATATTCATTCCTGAAAACATTTTAGCATCAGCAAGATGTCATGGAAACATGTAAAATCTATTTTTTATTATTTTCAGTGTACCATAGTAGATCTAATACAACCAACGGGTCAATATTTAAGTTTTCACACCTTATGACAGAGCACAGCAATGCTTCGATGTATAAACTAAATGCACCCTATGATTCAACAGGTACCCAGGCATGACAAGCCCACATCATCAGCCCTCCTCTACCATGCTTATTAGTCAATGTGAGGTCTTTGTGATGCTGTATTGTTTTTCTCCTGACTTTGCTTTCTCTAAAAAGACTTTCCTAAAGTCCATTTAGACGTGACTGAGCAGACATAGAATCACAGTTCAGTAAATGTAGCCTAATTCATATTATATCCATTTATTACACATAGAGTGATGCATTAAAAAAACAACTAGTTCTGTGGCATTTGATGTTTTTGTCTTACACTTAATAAAACCTAATAAGTTAAATGCAAAAATAAAACATGGCTTTTGCCTAAACTTGCCCACTGGAAAAAAACAAATCTAGATAAGTAATTTTTTCTTAAAATAAGTGCATTTGTTCTTGGATTGCGGA
>NW_015150464.1:1017448-1032827 GCF_000732505.1 Cyprinodon variegatus
TCAGTCCATTGAGGAACTATCTAATTTACCTACTCAAATTAAGGGTAAATACACTTAATTTAAGAGTTTTTTGCTTATTTCTGGATTGTTTTTATTTAGACAGACTAATAAATGAGAAATTTAAAGCAATGAAGCGAAGACGAGGCTTCAAAAGGACCTAAGTTTATCATTCCAACATGCATAGCTCAGGGGATCATAGTCTGATTCCAAATAATAAGACTTATCAGATGGAGATTATTGTGCTTCCAAACCTTTCTAGCAAGATAACATAAATTATTTTCTAACAATCCTGTCATTAAATAATATTCAATACTGATTCCTGTAAAGTTTGAGATGACATTTCTACTTTTTCAGATATCATGGAAGTAACGATACAACACCTCACAGATTGATAGGCAGCAGTAGCTGCTCCTCTAAGGATACCATTTACTGTTTTCCATATTTTCAACAGAACTGTCAAACGTCCTGCTATATTGGGGTGTTAACACAAGCAAATACTCATCTAATGAAGAGATTTTATTTCCTTGTAATTAGTTTTTATCACTGTTTAGAGAGGCTTTCTCTTTGGTGGCTGTAAATCTGTGTACCATCTGTGTTGCAAAATAAATACCTAAACATGGGGATGGTGGAAAAAAAGAAATATTGTTACAGCATAAAACTAAGCAATGCATTAGTTGCTAAATATGTTGATCAAGTTGCTTTAGAAGTGAGTTTATTGCTCTATAGCAGAAGTCACCTACGATGTGCACACTGGCACCAAGGGGCCCTCCAGGACCACATGGTGTGCCCTCAGTGTCTCCTGAAAACGGCAAAACTCACCACTGGTCTGAGTTAGAAATGTATTTATTTCTGATGCTCTTCTTTTTTAACCATGCTTGCATTTATAGATTTCAGAATGAAAATATCTAAAAAAAAAAATTAGAACTTCAAAAATATGTTTATCATGCTTAAAGTTTAGGTGAACGCTGACTCCTCCATTTATAGGTCAGTATTGGAAGCTCTTCCTATGACTCAGTATCCATGAAGAAGCTTTAAGCCTTAAAAAAACGTAGGTGACCCCTGCACTATAGGTTAAATGCAGGACTAGTAACACGATGACATTCAACCTAATTCAGTCCATTGAGCGAAAAAGGTATGGTTTAGGGAGTCGAAGGCAAGGCACTGAACGACGCATGTCACTCAAGAGCTCATCTCCTTTTGTTTAGCCCAGGTAGGTAGCACATATTAAAAAAACAACCTTAAAAAAATAAATAAAATTATTGTTGTATGGAGTTTTAAGAATAGGAAAGTATAGAGGCCCTTTAACAGGTCCTAATACAATCCAAATCCCTCCACAAGGTTAAAGTCAGAGTACAAAATTAAGGTAGGCGTTGATCATTTTGTGAAAGTAGAAAGGACACTTCAAAATATTCTAAACTAAATAGTAAGAATTTTTGGAACACATCATCACCCTCACTCGAGGACGGCCCAGACAGGGATGATCAGTCTCTGCTGTGTGTCCAATAGCCAATTGGGTTTAAATAAATCAAAAAGTAAGTCAATCACAGTATAAAAGAAGAAAAAACTACGAAAAGGTCAAAGGTCAAGGTCCGGCCAAGCCACCTTAGTGTAAAAATATAAGTTCACATTGTGTGCTTCAAAATCCTGGCATTATTCTCATTTTTAACACATCAAAATGTAATCACAAGAGAAACAAAAATAAACTATTTCACTTAATTCCACATAGAGATTAGCCATTTTATTTTAAACTGGAAAAAATCTAAATCTAGATAAGTCATTATTTCATAAAATAAGTGCATTTGTTCTTGAATTTAGAAGGTACAAGATAATTAACATTTAAAATAAATACAATTACATTGTCTTATTTCAAATGCATTTTATCTAAATACCTTATTTGAAGAGTAAATATACTCATTCAATTGGCAAATCATCTCATTTACCTACTTAAATTAAGGGTAAATTAACTTAATTTGAGAAATTTTTACTTATTTCTAGATCTTTTTTCCAGTGTAGGAGTAATGTAATCCAGAGAACCTGACATCTTGAGTATTTAACAATCAGATGCAGGATATTTTAACGGTGTGTAAATAAACGTGAAATATCTGAAGTGTTTAGCTGTTGCATAAATTCATTTTTTGTGTGTATTTGCTTTGCTGTCACTAATCATTGTCTAATAAATCACACAGACGAGGTACAAATGCTTCTTTATTTGAAGTGACTTTTCTTTTCTAAAAGGAGTTGGCATTATTTTTCAACATGGCTTCAGCAGATCCAATTATCAACAAAGGAGGTTGTCGTTACATTCCACATTAGAAGTGTTTCTGCAGAGTATCTCCTTCCTGGTGCACAAAGGAAATGGCACAAAAAAAAAAAAAAGATCAAAGGTGGGGAAACGAAGCTGAAAATTTGATATTTTTCAAAAAAACTGTTCAACTTTTATTATCAAATCATTTAAGGCGTATTCATAAATATATTGCTAAAATTCAAAGAGACTGAAATCCTAAGTTTTACCAACATTATGTACATTTTCTTTTAATAGAGGTTCATGATCAAAGTTTGATATTTACACACTCAACAAATATTACTCCCCGTTTCATCTCCAAACTCAAAAGAAACTAAATATTTTGTTCAGCAGACAGGAAAGAGCTTTTAAAGGGCATGTCCTATTAGAAGCTTAAAGTCTACACATTTCAAAATGAACAGATATTCATTCCTCATTAGCCCTCCAGTTGTTTAACAAAGCAGAAAAGTATTTTAAAGGGACTTTAACTGCAGCTGTTTTATAATTACAATGAGACAGACTTGGTTTAAAAGCTGGTTTATCAGCTGTTTCAAACTGAATTAAATGTATAAAACATAAACCTAACTGAAGCTGACACTCTCCCTTGAGCAGGGAGTTAACAGCCAGACCAAGGCAGCCACGGCTGCTTGTAGGCATAAAGTTTGATCAAATAATTCTTAATTTTTTCTTATTATCTATCCTCTGGTTTTACAAAACTAAACTGTTACCCATTGATGTTTAACCCTGATAATTAGCTTCAGTAGCCATCCAACCCGGAATATTTGTTTTATTTACAAAAATACATTACTGTAATGAATTTTACTGTCATCATTGGAAGATGGATAATTTATGTATGATAATTTATAAACGTGAGACTAGCATATAACTGTATGGCTCGGATATTTAACATGTACCTATCAATGCCTGTCAGAGCAGGAGCTGAAATGACGGTTTTATCTAAATTATAATTGATCTTTATTGATCTCATATTACCCATCCCCTTAGGGAGCAGTGGGCTGCCATCATGGGGCGCCCAGGAGTCGTGTGGGGTTAAGGGTCTTGCTCAGAGACCCAGAGGTTTTCATAATTTAATTCCTTTCATAATTAATTTGGGGATTTTTGTAACAAGAATCTTTAAGATCGTTATGTACAAACCGACAGACCGGCCTGACCGCACAGAGCTTTTAAATCCTAAAGTAGGGTGCCTGTTGGTTAGGTAGACCTAGCTAAAAAATCCATTAAAATTTTCACTTTAAAGTTTTAAATTCAGATTAACCAGTGTTAAATTTTTCCTGGATGAAATGTACTTTTTTAACATGTTTTAGCAACTCTTGAATGCGCTCTTGCTTGTTTGTGTCTTCTTTAATTTTTAACATGGAAGTCATAATCAATCTGGAGGTAGAAATCTAAAAACGAGTTAAAAGAAAAACTTAACAAAATGCTGATTCATGCCCTTTAAATTCTGACACATCACACAGACAAATAAAACCCAAACAGCAGGATACAAAAAAAATATTCTGATATAAGAAATGTCTTAAATCAGAACAAGTTACCCAAGGTGGAGAGGATTAAAAAAAGAAGTTTAATAAATCCTGTTACCAACCAGAAATGAAGACCTGTAAAGGAGCCGAGAAAAGAAAGAAGTGCTTTAAACCATTTAAAATAAAATCTAAAAAAATCCTCTCACCAACTTTTAAAGTTACTTTCACCCATTTTAATGTTTTTACAGGAACTATAAAAAGATAAAGCCTTTTATTTTCAGATTTAACTCCAGAAATTCAAAACTTGGCAGCAGCATCCTCTGAAAATAAACCTGTCACTGTCTGTGACATGCATCTCATTATAGAAAAAAAATTCTTCAAGGTGGCTTTTTAAGAATCTCTTTTTATACAAACTTTATTTAGAGGAAAAAAATCCAATTTAAATTTGACATTTTATAGGCTAAAGCTGTAGACCAACATGGAGCTGATTTCTCCTCAAAGCTCAGTGCTGGTCTACCTATAAACTCATTTATACAAAGCATTCAGACACTAACCTTAAAGATGAAAACTAATATGAAAGTTTATCCTGTCTTTAAAGAAAAAAATTATATATATATATCACAGAACTATTGGTAAATTTTAATTCAAATATATTTTTTTAAAACTCTTCCAAAGTGGAAGAATAATTCAGGTTTAGGTTTTCATCCTTATCAGATTCCTGTGAGCTGCTGAATAATTTGGAGGCTCTTTTGGAAAAAAATAGTTATAAATTTTGAAAAACAATTTTGTTTTTGTTGTCTGTGTTTCTGTTTGGAAAACTCAGACATTAGCAGATTTCCTCCAAAGGTAACGACTAAGATTCAAGGATCCAAATACTTTGGTTTATCTTTTCAGGATTTGGGCCAGGTTAGTTTCTTTGGCGTTCTCTTATAATCCAAAAAAATAGTTTTTCATTGCCATATAGGTTTTTAAAACAATATAAACCAGTTGTGGGTCGGGGGTTTGAAAGGGACCGACTCTGAGCCACAAAGGCTGTATTGGTTTCTCCTGTTCAGATGAAAAGTGCCGTATATATTCCCTTGGCGCTCCGTTTAGGTCGGATCCATCTCACTGCATCTGATAGCCGGCCATGTTATAATTTCCAACGTTGGACATGGCGGCATCGGGAGGCGTCGGTGCGGAGGCATATCCGCCCATCCAGGCTGATGACTGCGACTGCCTGCAAAAGGTTGACAGAAACCCAGTTACTCAGGGATAAGCCGCACTGTAAACTGGACTCATTAACTTCTTATTTCATGTCTCAAACAGAAATTAAACATTTAAAGCAGTTTTACATCACACCAGTGGGTATTTTTTCAAACAGGGTTTCTTCAAGTTTAACCAAGTTGTGCTCTTTTAGGTGGTTTAAATGTAAAGCCTATGTAAATTTAGGTTCCTAAAATAAATAACTCAAGTTGGAGTTATGTTTTTTTAGATTTGGTGAGCAAGTTTCCTTCAAAATAGAAGTTTATTTAAGTTAAACTGTAAAGTTTCAGTACAGAAACAAAGCAGTCCCAGTCAAGAAAATCAGCTTTGTTCTTCAAAGGAGTCAGGGATTAAAGGAATCAGTAAAAGTTTGAATTTTTCTCCAAATTATTGTGTGAACTCAAAGGTCTGCTATTTTTTTTTTTAAACAAAACAAGCAATAATAAACTTATAAAGTGATTTTAAAGCCACACCCATATGTTGGTCTAGATCGGAGGTCTAGCGCCCCCACCTTGCGGCTCCCTGGAGCTTTTTCAAAAATGTATGAAAATCTATTTTTTCCATTTGTTTTAATGTGGTGTGCAGGAGGTCAAACAAAAATCAGTTATGTTTTCCAATGCTGTAAAAGTCTGAATAATAAATATATTTAAACAATAATTTGCGTCATAGCCATAGAGATCAGTGGTCATAACTTGCAACCAGCGCGGCGCGGTGCCAGGCAAACAAAGCGGCCGGTGTGTTTCGGACCATGGATCCCAAAGGGAAAAAAAGGAAGATGGCTAATGAGAAAAAAGGATTCAAAGAATGGACTGAATCATTTGCTTCCATTATCAATGCGGAAGGATTGCCTGCATTTTTGCTTTGTAATAAGTAATAAAAAATAAAATGACAAATTTGGAAAGGCATTTCCAGGGAAGGTAAGCTAAATATGCAGCTTTCAAAATTTCCCCCCCTTTTTTTTTTTTTACATTGTTACCATGGAAACATCCTTTTGTGTAGAAACAAAACAAATATCATTTATGGTTCGTCAAAGCCGCTATTTCATTCGGGGGCCTCAAAACAGCACATTTTCAAACACAAATCTTTCAAAATTCTCTTTTTTATATCGTCACCATGGCCACTATGGAGGACCAACTCTGCCATATTTAAAAATAAATACAGAAATAAATAAATCCTCAATACACAAATAAGCAAACAATGAATTACCACCAAAAATACAATAAACAAATAAATGTAAGTTGAAATTAAATTATACAGTGAGACATAAATGTATATAACTCTTTTAATTTGCTTCTTTATTTATTTGCCTTTGAAATATTTACCTTATTTATTTTTTTGTCCTTTATAATCTTCAACTTTATTTTGTAATTACTTATATTTTTAAGTATTTATTTATCTGCATGTTATAATATTTTTGGCTGTTTTATTCTTCCTTTGTATTTTTTTACACTTGTTATTTCTTCACCGCTATTTATTTCTGCCTGCCCTTTTTAGGCCATGTCCCTATGAGGAAACATAAAACTTGGCACTGTTATTTACCGACAACTGCTGATTCTTGTGATGTTTCGGTATCTTTTAGTTTTGGATGTATTAATCATAGATCAACACAGCAGTTTTCACATTCTTTGCATTCTGCAAATTTTGCTCTTTCCTTCTACAAAGGACTTTGTCTTTTAAAGAATATTTTCAGTTCAACTTCTGTCAACTTCAAGGTAAACGGATGCTTTTGGACTTTTTCTTTTGGTTAATCAAATCTGACGAAATGTTCTGCTTTAAAGAGGAGTCTGTTTTTTGCCATTATTCTGCCAAATGATTCTACCCTACAAAACTTCAGCTGATTCAATTGTTTTCTGCATTTTTAAGTTTCTGATTACTTCCTATTAGGGGTGGAACGATTCACAAAATCCACGGTTCGGTTTGGTTCACAGTTTCGTGGTCACGGTTTTCGGTTGGGTTTGGTATATGTTGATTGTTACACCGAAAAAAAAAAAAATAAATAAAAATTAATGAAAATTTTTTTTTTATTAAATTAATGAAAAAAATCCAAAAAAATTAATGAATTGTAATTATTTTTAATGATTCGCAGAAACCATGGATAATTTCCGCATGTTTTGCTGCTTTGAATTTAATCATCTCGCGCATGCCCTCTATGATCTCCAAGGAACTCAGAGCGGAGCGGACGGGAGCCACAGCGGAGGCTGTAGCGGAGCGGAGCGCTGACAGAGTATGTAGGATTTCGGGGTTAGCATGACATGTTGGTCATGTTGCTGTTAGCATAAACAAAACGTGTTGCACAATGCTTGCACACTGTTGCACTTTTATCCACAACTTTCTTTCCGCCGTCATCGTAGGTCACTCTAAATGCAAAGCGGTCCCATACAGCAGACCTATAAAGTGCTGCTGGCGCGTCTTCCAACTCCTGTTCTTTCCCACTCGCCATACCCACACAATTCTCCACAACAACTAATTTTATTCTCCTGCTACACCCGGCTAAGCGGCTTCGCTTCTTCTTCTTCTTGTTTACTACTGGTGGTTGGCTTTGGTCGGAGTACCACCACGTTCTGCTCTGGAGTGTAAACGCTTCGCCTATGAGAAAAAGGAGCAGCGCATGAACCGAACCGAGACAGTCGAACCAAACGGTTCGGACGGTTTTCATAAACCGTTCCATCCCTACTTCCTATCACATTTTCAAATGTTCTTCACCTAATTTCTGTTTTTTCCTTTATTCTAGTTCTTCTTTTTTCCATTCGGCAGAAAAACGCATTCCCACTTTGCTGTTTCTCCGAAACAGCTTTTTCTGGTTGTATATTTAAGTCCTTTTTTATAAGACTCAATGTAAAGATTTATCATTTTTAAAACATTATTTTTTCCACAATCAAACAGGAAAATAAAGCTTAAAAAAATCTACAATACCTTAATATTTATTTTTTGCTTGTTTGTTTTCCCGATGTTTCATAAATTGAAATAGCAAACATATATACCATAATCATCACTAAACTCATGGTTGATCATTTATGAAATAAACGGTTTGAAAGGATTCATTTTTTTGTTTTTTATAAATTGTGGTGGTCACACTAGCAACTATTTTTAACCAGAGAAAAGTAAATGAGATTTTTTGACAGAAGACTCACTCTACTCCGTATCCTTGTTGGTTCCATGTTTGTCCGTACATGTTGTAAGAAGGAACCTGCCAGCCGTTGCCCATGTACTGACCATACTGCTGCTGTGGGTCTCCGTAGACCTGGTTCCACTGGCTCCACTGACCGTAATCAACCTGCCCGACATGGGGAGGAAAAGGGGGAAAGAAACGCTTGATGTCATTCATCCTTAGACCGCATCTTCACATTAAACAAGAATCAAAACTAATACAACATGAAGATGAGAAAATAATGCTTTCTTCCCATGTATATAGTATGTAGCTGTATACTATATATTGTATATAGTATTTTGTATGTTTTATATTGTATATAACTAGAGATCCTGTATTCTGTATATACATCTAATTTATCTGCACCATCAACACAAAGTCAAATTCCTTTTAAGTGCAAACCTACTGGGAATAAACTTGACTCTGATTTTAATGACTTGGAAGCTGGCTTTAAAAAAAAAGTCACAAAGTTATCTCAGCGCTAACAGTCAGATTAGAAGTTAAGTTAGAAGTCAGGTTAGAACCAATCAGATAAGTACAGACGGGACGTGATCAAGTCATCTTCCCTTTAACTCTGATGACGATGATGTTTAGCTTGTATTCAAGTGTAATTTTCTTCTTGTCACTCTTTCAAAAAGGGCCAAATTATAGAGTTAACAGCTAACAGTTATCCCCAGATTCCACATACTCCGTAACCGCCCCGCTGCGCTGCAGACCACCTTCGCAAAGCAAAGCCTCCAGCCTCCGCTGTTCCTCCCGTCTTGCTCCGCTCTGACTTCCTCGGAGTTTGAGAAGAGCATGCGCGATATTAAATTAAATTCATAGGAGCAAAAGATGCAGAAAAATACGATTAATTTAATATGATATAGTAAAATATTCCCCATCAGAATATGTGCAGTTTCTGCCCCAAATATTTTATTTTTGTTGTGGATTTTTGAAACGGGGAAAACTAGGATCATCAAAAATTGTTTTTTTTTTAATGAACTATGTTTGTTCTCTACTTCCAAACTCAGCATCTCTTCATCCAGCCTGCAATAAGGAATTTCTTTTGACTGGATTCGGTTAAACTTTTAAGCCTCTCGGTATAAAATAAATATATTGATTTAGATGAGAAATCCGTTTCCTGGTATGTTCAGGTAATATAACAATAGTTTGTATCCAATCATTTAATTAAATGTAGTTTTTGGGAATTTCTAAGAATTAAGCAACAATCTGTAGTTACCAATCCATTGTTACTATATTTTAGACTCAAACTCACTGCGGATCCAGACATTTGAATTGAGAAAGCTTCCTGGAGAGGTGGCGAAACGTCTTCAAACCTTGGAAACCAAGTCCAGTGGATATTTTTTGAATTTTTACGGAATGACTATGACCTGGATGACTGAGAACCTTCATCAGCATATATTTTAATTTAACAAACGGGATCTTCAACGATCTTGACCTGGCCGGAGCGGAGCAGAGCATGGACGTACATGGACGGGAACGTGCAGATGATTAGCGGTCGATGTGGAACAGTTCTCATTGATCAACATGACAGACAAGTACTCTTCACGGCGTACGTAAGCAGGGCGGAGCGGAGCGCTGACGGAGTGGAATCTGGGGGTTAACCTGTGGATAAATGAGCTGTGGATCTCTGTTATAGTCACCGTCATATTTAGCCCTTTTTCCCCCACATTTTGTAAAACAAACCTTCAACCAGCCAAGAACATCTTGACATACCTGCTGTGGGTTTTTTGCCATGTCAGAGGACTCTTTGCCCCAGTAGCACTTCACCATTTGTCCCTCGATGGCCGTGCCATTTACAGAAACGATGGCGTGTGCAGCGCTGTCATGGGAGGAGAACCTTCAAAACAAAACGCATGAGAAAAAGCAGAGAGTGAATGGAGACACAGCCCATGAGAAAATAATAGTTCAGCAATTCTCTGCTGTGCTGCTGCTGACATCTAGAGGCTAAACGGTGTCATGGAATCTGACGTTACCTGATGAAAGAATAGCCTTTTTCTGGGAAAACTCTGACCTCCATGATTTGACCAAACGGTGAAAACGTCTGTCGTATCAGATGTTCTAAAAGAATCATAGCAAAGAAAAAAAACACAATGTTATTCTGATTTCTGGATGTCATAAATAGCTGAGACGTCTATAATTATACAGCGATGACAGAGTGGCTGCTTAAGAATCTGATACTTGCCTGTGAGTCCTGCCTGGATCCCACCGCAGTACACCGTGCAGTTCTGAGGACTCGACTGGTTCACGACGTCATCGAACCTCAGCTGCTTCGAACCGTCTGAGACAAAAACAAACAAAACAAATAATTTTATAAGCGGATTCCTGGTTTTAATACTCATAATTCATCTTCCTCAGGGAATCAGGACCAAACTGAATTAAACAGCCATGGTTAAAAGTAGAAATTTTATACTTTTGTGATGGAAGATGGTTAATGGATCGTTTTTGGTCAGTTATTCACTGCATTTTGTTTCAGTCACGTTCCAGTTTAAACCTCATGAAAACCTTTATTTTCCATTAACTTTCAATTAAGCAAAAGTAATTTGTTTTTCAGCAGTGTTGTGCCTAAACGAGTTCCTATTTTTAGTGAACGGTGAACTGAACGGATCAGTTTTAAAGTACACTGCATAGAAATGAAATCTCAATAAGTAATTTTCTTTTCTTTAAATACCGTAAATTCTCTAATATTGGCCTGTATTCCAATAGCGGCCGGGTCTCTAATAATGGCCTCTATCCAATAAAGGCCTGGACCGCGATGCACTTGAGTGAAATAAAGGCCCGGGCCTATATTAGAGAATTTACGGTAAATGCATTTTTTCTTGAATAGAGGAGGTAAGTGAGACACTTTGCCAATGGAACAAAACAATTTACATTTAAAATAAGAAAAAACTATTTTATTGTCTTATTTCAAGTGAATCTTGTCTAATTTTCTTAATTGAAGAGTAAAAATACTCATTCCATTGGCAAATAATCAGATTTAACTAACTTTTTTACTTCTTTCTAGATCCGTTTTGCAGTGTAATGAACGTAAGCAACGTTCACTCTGAGAATAATGAGTGACACAGGCAGCTTACACTGGCGTTCAATTGATAGCGACACATTTCATTTGATAACGTCAGGTTTTACTGGACATATATTAAACAACCTGACAGATCAGCATGTCTAAGCTAGAACAAGTCTGCTCCATTCATACTCATCTCCTGGTATTTCTGATTCCAGTTTAGCAGAGCGCTTGGCAGAGTTTAAAGAACTAACAAAGAGGACTCGGACAAAAATACTCATATTTTTGTGCAAACTGTGCCCACCAGGATTTAAACAAGTCTGTACGTCAGCCACGTCCAAAATATAAAGCTTTAGGCTGTGGTGCGCAGTAAGTATGGCTAAGTGGACAATCTGAATGATTTTATGATCCAGATCTTTCCTGTATGTTTCTGAAGTTCTGGCTTAATTTTTCTAAATAAAGGCTTCACTCCACATCCAGTATTTTCCGGGTTTTTTTTCTCAATATATTATGATCACACATTAAAAGTGTGAATCATTCTATTGTGGCTTCATTTCCCAAATGAACTTGCACTAGTTCATTTATAGGTTTGTGAACTTTTTGAAAAAGTGAACTATGAATGGGAGCTAGTTCATTTTCATCTGTGTGAACTGAGTTCTTTTTAACTATGAACTGGCACAACAATTTTTGATAGCATATTTATACCGCTGCAACTCAAAACAGGATTATTGCATAAAACTGAGTTTTTGTCACACAGAAAGTATTTAATCCAGATAGAGCGACTGGGTACCACTATATGATAAAGATATTGAGTTGTTTTAAGATCATAAAAGTTACGCGTTTTAAATGACCTGGCTCAACGAATTTTTATTTTTATTAACATTTATAAACATTACTATAATTTGGCATAGGGTTAATTTTAACCCCTATATAAACATCAAACCTATAACTCCAATATACATTTGTCTGATGCACTTTTGTCAATGCTTTTTAAATCTTATATTTGTAATAATGTCTTTGTTTTTTACAGATCAATGTCCAACTTTTATGTAGATTACTAACTATGTATTTTATTGTTTGCATTAATTTTAAATATTGTTGTTTTATTATGTTGGCATTTTAAACCTTTCCCAGGGACTACAGTTGAAAATTAGCTACTTAGCTAACACTGGCTCATTTACAGAAATGTTTATTAATGTGCACTGTCCCTGTTCAAATAAACACGTAAATAAATAAATAAATTTATACTTGTAGAAGCTGTTTTATGCAACGTTTACACCTAAAGCAGCAGAGGCAGCAGAAGCAGCTAGTTTAGACGCTAAGTAAATGGTTGAAGCGCATCAACACGCAGCCAGACGTCCCGCAGCGCGTTTTGAGCAGCAGGAGCAGCGCGTCACGCACTTCTGAGCATCTGACGGGCTGCAAACGCAGCAGCTGCTGGAGGTTGAAAAAGGCTAGTGGATTGTTTTTTTTTTACATTTTTGGAATTGCTGTGATAGACTCTTTGGTTATGGTTTTATTGGTGAAAACCAAAGCACTATGGCAGCAAAAAAAATGTAAGATAAAAATCAATGCAAATAAAAGACAATTCTGAGCTGTGCATATTATTTTTTTTTTTACTTTTGAGTGAATTTATTTGGTGTTTAACCTATAATCTATTAAATAAAATAAAAAAACTTACATTAAACAGATTACCTGGTTATGGATGATATATAGTTAATGCTGTATTGCACTGATCAGAAATCTTCCAGTTTGCACAGTTAGAAACTCATCTTTTTGTATACAGTAATTTAAAAGGGTTGATTAGCCATTAATACTTACTGTCCTGAGCACTTTTGGGAGCTGGCGGTTTACGTGTTGCCCAGTTTGTTCTGATCTGGCGCCCTCCCAGCCACTGTCCCGCCATGTGTGAGATGGCGTTTTCTGCATCCTGTAATCCAGACAAAGGAACAGTACCACTCTTCAGAAAAAAAGACACCATAGTCCCCAATGCTTCAAAACTTAAACTGGCAGCGGCAATGAAGAAACTGTGCTGTGCAACTATAACTGTCTGTAATTTCAACTGATCAAATTAATGTGAAAGCAATTAAAGAGAATAATAAAAGAAAGACATAACCTTCAGTCTGTGTTCCTGCACTGAAGCCTTACCAGCTTGTTGTAGAAGGACACAAATCCATACCCTTTTGATTTGCCAGTTGTAATGTCCTTCACGACACGAGCATCTCTGAAGGAAAACGTGAGAAAAAAAAACATAAGATCAGCAGATTTTAGAAATAAAATTCTCACAGTAAAAGGAACCACGCAAAACACAATGAACTTTAGCTCCTTTACTCTGTCTTACAGTGAAATATGTTAGCAATTCATGACTTAATGCTGACTTCTTGAAAATAAAAAAACAAACAAGAACAAATACATGCAGTCTAAAGTATTCTTGAAATCATCTCAAGGTGTTTTAATAAATCTTAACCACTAGAGCACCACATGTTGGCTCAATCCTCACAGCAATAGGCTAGTGATTACCATGCATTTCTAAAATGTGCTGTAACTTCTATTCCTACAGACAGAAAAGTATATAGAAAATATCAGAAGAAAAAAGGAATTAAATGGCATACGTGGCCTGTTAACAGATTTCTGTATTTTTCCTGGTCAATTCTTTACCACCATTATGCCGTTTGGACTTTGGGCAGCTGTGAATTTTAAGAAATTGACATTTTCAGAAAATTTGGAAGAAGAGGATCATTGTTCTACAAACAACACTACACAAATCAAAATGAGACAGTTGAAGCAGAGGTGTTTATATAGGCTAGATAATTCATACATGGAATCTGCAAATAAAGACATATGGGAATGAAACTGAATGAATAGAGGAAGAAGAACTACATCTGAGTCTCCAGAGTGAACAGCTCCTTGGTGTTAGCCTTCAAGCTGCTGTCCAATCCTATCAGCATTTCTGTAAAATAACCAAATTGCTATTACTTCACTGTGAAGTACTTTTAAAGGCGGCTCTGGTTCATACACAATGCTTGCATTTTGCTCTGAGACGGGCGCTTCACTTACCACCTCTTTACATGGGGATAAAACGCAAGAGCTGGTTAAAAGCAGACATATTGTTCACAAATATGACCGACGTACAAAAAACACTCCATACGATCGTTTAAAAATGTTAGAAAAAGCGAGTCAAGACACACTGCTTTGCAAAAGTTTGATGACAAAGTCATTTTATTTGGGGGATTTTATTGCGATAGAACAAATGTGAAGCTTTATGTCGTTTGGATAGTTTTTAAAGGTTATTGATCTCCTGAAAGAACAAACCTAACTGAGACGTCTTTCATGATGAAACAGAGGGTGAAATTTTATGGAAGCAAATCGTTACCATATTTAAAATTAAAAAGCATTTCCAGAAATGCTTTTTAATTTTAAGAATGTGGCTGCATTGTTTGACTCATAAATAAAATAAGTAATCAGTAATCCTGTTTGCATTTTCATTTTATTCTTTAACGCTGCTCATCCTTTTATTTAATTAAAATGAAAAAAAAAAAAGACATTTGAGATTTATTTTTCAAAATGTACCCCAGCAAATACATACCAAAATTCAATTTGAAATGTAAAATTTGAAAACGAAAAAGCAATCCCAGAAATGCTTTTTCATTTTAAGAATGTGGCTGCATTATTTGGCTCATAAATGAAATTAGTAAGCAATCATCATATTTGCATTTTCATTTTCTTCTTCAAAACTGTTCACCTTTTTACTTAATTAAAAAAAAAAAAAAAAAAAGACAGTTGAGATTTATTTTTCAAAATGTACCCCAGCAGACAGATACCAAAATTCAATTTGAAATATAAAATTTGAAAATGAAAAAGCATTTCCAGAAATGCTTTTTCATTTTAAGAATGTGGCTGCATTATTTGGCTCATAAATGAAATTAGTAATCTATAATCATATTTGCATTTTAATTTTCTTCTTCAAAACTGCTCATCCTTTTACTTAAAAGAAAAAAAAGACATTTGAGATTTATTTTTCAAAATTTACCCCAGCAAATACATACCAAAATTCAATTTGAAATGTAAAATTTGAAAATGAAAAATCATTTCCAGAAATGCTTTAATTTTCGAGTTTTACCTCAAATTTAGTTTAGATTTAGGTTTATTTTTTATGTGGATCATCTTAATACATGTATATATATTGATCTAAATCAGGGGTGTTTAAAGTCAGTCTTAAT
>NW_015150464.1:1033017-1041582 GCF_000732505.1 Cyprinodon variegatus
AAATGAAATTAGTAAGCAATCATCATATTTGCATTTTCATTTTCTTCTTCAAAACTGTTCACCTTTTTACTTAATTAAAAAAAAAAAAAAAAAAAGACAGTTGAGATTTATTTTTCAAAATGTACCCCAGCAGACAGATACCAAAATTCAATTTGAAATATAAAATTTGAAAATGAAAAAGCATTTCCAGAAATGCTTTTTCATTTTAAGAATGTGGCTGCATTATTTGGCTCATAAATGAAATTAGTAATCTATAATCATATTTGCATTTTAATTTTCTTCTTCAAAACTGCTCATCCTTTTACTTAAAAGAAAAAAAAGACATTTGAGATTTATTTTTCAAAATTTACCCCAGCAAATACATACCAAAATTCAATTTGAAATGTAAAATTTGAAAATGAAAAATCATTTCCAGAAATGCTTTAATTTTCGAGTTTTACCTCAAATTTAGTTTAGATTTAGGTTTATTTTTTATGTGGATCATCTTAATACATGTATATATATTGATCTAAATCAGGGGTGTTTAAAGTCAGTCTTAATGGGCTGGCCTTCTGCGTGTTTTCAAAGACTTTCTGCTTTAGGGCGTTTTTTTTAAATGGCTTACTAAGCTCCTATGGATCTTATCAAGAACTCCAGGGACCGTTAAGAAACGGGGAAACATCTAAAACGCGCTGGACGTCAGCCCTTTTTGAAGGACTGATCTAAACTATTCGACTGTAGTCCTGTTTTCAACATAAACCTCTACCTTCAACTAAAGTATTTTGCAGGAGGCTCTTAAATTATTCACTGTTCATGGTGAAGAAAAACCATCCAAACATCATGATGCTGCCACCACCATGCTTTACCCTGGGGTTCATGTATTTTATTATTTTTTTCTGCCACAGATTCTTGCAAGTTTCCCGTGTTGTGGGCTTTTTACTTCATGTCACTTTTTTCATTAATGTAATTCTTCTTGGGAATCTGCTATATTAGCCAAATTTTTTAAGTGCAAAACTAAATCTTCCCACCTATGGTGTGGCTTTCTGCTGCCTCTTCACTGTTGATTTCCTAAGGACCTTTTTTCTTTGTTGCTTTATAACTGCTCTCCTTTCCTGGGCTGCGAGTTTAGGTAGATGACTGCGTATAAGCAAGTTTGAAGTGCTGTTACACTCAAAAGAGTTCTGCTATATTGTTTTACAGTTTAACAGTCTCTGCTTATAAAATTTCCAAAACCTATTTAACCTGTTTAGTTCCGCCCCTTAACCCTTAGGTAACTGGTTTCACTGGATTTTATTAAGAGGGTAACAGGAGGGCTCTGAATAAATATTTACACCACAGCTCTCAAAGGCAAGTTTTCATTTCACTTCAGAGCTACGCTCTAATTATTTGTTTATCACACAAAATCCCATTAAGTTACACCAAAACTTATGGTTACTAAATCATGTGAGATGTAAAAATGAGTTAATACTTCAACTAACCATGTCTACATGCATGAAGAAAATATACTAAAACATCAAAGTCTGATCTGAGAGGATGAAAACCTGCAGACAAGCCACTTAAAACAGCTTTGGATTCATTAATTTTGCAAGTAGGAGTTGGAGATGCATTAGCTCCCAAAGCGAGTGGCTGTGGTGTACAGTAAGTATGGCTAAGTGGACAATCTGTTGAGAGAAATCAGACCTAAATGCACTCATAATTTTATATTTTACAGGGGGTTTAAAACCCTGAGTTGAATGCATGTAAACATGGTCAAATCACAGGCGGCAGTGTTAGAGTTTAGGCTTAAAGGCAGTTTTAAAAAGCAGTGTACACCCATCTTATGAAAAACCAAATGTCTGGCAATAAAAAGATGTACTTACAACAAATAATCGAAAAGAAAATTAACTTACGAGATTTTCCCAAAAGGACAAAATGCAGCCCTGACATCTTCAGTAGTTATCTCTGGATTCAAATCCCCAACAAAAACATGATAGTGATCTAAAGAACAAAAAACACAAAAGCACTTTAATTAAAATGACCTAATAAAAAATACAGAATATAAAAGAAATGCCCACAGTAGGTAAAGTGAGGTGTGTCAGTGACAAAGCAAATAGGTTCACATAAAACTATTAAAAATTAAAAAGAACAAAAATCCCAAACAGATGAAAACAGACTATAAAGAAAGGGAAAAAAATAATAATACCATCTCAGGAAAATAAAAATATTATGCAACATGGGCAGTTCAGGGCAGAGGCTAACAGGAGAACTGTTATGGCCCGTCCACTGAAGACCTAATACTAATAAAACTTTAACCGATGTGATTAGGAACAGACTCAATGACCGATACATCTCTTGGACCCATTTCAGTTCTTTAATTTATAATTCCGTTTTCATTATGATATAAAAATAAAGGCGATAGCTTCAGTCGTATTCATCTGATAAATGTTGTTTTGAAACAAATGAGGAAAAAAAATAAATAACTCTAGTTTGTTACAGTTAAATTAATGTTCTACTTCTAAATTAATTAAAACTGGTCATTTTTATTTAAAATATGTCATAAAATATATAATATTCCTGAATTATGAACTTAATGTTCCTAAGAACAGATTTGTTTTAAGTTTTAGTAGATATTTATTTAGCAACTAATTATATAAGGTAACTATATAATTAGTTGATTTGTAATTAGGAATTACAAATCAAAATACACATTTTTAATAGGAACAAAATAAAATCTAAATTAGGGCTGCAACCACGAATCGATAAAATCAATAAAAATCTATTTTTAAAAGCGTTGGCAACGAATTTCATCATTGATTAGTTGTGTTGCGCGATTAATGCGTCATCCGCCGCCGCCGTCATCACATCCACTTGACTGAAACAGGGGAAGAAAAAAAAAATACGGCAGAGCGAGTCAACGCCGCAGGGCGCAGTGTTGCCAACTCAGCGACTTTTCAGACCCCTCCAGCGACTATTTTAAAAAAAAGCGACGAGCGACAAATCTAGCGACTTTTTACGGTGTCACTTTTGGAGACTCTTACGTGAAAGCATGTATCGTTCCTACTCTGCCGTGGGGCGCCTCCCCCATCCCCACCCCGTTCTCCCGCAGGACTCCCTCTCAGCGCTGCAGACAGAGCCGCAGGATGTTTACCCTCAGCGTCCAGACTGCAAATGAAGCGCGCATGCACCGGGATTGACGGCGCAAATTGATCACAATAATTAAAATAGCCTGCGCTTTGTAAAGCGAAAAAAGTCGTAACATGCAACTTTTGTCAAAACAAATGAACATGGCACGGAACCACCATGTTTGTTTCGTTTTAAAGTGGGGAAACGTAACGTTAGTTTCTCAGGTAGCTCATCTGATGCTTTCCTTACCGTGTTAGTAGGTTACAGACAGTGATAAGGTTGGCTACTTATTTTACTTTTAATTTCATTTGAATTAGCTTAAGCAGCGTTTATATTTTCTTTATAAATAAATTAACTTGCAAATTATGAGGGCAAGGCTTTTAAAGTTTAAATCTTCTGGCAAAGATAAAGTAAAGAAGATCCTGCAATTTATGGAAGTAAAGCATAAAATCCAGCAAGATCAGCAATATGTCAATTTATTATCTGCCACATTCCCATGTAAATATCTGTCTTTGGAGGATGTGTTTTTTAGCACCCCTAGTTCTCTCATTTTTATTCCAAATACAATTTATAATTTGAATCACAGGGCTATTTTTATCTCTATGGTTCAGTATTTTCTCAAGTAGCAACTTTAACTGCTATACTTTCCTGTCTTAAAAGGCAGAACTCTTCTAGTCTAAAAAAACCTCATTTGTTTAAATGGGGGGGCCTATTGTTTGAACCCCTTAGGGGCTTTTAAAAACAAAAATGTCTTTTTTTGCACTTTATGAAACAAAGTAGCCTATATTTTGTGGAGCTACATTTCTCATGTAAGTTTGCGTAGTTTTAACACAAACATTTATTTTTCATATTGCACCAGTACAGTTAATGAGCAACCTGTACTTGTGTGCTTGTTTGTTCTGTCTAAAATGTTTATTTTGGAATAAAGAGGTTAATATGAAAAATATTTTTTGTCCGATTCATCGATTAATCGAAAAAATAATCTGCCGATTCATCGATTTTTTTGCAGCCCTAATCTAAATAAAGTAAAATACATGGAGATAAAGTTTTAAATGGACTTGCTGCTCCTCCTCTAACAGATTCTATAGGCGTAGGAACAAATTTGGCCAAATGGTTGCATCCATCAGAGGAGAACAGTTATGGAACACACTGCCAGCTCATGTTAGGGGCTGTGTAACCTAAATACCTTTTAAATTCTCCTTGAAACATTGGTTAAAAACTAACCAGACATGTGTTCACAGGTAAATTGATCTGTTTCCATGGGCCTGTTAACCTCATTTTATTGTGATTTTATGTTATTAGCATCTTATCTGTTTGTGTCCACTCTGTTCTCTCGTGTAGCGTCTTGTTTAATGTTCACCGTTTTTACCTGCCTTAGGACAGCGGATGCAAATTAGCTGTTTTGCTAATTCTGGCATATTTACATTGATGCTTTATGCTGACATGTTGATGAATGTGCATTGTCCTAATTCAAATAAATAAATAAAAATAAATAAATAAAAAAAGATGTTTCATTGAGTGCGCAGCCACTCTTGGGTGTTGGGTGTGTTATTATAAAGTAAGATGATAAACTATTTCATTGTTTTTTGTTTTGTTTCATGCTTTGCTGTGCCACATGGAATCATGCTGACCCCTTCTTGGCCCCCCTGGTAAATATGGGCCATAACTGCTACGGCTTTGCAGCAGTTCTAACAATTGTTAAGTGAAACTGAATGAAAAAAAGAAAGGTGAAAAAACTGTGCAGCTCACAGCTTGGCTGTAAACAGGAAGCTGTGATGATTCTAAAGTCTAACAGCAGATCAGAAGGAGGACCTGTGAAGGAGTTCATCATGTGGTGGGAGAAATTGTGATGTTACTTCTGACATCATCCTTCTGTCTCACACCACATTCACTGTGTTGAGGGGATATTCAAACACAGATCCAGCTTTCCTATGAGCTTCCCATTAGAAACACAGACTCTGGTCATCGTTCAGATTAAAAAATAAACAATAATGAAGGACGGTTCACTTACTGGATGTGTCTTTCTTCTGGCTACTTGGGGTGGTTGCCCAGTTAACTTTAACTTCCTAAAAATATAAAAGCAAAGGAAGAAAAAAGCAGGTAATTCAAATATATATATATTAAAAGTAAATATTGTTAACAAGAGACAATTTTTAATTCTGTTCACCCAATACTCTTCTTACCTTTCCTAGAATCTTCCTGCCGTTCATGGCTGCCAGGGCTGCAGCAGCATCTCTGCGTTCATAGAACTCCACAAAACAATATGGATCATTGCTTGTGTGCTGCAGAAGAACCAGACAACATAGTCATTTAAAATGCTTCCTCAATGGTTTTACAAATCATAAAATCATCCCAACGACCCCGTTAGCACATTAAAGTTAATTTTGATTCACTGTGCAAACAGGGTGACATTTCAAGTGCCAATTTTGTTGTATAAAACATAAGTTGTTGATCTTGATATTTGTTAAACAAATTGGTTATGTAGTAAAACAAGTTATTTTCTACTGAAACGAATGACCAGAATAGAGACCATTTTATCCAGGAAAGAATAACTGTGTCCTGTATTACACCATGTATTGATTATTTTAATGTGTTGTACAACTGAATTTGACAGTCTGATCTCTGTTGCCTTTAGCTCATCCTAAATCCAGATGCTTGTCTTCCAACTCAAATATACATGCAATCACATCTCTCTCCTTCACTTGCTCCCTGTTTGCTACAGATTTCAAAAATCCTTTTTGTAAATGTCTTAAAAGCTCCACTCGTTCTCTTCATTAAGGGCTCTACGTTCAGCGAACAAGCAGTTCGTTCCAAAGGCAAAGATGAAGCTCAGAGAATATCGGGCTATTGCAGTTGTTTCCCCCAAGTTATGGGATGGTTTGCCTTAACATGTTAAGTGGACATTAAAGACTCATATTTTTCCCCTGCATGGTTGGTCATCAAGGTCTGATGTGGAATTTCGAAATTGAAGCCTCTCAAAGTTAGCAAAATTGGTCACTTTTATCTAAGTTTCTATGAATATTGCTAAGAAAGCCGCCCATTTCCAATCACTGATTTCAGGTCAGGGTGACAGTATCTACCCTAGTAACTGCTTACAAGTTAATAATATCTAAAAATACCATTAAGATCTGATGTGAAATTTCAAAATAGCCTCCAAATTTGTTCACTTTTATCTAGGTTACTAATTTGTACAATATGAATAGACCTCACAGGTTAAGTGATTTAAGAAAGAGCAAGGAAATGTGAGCATTTTTTTAATGACCTTGAGGTGGAAGTATTGACACAGGTCCTAACACTAAAAAAAAAAAAAAAAAAAAAAAAGGTTTTCTGATCCTTTACAATACTTTTGTTCTTCAGAAGTGATTGACAAAATTGTGTTTTTAAATATAATACATTAAAGCTTTTGGATATTATGTTTGATTTAAAAATGTATGAGTGCGTGCAAGAGCATGCACAAGCCCATTTCTCCTCATGCACGCCCTGTATAAAATGTGCTGCTCTGTCCACATACAGCAGGGACAGGGCGGAGAGCTCTCCGCGCAAAGCATTCTGGGATACATGTTCCTCTTCTGAGGCCATTTTCAAAGAACCGTGGTGAGAAAGGTAAGCTTCAATGTCTGTCTGAATCCGTAGCTCATCACACATATACACCAGAAAGTGCGCACGCACAGAAAAAGATAGCTAACGGGAAGAGCACGTAGGACGGCCTTACGTAAACATATCACCACAATTATTGACAATTAGGAAGACCACTTATTTAGATGATCTACCCGGAAATAAAAGATTTTTCTATACCTTTAAATGGCCAAAACGCTGCCCTAAAATTCTGTTTCAGATTTAGCTCAAATGAAGTACAGCCAGAGTCCTCCTGTGAAAGCACCAACTGTGTCAATAACTAGCGACCAAAACAGGACCTAAAAATAAATACAGGTAAAGAAAATAATAGCTGATTAGTTCACCCAGAACTTCAACCACCAACTTTCAGCTGCTCTTTTTTGGCAGTGGGCTGTAAACAGCCACTTACATCCACCAAAGTGAAAACATCTTCCCTTAAATCCTCCCAGAACAGTTCCATCTAGCTTCTTAGCTATGTTACCTTTTAGGAATAACAACTAGTTAGGGCTAGCAAAAGAAAGGAACCACACCACATACTAATAGAAAGAGGGACTGGTTAAAAACAAGGACCCCGTGTTGGTCGAAACCCCCACTACAAAAACCCATTCACACATTACAACCAGCTGTTCCTCTAATTAGATAAAGATTATGTTGCTAGAGGTCTGTAACCAGACTCTAGAACCTACTGGATTCCCCCTTATATGTCAACACTGGAGGGATCTGTAACCAGACACACCACTCAGTCCTCCTTAAAGTTATGTTTGATTCAAATAAAGTGACCGATAATCAGACAATTAACTCATTAATAATGAAAAACCTCCATACAAGACACCCAAAGGGGTCTAAGCAAATAACCAGCAACACTAGCCCCTCTAAACCACATAAAATAGGGTGAATCCTTGCCCCCCAGAAAAAAAGGTTAGAGGATGTGTAGACTTAGGAAAAATCAGACTGAGAAAAATTATGGATTACCAAAATAAAGATATTATATTGTTGAAAATTCCACATCAGATCTTACCACTGGAAAGCTGTGGGTAATTCTATGATACCCGAGTTGCCGAGATAACAAACTTTGACCTTTCAACATGGCAGAGAGCAGCAAAATGATTCTGTATGGTGAATACTGCATCTTTAAGCGTTCTGTCCAGATGTGTTTGTAGCCTACACAATGTTGTAAGAAATACATTTTAAAATATACCATCAATTAAACTATTGTTTGATTTTATCAGATGCTCTCTAGCAGTCAGTCGATGCATTTGATGCATCCACTTCTTCATGAAGCAGATTAATTATGAGGTATATTACTTTTTTGCCCAAGTAGCGGGTTCAATTCAATTCAGTTTATTTATATAGTGCCAATTCACAACACGTCATCCCAAGGCACTACACAGTCCACACAGTCAAACCGATTCAAAGCCTTTCATCTAAGGAAAACCAGCTGATTGCATCGACTCATTGACTCTGATTCAATACCTCACACTAAGCATGGTTATAGCGACAGTGGAGAGGAAAAACTCCCTTTTAACAGGAAGAAACCTCAGCAGAACCAGGCTCAGTGTGAGCGGCCATCTGCTGAGGCCGACTGGGGTTCAAGGAGACAGAAGCAGAGATAAAACCTGGCCCCCTTCCAGGACAGGTCCGAATAATCTTTGGATCCGACATGTTTCTCTTCTCCGCCACAACAAAAGTACTTGAACACAATGAGCTGTTAATTAATAGGGGTGTAAATAATAATCGTTTTGTATCGATCCAACAGCCGTCGATCCGATACATCGACAGGTCCACATGAGTAGCGACTCATGTTTTTTTTCCCCCTCCGGTCTATTTTTATCCATTTGCTCCTGGACGTAATTCTTCCTCCCGTGCTGC
>NW_015150464.1:1043536-1054106 GCF_000732505.1 Cyprinodon variegatus
CTTCTGTTATTTGCTGTTTTTTCTCAAGTAAAATGCATAACGATATTACAGCTTTCATTGATTTATTTCAAATTTGAAACATTGTCTAGCCTGTAAGGTAAAAAAAAAAAAAATGAACAAATTAATCGAATCATATCGTGGTGTATTCTTGAGTATCGAAAATAATCGGAAATAGATGCTTAATCGAATCACCATGATGGGTGTGATTTACACCCCTAGTAATTAATGACCATCTTTACCAGACAACATGAAGGCGGGATTAGATGTTGAAGGACAAACAACCAAACCAGCATCCTGGATCTTTACCTCTGTGATCATTTTGCAGCTTTTGCAGGGTCCTATCTGGGTGAAGAGTTGTAAAATCAAAATCTCTGTAACATCCCTGGAGAGGTTCCCCACATACCTGAGAAATAAAAGTGTGTTTATTTAGTTTTATATATTTTTTTAACAGTGTACTTCAAATACAGTAAGACTGTCATCCGAGTGAAGTGTAATTTCTTTCGATTTGAACTCAGGGAGGGTAAATTCCAGGCCTACTGCTAAAAATAGCCAATACATAGTTTATTGCTAATACATTTATTTACGTACTTATTTTCATGATTATACCGAATAAATCTATGTGCGTGAAACACTAAATGGTCATTTTCGGGTTGCTATCGATGGTCATAATGTTGAGTAGCTAAGTTAGCCACCGGGTAGACGTTAGCGAACGCTACGAAATCAACCGCTAATATTAAACACTTCATTACTCACAGTGTTCTTGGGTAGCTTTCGTCGTCCATAATTTATATCGACTATGACCTAGGCAGAAATGTCCGCTGCTTGGTTGTTAAATAACTAAAAGTATACCCTGAAACAACAACTCGTTAACTAGCTCAGAAGCTAGCTAACTCTGCTCACGTCTTACGTCACGCTACAACTTCCGGAAATTACCTTGCTGTGAAACCATAAACTTGTTTAACTTTTGGCAGTAGAAAATGCTAATTTTACAATAAACTGTGTTTCTTTAAATATGAAATTATACAAATATGAATAAAAAAACAAATTCAGGCAGAGTGAGTTAGGTAATATTTTGCCTGCAAGAAAAAATAACTCCCGGAAGAGGCCTGTGATTGTGGAAGGTGCACTTGTTTTTAACACCAGCGTTGACCGGATGATGTCGGCGACTGGAACTTCATAGATATTTCTCGAATGATACGGTATAATCTTTGACCCCTGAATAAACGAAACTATAAAAAGATAATGACACATAAATTACCGCATGATTGTGGGACTAAATTGATAAAAATATACAAATTTCATCCATTTAAATTTAAATAAACAATAATATAAACAATAATAATAATAATAACATTTTTATTATTGTTGTTGTTATTATTTTTGTTATTATTCTATTATTATTATTAGATTTTTTTATTATTGTCATAATTTTTATTACTTCTATTTTGTTATTATTATTGAGCTTACAGCCTCGATTAAAATGTTTTCATATGTGTTTTTTTTTTTTCTTGTTCTTCATTTAAATGTAAAGCCACAAATTATATTTTGTAGGTCAAAAGGTGCAGGCTATTTTGCCCTTTCAAGCAAATGCAGATTTATTGGATATAGTTTACAAAATAGACAGTGATTTACTGGTTTGATGTGCTGTGTCTTTATTTTCAGCTAAAAGTCAAGTTCGTTCAAACAGCAGGTTTGAGCAAACTCAGACTTGATATAGTTAAGGTGAAGAGGGGGTAATGCTTGAGAACTTGAGGGGCTCTTTGCAGATAATTCATGACTTTTTTCCCTGCCAAATTCAATCAGTTTTTAGTTGTTTTTTCTTTCGTTTTGTATTTCTTTGTGAGGGTGTTGCTTTTTTCCCATTACGTTTCATAATAAAAATTCCAAATGACCTACATTACAATCAAGAACTAGCTATTATTTTAATCATTCTCTTTAGGAGGGGTCCTTAATTTAAAGGGCAAAGAAATTCTAGCTGTGAAGCATGTTTCACAAGAACAATGAAAATTTATCACTCAATGTTTGCAGCAAGGGTTATCACAAAGTGAGCAAGTTTTATCAATTATCAGTACACATCTACGTACAAAAACAGATGAACCAATGTCCCCCTGAGCTATGAAACCCAGAGAAGTGTTTATTTAGGAAAAAAAATAGATTTTCCTGAATTTAAATCTTCGTAAACAGAAAATTTGATTAATCGACAAAACTGATTAATCACCCAGTCCTAGCTCTGGCAAAAAAACAGGCTTAAAATTATTTAAAAACACCAAGAGGAGCGATGTTTGGACTAATTACTAAAAATGTGTATATATAACCAAAATATTTGTGAATTGAACATGAATCAGACTTAATACATTGATTTATACTCTGAATTGCATCGAACTAAATATATCAGAGCAAGTGGATGTTCTGGACCAAATTTCCCTAGCATCCAGGGTGGGATCAGTGTTTTCTATTTTATTGTTGTTGTTTTTTTTCTTTTAAATGGGGACACAGATTAAAATAATGATGATTAAAAACCACAAAAAAATGCTATTTTTGTGGGGAACCACAAAAAATGTTAAATAAAAGTAACATTTTTAGAAATCTTAACAACAATGTTGTATTCTTTTACACAGTTAAATAAAAAAATTTAATAAAATGTTTGCATTTTAAAAGTCTTTGTTTTATTTTTTGGCAATATATAATTTACTGCAGTTGAAAAGTGTGGAAAAGGCAGGCTGGGCTATTTCTAGGTGCAAAAACCTTCCTGTAAATTGAGAAAAGGGGGGCCAAGCAAGAAAAGTTTATGAACCGCTGGATTAATGTATGGGTTAAATAGCCCCTTTAATCGTTGCAGCTCCAGGCTGCAACGATTAAAGGTCTAAAAGGGGATCCTGTCTTAATACAGCCAGAGCTAAAAGGGCAAACCTCAGTTTTTAAACCACTGATAGTAAAACTGAAGGTGAAAGTTTTTTTTTCAGGTGGGGAATGGCGGTGGTTGGAGCAGTGCGCTTGTGCAGAAGGTTGCAAGTACCTGGTTCAATCCCCACAGCCTGCACTCTGGGTCCCTGAGCAAGACCCTTAACCCCACACTGCTCCCTGGATGCCCCACAGTGGCAGCCTACTTCTCCTCGAAGGGATGGGGTAAATGCAGAGAGTTCTTCTGTTCTGACTCTTGAAGGAGACGGTCGCATCTTCCTGCACCTCCCTGCCTGTCCCTGCTTTGCTGTGTCTTGTCCTTTTCTGAGCTCTCTCTTCATATCACCCAAACTCAAAAAAAGGGATCTGGTCGCTGGTCTCTTAATGTAATTGATCAAATTTACTCAACTGGAAGACAGGGAAAAGGGGACATGTCCTGTCCTGCCGGGACATACTTCGTGGGATACGCCATGGACTCCTGGAAGGCTTGGAGGATGGCGTGTTTCATAATGTTGTCAGTGGAGGATACCGAAGATGTGTGGATTTTTGGTTCTATGATACTCGGATTTCTCCTGTTTGGATTTGGGGGATACCTGATGTATCTACAATTACAGAGGATGTCGGCGGCAATCTGGGCACTGATCAGGCTGCCCGCAGCAGTTGACGCCCTCACAAAGGCTGTGAACGAGCACGATCTGGAGATGACCGGCATGCTGGGTGAGATTTAATGCAGTATAAAGTGTGAAAGATGTTTTTTCCCCCCTATCTTCCCCAATGTGGCTCCGATCCACAGAGATAAAGGCAACACCATAGGTAACTGATTGGAACCTGGGAAGCCAGGTACGCGTGGCCTCAGTAAATCCGTTCCACCTCTCAGCCCCCCCACCCCAATGTATGCAATATATTGTGATGTTTGGTTTGTACTGAAACTGAAATCTCAATTGCAATGCAAATTGTAGTTGACAATAAAGATTGGTTGATTGATTTCGTTGCTCTGTACTTGTGACAGTGTAAAGACAAAACAAAGGTAAAACAAGGTATACAGTCAGTTATGGTTTCTATGCCAGGATTTGGTATTTACTACAGGGGCTGGGGCACATTTTACCGGGGCCCCTGTCTAGAACCAACCTCTATCAGTGCTGAGTATTGACAGATATCTGGATAGAAGTTGTACCTATTTGTTGGATAGGTGCAAAGAAATGATTGATGGCGCCCCCCAAAGTTTAATAGAGGTCTAAAATTTGTGTTGTTTCTTTTTTCCCATATTAATATTTGTTATTATTGATTTGGTGAATGATATGATCATTCTGCTTCATTCTATCTCTATTCTCCCACTGTGCAGAATCTGTTAGTTCAATCTCTAACATTATGCTCTCTCTGCTTTTTTTCATAGTAGCTTTGCCTGGTCTGTTCCTGTTTAGCTGGGATTCCATCCTGGAGAAATATCAGCTGTGCTGCTGCCATCAGCACCTTTGTTTATACATGCTGGAGATCAGCCTGTTTTTCCAGTGTAGTCCTGTTTCTCTGACCATGACTAACTGGATGTGCTCTCTTCATCCTCTGACATGGGAGCTGGCTCAGAGCTCGTCTGCCTGGCTGTGTGTTTCCTGGACGGGGCCGCCTTTTACAGCAAGCCTTCTGTCTCCTAAACCCCAGTCAGCCTCGGCAGATGGCCGCTCACTCTGAGCCTGGTTCTGCTGGAGGTCTCATCCTGTTAAATGGGAGCTTTTCCTCTCCACTGTCGCTACAAGCATGCTTAGTGTGAGGGATTGCATTCGAGTCAATGAGCCGATGCAATCAACTGGTTTTCCTTAAGATAGAACCATTTGAATCCATTTGTATGATCTGGTGAACTGTAAAGTGCCTTGAGATGACATGATGTGAATTGGCGTTATAGAAATAAACTGAAATGAATTGAATAATGATCCGTGTTTTATTATTATCTGTTTTTTTCCCAGCCACATGATGAAGATGCAGGATTATTAGCATCCCTCCTTTCCAGAATAAAGAGGAAGACTGTCATTAGAAGTGTCACCATGCCTACACTCTTTCACACCACTTACATAATTGTGAACCAAATCCAAGCAAATCCTTGGACTAATTGTATCACGTGGGACTCTGACTCCTTATAATTGGAGATTTGTTTGCAATTAAGAGAAATATTTGGAATTCCCTTTTGTTTATGTGTATTAAATAAGATCCTGGCACACATCATTCCAGCTTGCTTTGTTTATGCCAGCAAACAGCCGTATTTTCATATTTATTTTGTACAAATTAATGTTCAAGCCTTTATAATGAGATCAATTAATGGGCTTCGTCTGTGTTTGGGGTCTGAGGAGCCAGCGAGCTGCGTCCACCGCCCCCGACATTAACCCCTTGCTATTTCCAGAAACTTCCAGCCCACTTGCCTACGTCACCGGTGGGAATCTTTAAAGGGACCGTCGCCCCTATAAAATGTCTCAGCTCGCGGCAGCCAGCAGCAGCAATATGAACGCCGTGAAGACGCAGACGCATATCCCCGCCATGGCGACTAACGACAGCGAGCCTCTGCCGCTGGGCTGGGAGGTGAAGATCGACCCCCACACCGGCTGGCCCTTCTTCGTGGACCACAACAACCGAACCACCACCTGGAATGACCCGAGACACGACACCAGAAAGGTAACGGTCCGCGGATAAAGTTGCTCACTTAAAAAAAAAAAAAAAAACCGCCCAAATGCGGAATTTATACCGAGTTGCGTTTATGTGATTTCTAAAAGTTAGGAAAAAACAGATGCTGCGTTATTTTCTTATTATGACATGACTGTTGTTGCCTTTAGGCCTCGTTAGGCAGAGTCACCTCCCCCTCACTGACAGCTCATAAGCCTAATATAACAGATGACCATTCCCGTTTTATTCCCATGCCATGATCTAACACTATTATTACTCGGTGAGTCACTGGACTGCATGGAAAGGCTCGGATCCTTGTTTAAATAACGGGGTTCAGATCATAATAAACTTTTCCCTTACAAGGATTCAGTCTGCTCTGCCTTTCCTTCAGGGCTCAGGAGCCTGTATCAGACAGCAACAGGAACTGACTGACCTATAATGATGATCAAAATGATAATAATAATAAATCAGAATGCGTTCAGGTCTGCAGTGAAAAGTGGTGGGCTGAGGCTCCACAGTCTGCCAGGCGGTAATCTTCCCTCTCAGGGACGGACTCTGTTTTCCAAAGTTAGTGTGCTGAGGAATCTGCTGGAAAGACACAGCTGTTGGGGGATAAAATTGGTGCAGCCTGCAGTGTCCTGTACAGGCAGAGGGCAAAGGGTCGTTCACAGCTATTTCACAACTGTGATGTTAGGAGAAAGGCCATTGGTTCACCCATTAATACAGTCTACTTTTTTTTTTCTTTTATATGGATTTGTTTTTGAGAATGGGTGGGAACCTGTTGCTTGTTCTCAGAGGATGGCTCAACCACATGCTACATGAGGCATGTTTCATATGTGGGCCCACCTACATTTAAAGGAAAAACATGTTTCTATTCAGTAGGTTGGCTGCTCAGTGGAGCAGTGGGTAGCAATGCTGCCTTGCAGCAAGAAGATTTGGGTTAGATTCCTGGCCTCTTTCTGCATGTAGTTTCCTTGTTCTCCCTGTGCATGTGTGCATTCTCTCCGGGTACTCCGGCTTCCTCCCTAAAACATGACTGTTAGGTTAGGTTAAATGGTTTATCTAAATTCTCCTTAAGTGTGAGTGGTTGTTTGTGTCACTGCATGATCAGCTCATTTGCGCATCCAGATATAAATCCGGGTCATCTTCGATTTTATTTATTTTTTAAAAACCTAAATGACGTTTTCCCCTCCCCAAAAATAGTTAACATACTAAAATATCATGTGTTAAAGGTTAATAATGTATTTCCTTAGGAAATAAATGCCTTAAAATCAGTCTAATAAATCTATTTATCAGTCGTCTCTCACAATCTGCAATGAAAAAGGGATCCTATGGTACTTCCGGTGGCTAACTTTTTCGGCTATATACAGTAAATCTAGTCTTTTTGAGTTTTATGTTTTCGTTTCATTTTAATCTTATGCTATAGATTGCATAATCTATAGAAGGAAACAACTACAATGCAGATAAACATGGTTTAATCATATTTTGCCAGACTGCCCTGAGCATGTCCCATGATGACGTCAGAGAAGCAGTTTAACGGAGAAAATGTGAAAAGCATAAAGATTGTCTCATAGAAGTTATAAAACTTTTTTGTTCAAAGATGTGTATTAGCATTCTTTGGTGAGTTAAGGGTAGAAATAAGTAGTTTTAGTACCGTAATGTATGATGTATATCTGTTCACGCTTGTGCAGTACGGATCGTCATTTACCAATTAGTATAACAATTAAGAGAGCAACATTTGCACACCACACCTTTGCGTACAGGAAGGCCAGCTCTGTGATTGGATGCCCTCTGGACTCAGTGCAGGAGGATGGAAACAAAACAAAAGGATCCTCACTAATGAACATCTCTGTTGGATAATGTCTCCCACCCCATGCATGAAGCTGGTGCTGAACTGGAGAGCTCCTTCAGTGAAAGACTGCTGCACCCTTAATGCACCAGGGAGCGTTATCACAGATCCTTCCTTCCAGCAGCTTTAAGAGTCTATAACCATCACTGCTCCCAACAACATCAAGTTTTTACATTCATGCTAATTTTGCACAGTTTCTAATTCAGTCAGTTAAATAACCTGCTGCTGTAATTTTGCACATCTCTGATTTTGCTGCTATTTTCAAATATCCATTACTGTAAAAATGTCCATAGCTGTATATTGGTTATTTATTCTCCAGGTGCACAGTTTATATTGTTAAAACGTTTCACTTATTAAGTGTATAACTTATTACACATTTTTCTAAGGTCCACATTTGTCTGACCTATTTTTTTTTCTTTAATCTTTTGCTGCTATAAACACCATTGTTGGACAATAAAGGGATTTTCTATTCTATTCTATTTGCCAGCTAATTTATCAGAATTTTCTTTATTGATGTCCTTATGATGTCACAATGAAGGAAAAAAACAAACCATCAACATATGTGAGCTAAAACACAATCCGGTTTTAAAAAAGCAAAATATCTCTCTTAAAGCAGCATATACGGAATACTGGTATGAAAGAAAGATGAACAATAAATTTATTAAATATAGTACACTTAACTTTTAAAATAATAAGAGACAACAGATAAAAACATTCTCCGTGATAATGCTCACAGCCTTTCCCTTTTAATTATGTTAAGGGGGGAGATGGCATTAGGAATAAATGAATGTTTATACCCATTGCTTTAAAAAGAGGGAAGCCTGATATTTGCACCAGAGGGTAAAGGGTGAAATTAAGAGTTAAGAGGGTGAGCACTGACATTTGTTTATTTTTCAAATTTAATGTTCTCATAGACAGACTTAAACTGAATTTGAAATATGCAGTCCATTAGGACTGCATTAGCAGTTACAGACGGATTCAAAGCTCTATGATCTCCATCATCAGGATTGCTTCAAGCTGTATTTTCATTTGTGTTCCTTTCTGCTAAAGCTTTGCACAGCGTCGACTACATCAAGGTGCAAAAATACTTTAGTACAGTATTTTAGTTCTGATACTTAGGTTATGAGCCTCTAGCTTTTATAATAACGTTTAAAGCAAGCAGAAAGACTTGCATTATCGAGCTTAGGTCTCTACAAAGACTGGATGCACTGCAGCCATGCAAAGCAGTCACCAAGTCCTTACCATGGAGGGGGAATGTTTAAGCTCTTTTCTGCTAAATGAAAACAACACCTTGCTTCTTTAAAAAGTGGTTTATATTTGTATGCTTTCTATTAACGCACAGTTTAACAATGTAGTTGTAAATTGAACTCATTTTAATTTCATTATTTAAAAAAAACAAACAAACAAAAAACAGAAAAAAAAACACAACGCTGTATTTAATGTTTTACAGCCATAAAAATCAGAACCCTCTTAGAGATTTTGTCTGCATCTCACTTACAGGATTCTATTCTTTACAGTTTGATAGAATATTTTAGATGTTTAGAAACCATAACAGGGGAAGTGGTTCCATGGTATCCATCCTGAAGAGGCCCTAAGTTCATGGGTTAAAAACAGACTGCTAGTCTGAACAAGAAGCTGAGGGAAGGTGTAAATTCTGGAGGCAAATATTGCTGTACAGTACAATTTCAATGCCAGTAATATAATAAAAAAATTACCCTTTTAAAGCATTTGTTTGCCTCAATGCTTAGTATGAACTGTGAATTAAATCACCTATTGCATGTAGCAGCATTGCAGTGGACATGCCCCATATGATGAGCAGGTCAGCCATTGTTTCTCTTGTTCAAGAAATTTAAGAAAACTCAAATGAATAAAAACATTTTCTTAGATGCATAAGTATAAAAAAGTATATATATTTTTATTTTGTTTCCATTTGTATGTACCAAAAAAACGTCTTGAGTAAACGGGAACAATCTCAAATTTCTAATATCCTCAAATATGATGAGCAAAGCCTTAATCCCTTTATTTTTAGTCGGATTCAAACTCATAACTTCTATACTACGGCAGGTTGTTATCGGTCCTCTTAAGCAGAAGTTCAACAATCCGCATCTTACTGGCGGTCCTGATTTCTGGCTTTAATTGGCTGATTTTAGACTTCTATCCAAACACTATTACATATTAAAACTTATCTGTTTAATCTGAGTCTGAGCTCAACAATGAAGTGTGATCTATTGGATAGATTACAATGAAAAGAATCAGGTTCATTCATTTATTAAATAATATTTAAAAAGATACTTAGATCACCTTCTATTTATGAGTATTTGAGTCATTAGTCTATATTGCCAAGAGTCACTCTTAAGCTATTGTGTGAGGAAATTAGTCAGCTAATGAAGTCAGAGCAATTATTTTTAGGCTTAAAATGTTAATAGAATAAAACAGTGTTTGGTTTTTCCCTGTTGGACTGCCTGTCAGATGTTTTCTTTTTTTTTTCCCAGAGCACATGAATGAGACTTTTAGCACCACTTTGAGAAAATGTTGAGCCTCACCCATTTCAGACTGAGCATGCTATTGTCTTTTTTTGGTTTGTTGTTTTCCTGCAGTGTGCTATAGACTGGGGACAGTCTCAACGCGCATCTTACAAAATGCATTTAATATATCTATAACGCTTTCTTTTATCGTACATCAATAACCACGTAATAATATAGTAATAACATAGCAAGTCACACTATATTACTTGGTTACAAGAAAAACTTTATTTGGTAATTACCCCAAAAATTGAGATATATCGTTTCAACATAATTACCTGCATGTAATTATTACAATTGTATGTTACTAAGTAACAATGGACACATTTGATGGGTAATAACATTAGGTTACAACATAACGGATTCTATTATTGGCCACCAGCTACCACCAGATTACAAAGTAAATTGTAACTTATGATCAGGTAGCTAAAGCATTATAAAACTGAACTTAAGTTCAAAAACTAAGAGTTTAGTAATTTCTAGGTTTGGTTTTCTGTTATATTTAATAGATTTTAATGGATTAATTTATTGCTGTTGGTGAAATGACTGAGTTAGCTGGTAATAACGGTTTATATTATTGGCCACCAACTACCACAAGATTACAAAATAAATTATAACTTATGATCAAGTGACTAAAGCATATTATGGTTTT
>NW_015150464.1:1054887-1068075 GCF_000732505.1 Cyprinodon variegatus
AGGTTTGGTTTTCTATTATTTGCCAAGTAATAAACTGCATTTTAATAGATTTTAACACATTCATTTATTGCTGTTGGTGAAATGACTGAGTTACCTGGTAATAACGGTTTGAAATCTAAGAAGTCTGACTTTTCCTTGTCTGCCTAAAATTTAAAGCACGGCACTTACCAATATTTCCATAAAGTTTTTGTTCTTACCTTGTAATATAGTAACTTGCTTTGTTATTATCATGTTATTACATAGTTTTTTCTGTACTATAAAAGAAAGCAGTACCAATATATCTGTGCTAGTAAGTTAAGCTTTGCATAAAAAATCTGTGGCTTTTCCTGTAAAAAATAGAGCAGACACTTTTGTTGTATATTAACATAGTTATTTATGCTCAGTTCCATCGTAGACATTTATTAGATGCCACTAAATAATGGAATTGCTTACATCCAGTTAAATTTCCTCTTGCAGATTCGAGAAGTATCATCAAATGGGCCGAGTGCACCAACAGAATCAAGCCCCCTGGAGCCTCCAAAGACCTTTGTGAGAGAGATGAAGCACCCCATTCTACGACCCGGTTATATTCCCATCCCAGTCTACCACGATGGAGCAGATGTGAGACAGCAGCAGCATCCGTGTTACTCCTACATCCAGCCAGTCCCTGCACAGAACGTCAGGACGGAAGGTGTGACGCCTTCCCAGACATCTGGGCTCCATCACAGCAGACCTAAATCACCTTTGCTTGGACCCTCTGACGCAGAGTCTGGGAAGGGAGGCGCAACAGTCTTACAAACATCAGAGGTACTTTATGATTATATGATGCCTTTCAAATCTATCTGTAGCAGAAAAACAAAACCTTTAGTCTTTACACAAAAGCTGCTGTTAAAACATAAATCTTATGTACCTGATTAAAAAGAGCCAACCTCCTTTGTTCATTTCAGATTTCAGGATGTCTATTCTAGAGCTGAGGGCTGTAGAAAAAGCAGTATCTATGGAAACTGAAAACTGAATTATAAACCCATAAAAAGGAAGTATGTCTAGGTCTTTATATTAAAAACAATATGGCTTTCATTGCTAAATTAACCCAGATGACTGAGAAATTAACTCGGTATATTCCTGATTTATAAACCTCAACATATCAGGAGTTCAGTGACTTGGAATCGATGAGGGCCATCAAAATTTGGGGAAAATAAAAAGGGGTAAAAAGTAATATTACTTGATGAGTTATTACATATTTTGTCACATCACAATCACATAGTCCAGTTAAAGGGATCTTATGTGTAGGGCTGAAACAATTAATCAGATTAATAATCATTTTTAGTAATCGATTAATTGTTAATTGGAGTGTAGAGACTTTAAAACGTGCCTTTAGATGACAGAGCGACCGACTTAGAGCAGTAATTATACCAAGATTGTAAAAAATTTTGCGTTTAAGATTATTAAAAACTTTTTCGTCTTTTAATATGCTCCATCCAGAACTCCGTAAGTGGAAAAGTTTTAGTTTCAACTGAATTAATTCTGTAAAAAAAAATCTTCTTTTTCTATCCAATTATTGATGGATGAATCGAAAAAATAATTGTCAGATTAATTGAGATGCAAAATAATAATTAATTGCAGCCCTGCTTATGTGACCGACCAGCAGAAAGTAATGCATAATTTTGACGTTAAAGAACAGCCGTTTAGTTTTTGAAACTGTTTTATATTAATAAACCTCAAGTCTGCCGGTCATTTGTGTTTCTTCCCCTTTACTCTGACTCTCTGCCAAATAAATCACTCCAACCAGACACTGTATGTCTGCCAGTGAATAATTGGTATAGTGCGTTGGTTGTATTAGAGGCAGATGGCCACAAACTGAATAGTTTCATTTTGTTTTCCAAGGTAAACGCAGCCCCACACCACCAGCCTGCACGGCCCAGCAGCACCGGTCTGCAGCCCGGGTATATCCCCATCCCGGTGATCCACGAGGGAGGAGGCGGCCAAACCACGCCTCATGTGAATCCTTCAGTCTACAGTCAGCGCGTTCCCTACTCTGAACATCAGCAGCCCTTTCATCGCCTTCAGACAGACGACTGGCCCGGCTACTCTGCCGCAGCACAGCCCTCCAGAGAAAGAGCTTCTCCCACTACTTTTCCCCAGCTTCGTGACGGGGCGTCTGTTCACCTGCCACCTCATGTGAGGAGCCATTCACCTGTTAAAATCCAGGTGATGGGGGACAGGCCACAGGTAAATTCTCTAATGCATTTATTTCTTTCCCTTTAAATATTTGGAGTTTTAAATTAGTTTGACTGATGAGCCTGATCAGGGTTTCTGCGTGTCATTAAAAGTCATTGAATTATTATTTTTTTTAATTAAGGCCTTAATTGGCAACAATATTCACTAAATGTGATTATCATGGCATTTAAAATGCTTTATTAAAATAAAAAAAAATGTCAAATATATCAGCTTAACTGGTTCCAGGTGTTTGCGTGGAACTGTTCCTGGTTGATCCTAAAGCCATATGTTCGGAACAGAAGTGCAAAAAATGCAAATTTTAACATAAGTGGCTGGAAAACGAGAAATTCGGGACATGGCTGCAGCCTGTCGATGATAAAGATTACGAAGGATTTGGCCGTTTTTATATATATCAGGGTTCCCGCGGGTCCTTAAAAAGTCTTAAAAGGCATTGAATTCTTCAAAATAAAACTAATTAAATGGTATTAAAATGTCTTAAATCAGTCTTTCGTAGGTCTTAATTTTTAAAACATCATAAATAGGATTATTTTTATTATGATTAATTTTTGTAATCTAAATAAAACATTAAAATTGACCTTTTTTTTTTTATTATTTAAAAAAAATAGCGGCTCGCCATTATTGGTTCCGTCCCGATAGCGGAACCAATAAAATCGTTGTTGCGGCCGGGACATTTGGGAGATGCACCATTAACTTTTTGTCTGGAAAATATGAGCAAGTGTAAATGTAACCAAAATTGTCTCCAGCCAAGAGTTTCCTCCATGGCTAAAACCAGGGAACATACATGAGGCTCAGTGGATTTAGTGCAAGAAGTCATTCAAGCTCAGAACGATGGGAATTAAGGCAGTGGAGTCGCACATGCGAAGCACGAAACACAAAGCGCCAAATCGAGTTACCACCGAGAAACAGCCGGTATTTCTCAGTTTAGTTCCACCCTTGTCTCTGCAACGCCTCCACTTATCACCAAATCAAACTACTAAGAAAACCATACAAAGAAAAATAGCTGCAAAAAAGACTTAGCACTGGTTATGTTGGGGCTTTAAAACTGATTTGTTTTGTTCCCTGCTAAAACAAAGTTTGTGAATTCAGTTAAATAATTGTTCAAATATATCCGTCATTTGTGTGTTTTTAGCTTTCTTCCTGTATGGGAAGCTTTTCAAAATTTGAAACATTAGTGCAGTGGTTTATGTTAAAATAAACCTTTGGGTTAAGTTGTCGCAAGCAGGTTTTTCTTGTGTTTCTTGTGAATTTTTATTTCAAGTGGCATTAAAAAGTCTTAAAAAGTCTTGAATATAACTTGCCTTATGCTGTAGGAACCCTGTGTGTATGTGTGTGTATATATATATATATATATATATATATATATATATGTACATATGAGAGTAATGGGTACTTATTGATGGCATTAAAATGCATTAAATTAGAGTTCCTCCTTCCTGTATAAATCCTGCTGTTTATGATGCCAGGAATAGTAGCTGATCTGAATGTCGGTCGCTGTAGATCCACATCTAGAGAGCTTCTTTGCATGAATATGACAAGAGGATGAATCCTCTAGGAGAAGCTAGACTACTCGTCCATTTCCGAACATGTCAGCTGAGGTTGTTCAGGTATATTGTCAGGTTACATCAACTCTAGAGAGAAGTAGTACCGTAGATCGTCAATAGGAGGCGAGGAACCGTGCTAGTGAAGTGTTTAAATCAGGCATCCCCAAACTCGGTCCTCGAGGGCCGCTGTCCTGCAGGTTTTAAAGGTTTCCCTGCTTAAGCACAGCTGATTATGATGATTGCAGTAGAGCAAAAGCCTGTTAATCAACTATCAATTAAAATCAGCTGTGCTGGAACAGAGAAACATCTAAAACCTGCAGGACAGCGGCCCTCGAGGATAGAGTTTGGGGATGCCTGGTTTAAATGGTCTTAAGGAACCGAGCTTAGCACGGTTAACTGATCCAAGCCTGGCATGGATCGGTTCTCAGAGGGGGGTAAATGGGGCTTATGGTTGCTCTTTTGGGGGTTTTCTGGGTATTTCCAACTGGAAGGAAATCCCAGTGCAGGCAAAGAACAATTTACAGAAAATAAAGTTTTTCACTTGCATCAATAAAACAGCTTCCTTTTTTTTTTCTTTGTACACTTTTAAGGCTCCACAGCGTGTCCTTTCACGAGAACTGCCCCAAAAGATGGAGCAAGAGCATCAAAGCGTGCAGCAGAAGCCCAGTAACACACCGGGAGCTCAAACCCCAAACACAGAAGCAGACGTCCCAAAGTCTCAGCAACCAGAGCCGCCTCAGCAGCTCCAACAACCTCAGCACTTCCAAGAGCCTCAGCAGTTTCAACAAGCACCACCTCAAACGCAGCACGAACTGTCCCCGCAGGCTCAGAAGCAGGAGCCGCCGCAGCACCATATGGCCGACATCACGGTGCAGATCCCTCCAAAAGCGGAAGCCAACGAGGGACCGACTGCCCCCACAGAAGTCCCACATGCACAGGCGGAGGTCGAGCCAGCAGTTCAGTGCCCAGTCCACCCGGGATTGGCTAAAGTGCAGCAAATCCTCGAAAGAGTGGCTAAATTGGAGCAGGAGGTGAAAAGCTTCAGTGGAAAGAAGAATGATAAGAAATACTTGCTCCTGGAGGAGCTCTTGACCAAAGAGCTGCTGGCATTGGACTCTGTTGACCCAGAGGGCCGTGTAGATGTACGGCAGGCGAGGCGGGACGGAGTCCGCCGCGTGCAGACCATACTGGAGGAACTGGAGCAGCTGGAGGAGCAGCCTGCCGGTGTGACTGGAACGGAGGGAGGCAGTCTGACACAGAAAGGGGAGCCCAGCATGATCAGCGAGAACGTCGAGATGGCGAAGGAGATATCGTAAAGACTGAACCTCAAAAAAGGGAGAAAACCAGTCCACTCAGGCTATTTCTCCTATTCCTCAACATACAGCATTTGTGAAAGTTGCATGCATTGGTTCAAAGTGTTAAAATGTCCATAAAGCACATAATTGATGGTAGCTCAGTGGAACCTTATCGTCCCGGACTTTATTGTTGCCTTTTCTGTTGTTCTAGTGTCTTTAAACGAAAACTGAACTCATCAGTGAGATTTTCACAACACTGTTAAATGTATTATTGTCGAAGTAAGAGGCCTTCGTGTTAACGTGGGAGAGAAAACGAGTATTTTCCTAAGAAATGTTATTTGTAGTTGCCTTTTTGTCTGATTACCCAATGAGATTTTTCCTAATCTAGTCAGAACACAAGTTAGGCTTTGAAGCAGAATGCCTGAGTCAACAGAAGCTAATTCCTCCCAGTGACTGCCATCTGGTGTTGTTGGAGCTGCTTTGTCACAAAAACACAGTGCATTTGTTTACTACATGCTGCTTTAAGGCATATTGCTGATTTTTGCCGTCTTTGCACTTTGCTGTTTCTAAGAAAAAAAAATCAGGGTTCCTGCATGTTTTTCTGTTGAAATCCAATTTTATTTTCCAGACGAAGAAAAAATATGAGATTCCCCAAAGTTCTCTGTTTATTTTAATGAAATTCACAAAATGTAAAACGAAAAAGTTCAGCATATACCACAGATGTTTTAACACTAAGGCTTTAAATATGGAAACTGCTATAACACTAATGTGGAGTGTTGCATAAATGAAGATAGAAGATCCATTTGGACAAGGCAATAACATCTGGAAATCTTTTTTTTTGTCCATATTCTGTTTTATTTTTCATTCCTATCCAGATCTGGAACATTAGAATTAAATTCCAAACCGTTCCAGCCTGTGAAGGAACCCTTAAAGATGCATCATGCTGAAATTCAGCAACACGTCGACTCACAGCGACTCATCGCAGCAGGTTTTTTTCACTTTCTGTGTTAAAAGTGTAAATGTACACTGGTTTTCTTGCTGCTGCAGACCATGATACCAGTATTTCTATGAGATTTCTATGAGTATTTTTGGTACATGAATGTGTAATGTCTACTGGGGGGGATGGGGGGTGTACCTTACTTAAGATGTGAGACAATCAGTAAATATTATCGACTGTCAGAATGTCCTCATACATCAACCAAAGCCACAATCTGTAATAATAACCCATCATGGGCCGTTGAAGCCTTAATGTCACCTCTGTGGAAAAAAAAGACCCAACTAATTCAGTGTCCCACCTCCTGGAACTGTTTAGTTCTACCCCTGAGTTTATCTGAATTCATTTGCCACTCTGAGATTGTAAGCCATCACAGCCTGACATGCACTCACAAATTATGGATCGTGGCTTAGTGCTCATCAGCAGCTGGCAGATTCATAGACAATAGAAAGTCACATTTGTATAATTAAAAATAAAATGTTTTGACTGATTCAGAGTTTCCTGCTTTTATATAACATGTTTATAATTTCCGTGTACAATAAAATATCAAAGATTGTTTACTGTTATATTTACTCCTTATTTTCAAAGACAGGAACCAGTAAGCAGGTCATTAACTCAACTAAAGCTGACCTTATTTATCACATGAAGAGGCAGGACTTGTGTCCCTGTTTGGTCTCCATCTGTTGTCAGCTGCTTTCCCCTCAGGACCCTTTGAATCATGACTGAGCATATTTTCAAGGCCTTCGCCCATTGTCGGGTTAGCGTAAACAAGATGTGACAATTTGAAACTATTAAAAAGTATTCTTTTGTTTGGAAGAGCTGAAGGAGAAATTTGATTTCTTATTTTGAAAATAAATAAATAAAAAATGTCTGCATCTAAATGAACTACAAAACATATAAAATAAATGTAGTGCAGCACATCAGCTCAAACACCTCATGTCAACTGCAAAGCATGGAGGTGATGAATAGGGGCTGTTTTCGTACATTAAGTGTTTGGAACAGTCATAAACTCCCCCTGCAAAGCAAAGATTTCTACATTGAGATGTGAAACAAAATGCAACACCCTAAAGGGGTTGCACAGCTACCTTAAAGCAGTGCAAAAAATAATCTGTTCTAGTTTAATATTTTACGTACACAAAGGTGAAAATCCTTCAAACAGTAGAAACAGCTGCAAATGGTTTCATTTCTATACCATAACCTGAGCAACGTTTTTTAAAAGAATAACATGAAACTAGAAATCTGTTATTTCTACATCAGCAAACATTACTTTATATATATATATATATATATATACATATATATATTTCCCTTAAATTGTTTAGAACAACTGTGGAGGATCATGGGGCTTGTTAACGTCTGGTCCGCTCCATGGATCAGGCCAGACAACAGTTAAATTGAGAAAATGTATGTTTTCTGCTCACCTTTATCAATTATAGTGCTGATCAAAGATAAAGTCTGGTAATTTCTTTCTTTGCTGTTAAAAGATAGTCATGCACTTGCGTCTCTTCATTCCTCAACTTAACCACAAAAGACATTTATGGACTATTTCTTACTCAAACTCGACTCTTGATGTGTTTTTTCCTCTTCTTTTACACAAAAACAGCTTTTATGTCCCATCTTCTCTTCATTCTTTTGGTACCCTTGGTCTGGATAACAGTGAAGCCAGAAATGTTTTATAGGGATGGCTGAAAACTGATGGGAACTGAAGCCATTTAAGGGTCAATCTACACTAATCACATTGTACCAACAAGAAAAAAAATGAGTACAACCTCTGTATTTTCCGATCATATCATTAAAGATATCATAGATTTTCATGTAGGTCTTGCAAATAAATCTACTCACATATTAACACATCTAAGCTGTCTGTATTAAACATGCATGGTTCTCCATAACATACACATTAAACGGTTATGGAGTTGTTCTTTAATTACATAGAAAACTCAGATGAATCTTTCATAATACACAAAAACAAAAGCTCCACTGCTGTCAAATTCTATGTATCTGCTGTCAGATACATAGGCAAGTTTTAGAGAAGAGCGGCCTGCACAGAGCATTGATAGACGGCGATATAAATTAATATAGAGCTAAAAATCATTCATTATATCTAAAATTAAGCTTCTACTTGGGTCAAATGTACTGTACATTTTGTCAATTAGGGGTTAATATATGAACAATTAGGATGCCAAATTAATTAGGGCATTTAACTTGGGACAGTATGGCAAGCCGTTTTAACATAAATTCGGTTTCGTTTGACCATCCATAATTACATTCCATATCTCCTATCCTAAAATACATTTAAGATATCTTGAATTATGGTGGAATTAAATATTAAATTACATTTTAAATTAGAATTATGACTATTCAAAACTAAGATCGAGATATCTTGAATTTACTTTATGACTAGTCGTAATTAAATTGTAGATATCTGAAATGTGTATTTCAGATAGTCAGTAATTCATTCTAGATATCTTAAAATGACGTCTCCATACAAGTTAATGGTAAGACACTGTCACTGCTGCCACCCTCTGGGTTATAAGGGAACTTGTTAAATCAGAAAATCAGCCAACAGGGCAGGCAAATGATTATGGCAACCGTTTTATTTATTTTTTATTTCAAATATCAGCATGCCAATAGCTAAGATTATAAACGCAGGTCAACGTAATCCGATATCAGTTCTTTGGCTGATATTGGGCTGATATCCAATATCAGATCAAGATATCCTTTATTAGCATCAGCTTTTGAAGTGTAATACTTTTTTTTTTTTTATGATGATATACTCTGACAGAAAAAAACTGTTTCATCCCTTGGAACAATTTGATATTTTGCCTTTTTAATTCCTTTTGATAATTATTTAGAAATTAATTTATATCAATAACAACAAATGTTAAGATAGGATCACAGTTTTCATCAGGAGTCTGCTAATTTGGGTGTGTAGCACACTTAATATCCTAAAAGATGCGCACTTACCTTGTTTCAGTTTTTTAAATATTTATGATTCTATTATTATTATTATTATTATTATTATTATTATTATTATTATTATTATTATTATTATTATTATTATTATTATTATTTCCTTCATGAAAATACATTGGGCCTACCCTGGCACCCATGGTAAATGTTGTCTAGAACCTTGTTTAATTTAATTTTCCTTGCAGCAAATGTATTCAGGTTCAAATTACTCCTTTATTAGTGAAAAAGAGAGTCACTAAAAAAAGAAAAAAGTGATTTCAAATGCAAATGTCATATTTGAATCATAGAATTAGAAGTCCAATTTCAAAAACATTTACTAATTGTACATTTTAAAGTTCATTATTAAAGAGGAACTGTAAATTATATGTATCAGTCTATTGTTAAATGCTGCAAATTAAAAATTTATTTTCAAATCCTATTCCTAAAAAGAGATTTTAAAACCATAATTCATTAATCTTATTGTAAATACCTTTCTAAATTACCCTTTTTGATGTTCCACTGTAAATAACTATCTCCCACTATAAAAACTCATCATAAATATCAGTTTTTAATCGCTAACCAGGTCTTACGTGACTCATTAAGTGACTCAGAGATTGAAGAGTTCAGTTTTATTTCTATCCGCTCCCTGCCTTACCTGTGATGACGTTGATGACGTTGACGCCGCGTCACGTGTTGCTGTTTGGAGCAGGAAGCGTCGCTTACGTCCCGAACGGCGAGTCCGTTCCCCCCCAATCATCGATGAGTGTCAGAGCTCGCGCTGCCCCGGTGCGTGTGGGAAGGCTGTCGCTCCTCCTGTCACAGGAACTTTGAATATCAGTATGTAGAGGCGGAATAAGCAAAACAGACACGGATCCAGCGGCTGTTAGCTGTGGACGCAGCTAGCCGCCGTATCCCATCAGTGGGCAGCCGTTGAAGAGAAAACGAGCTAACCGCGGCTAGGCTAGCTCCGGTGTTCACCTCCGAGACGAGGAAGAACCGCGACTGGTCCCTGGAGACAGATTCGGTTACGGGGGTTTGGTTTGAGAAGAAAAGGGGGATTTAAAGAAAACAATGGAGCTATTTCAAGCTAAGGACGAGTACATTCTTCAGAGCGGGGACCAGGCTCTGTGGTGCAGCAGGAAGGACGGCAGCATGGCACTCAGACCTGGTAGGTACTGATGACAGCTGAAAATGCCCTGATGGCTTTTATCACAATACCCCCACTATGTGTCTTCCTTTTATTATTTCGATTCGTCTTTCTTCCCCTGTCTTCTCAGACATCCGCTCGCCTCGACTTGAAACCCGATATTTATCAGTAAATCTGATCAAACCGGCTGATCTGTGTCAAATTAAATAAAACCCTCCTTTTGACACGGAGGGACTGTTTCTAATGTAAATCCTCTCTCTAGCAGAGTGCCCACACCCCGATCAGACTCCAAACTTGTCAGCCTGCTTCTCAGGTTACAAACCGAGGCTTGAATTTAACCGCTTTTATTGAAACACGCCACTATGCAGGAATGTGCAGCAGTAAATAACAAACACAGCATGTGTTCAGGAACTGATACCACCATGGGAAAGATCACAGCTTTGCCTCATTGCTATAAGTTTTCTGGCTGATATAATTTCTTGATTTACAGTTCCTTTAAAACGTGCAGTACCTTACTTTGGATGTATTGCTTTAATACAACCATGTTTTAAACAGAGAACCCTCTAAATTAAAGGCTTCAAGTTAGTTTTAAGTAATTTAATTCAATTAATCTCAAGGTAATTTACAGTTCACCAGATCATATAGTCAAATTGATTCAAAGTTTTCTATCTAAGGAAAACCAGTTGATTGCATCGACTCATTGACTCCAATGCAATCCCTAACACTAAGCATGCTTGTAGCGACAGTGGAGAGCAAAAACTCTATTTTAACAGGAAGAAACCTCCAGCAGAACCAGGCTCATTGTGAGCGGCCATCTGCCGAGGCCGACTGGGGTTTAAGGAGACAGAAGCAGAGATACAAAAAGCAGCTGTAAAAGGCAGCCCCGTCCAGGAAACACACAGCCAGGCAGATGAGCTTCGAGCCAGCTCCCATGTGAGAGGAGGAAGAGAGCACATCCAGCCAGTCACAGTCAGAGAAACAGGACTACACTGAAAAACAGACAGGTCTCCAATATCTATAAACAAAGGTGTTGATGGCAGCAGCACAGCTTATATATTTCTTTTCCTTTTGCATTTTACGCAAAAAGTACTGTAGCTACTATCAACCACCTTTTTGTCGCTTGTGGGTGCGGGGAATCTGGAATTTAACACGCTTAAAAGAGGATGTCGAAACCAGGATATAAGGTATGGGCGTTCCCATTTATTGAAGTACGTTTGTATATGAACAAACTTTCCAAACAATCCGAGTGGCGGTCTTTACAACAAGTGAGATGGACAGGTAACTATGGAGAATGTGAAAATAACAGAATTTAACCAGAGGACGCAGGCTATTGTGGGCCTAAGAAAGCGGTAAAAACCGTATGACCTCCTGTCACCCAAAACCCTTTCTGCCCTCTCACGTCTTACCTATAAAGCCTTCCCCTCCACACCGCCACCAGTGGTAGAGCAGAATATAGGTCACCACCACCCAAAACAAATAACCCAGAAACAAACAATACCTAAACACCAACAACTATAAATGGCTCCTACAAGTACAACATCCTTTTGTATAAAACCCATTTAGATTTGAAGTAAACGTTTTGACTTCTAACTTACAGCTCTCAGGTTTGGGCATGGACAAACCAGGTAGACATATGCTGCATTCAGGGACATACCTTATTTTCCCCTAACTTACTGACAACAGTTTAGACCAGGGGTCTTAAACATTTTCCAGACTGATGGCGAAATGGAGCGGGGACCCACTAATTATATATATTGTTTGAAATTGTGTTACTGTATATCAAACTGGTCCTATAGTCACTCTATTACAGATGGAGTAATGTAACAAAAGTATTTTCACCCTGGGATTATTAAAGTATTTCTGATGTTGAATCCTGGTTGATGGGACAGGTGTTGTGAATGAAACTGCGCCCAGCTTGAAAGAGCTCCTGTGTGTTACTGAATGTGTGCATTGATGAATAAAAGACATCTTCTGCCTCCATTTATTCCAAAAAACATAAAAAAAACAATCCTCTGGACTTGGTTTCCGAGTTTAAAGACGTTTCGCTTCCCATCCAGGAAACTCGGAAACCAAGTCCAGTGGATTGTTTTTAATTTTTTTCGGAATGACTATGACCTGGATGACTGAGAACCTTCACCAGCTTATTGCCTCCATTTATCTATTTACTACAGTGTATTGAATTCGTGTTAACCTTTATTTAAAGACATTTCAAATAGTGGAAAAAAATTGTAGGGGGGAATATAAAGATAAGTCTAACCAACCAAAATTTTTGCGACCCCATGCAGTACCTCCATGGACCCCCTGTTTGAAGACCTCCAGTTTAGACTAATTAATAAGAGTGAAGATTGCCACAATTATAAGCTTTAGAATAATTCAACGAACCATCGTCTTTTCATTTTTTCTATTGCTTTCATTAACTACACTAAAATGACCACGGTTTAGGAAATGTCAGAGGATGATGTCATGGATTTGTACTTTTCTGACAACATCTGAGGTAAATGGAGGGCCACATAAAGGCAGCATATCAACCGCCATGCTTCCATCATGGAAAACAGAAATCAGGATGGGCATGATAGCAGTAAAAAGGGAAAGTCCAGCCATTTTTCTAAACAGGATAAGCATGACCTATGTCCTGGAGATTAATATCTTTTAGTCACAATTGTCCTAATCAACCCCAGAACAGCGATAAAGGCCTTTTTAAAGAGGAGAGTAACTTTATCCAAGTGATTCCTGGATCAACATGAGCTGAAAGGCCAATTGTGGCTGAAGAAGCCATTCCTCCTGATAATAATTAGCAATTAAACACAGGGATAAAGATTTACATTTTGGAGACATGTGCTGTGGTGTGAGGAAATTGACATTTTTGTAAATAGAATTTTTTATGATGATAAACTATACTCTAAAATAGGGATGCACGATATTGGGATTTTGGCCGATATCCGATATGCCAATATTTTAAAACTCATGTAGCCGATAACCGATGTCGATACTGATGTTAAAGCTGGACAAAAATAAGTAGTCATTGACAATAACACTTTTGTT
>NW_015150464.1:1068508-1071907 GCF_000732505.1 Cyprinodon variegatus
AACAAAAGTGTTATTGTCAATGACTACTTATTTTTGTCCAGCTTTAACATCAGTATCGACATCGGTTATCGGCTACATGAGTTTTAAAATATTGGCATATCGGATATCGGCCAAAATCCCAATATCGTGCATCCCTACTCTAAAACAAACAAAAAAATAATTAATCTTCAAAAGCCTTCTGTAAAAAGACGCAGGGTAATTAAAGGATAAAAAGAGACTTCATTTTTCAATCTTTGTTGTTTTTGTGCACATTTTCTATCCCAATATTGACCTATAGGATGAAGAAAATTTAGCAAGACTGAAACGTGTGGAAATTTTTCATCCAAGGCTGACAGAAATAACCAGATCTAAAGTAGCAAAAGCTTTTCCACCACCGTTATGAGACTAATCAAAATGACCACTTATTCAGATTTAGTTGCATCACTGCTATATCAACCACGATGGATATAACCTGATTTAACGGATGCATTGGCAATTTTCTCACTAGCTTTGAACTATTCGATATCGTTATAATAGCTTCGATAATGCACAGATATAACAGAAGCAGACGCTGGCTCAAACTCAGCCACTCACCTGTTAAGGTACTTTTCCAGTGACATGTTTACTAATGCTAGCTTGGTTCATGTGTTATTTGTGATGTCATCAACTTCAACACACACAAAGCAGGGTCATTTTTTTACTTGTTTTTTTTACACAATATATCTGGAGTCATTTGACATTTAATCGAGATGAAATCCTTTATAACCCTCCTGTATTTTTAATATTAATTTACATATTTTGGGGTAAGAAACGTAGCATTAGAGGGTATCGTTAAATAAAGATCAGTCTTCAGATATATTATTAAAGATGATATGTAATCTAAAGTCTGCAGATTTTAGCCATACTTCTCTGAGTCAGTGGGCGGGGCTTCCACGGCTCCTGTCACTATCAACCGGCTAACCAATCAAATGCTGAGGTTTATTTTTTTAGAGCAGCAAAGGCAGTTTGATTTATGTGACTGTGCAACGTAAACCAGGAAATATTTACCAACTTAAATAATGTGATATTTTAACTTGGGTCGTGTTTAAAGAAAAAAAAAATGTTTTTCATAAAAGAAAAAAATTAAAATAATAAATTCTGAATCGACTCTGACATTATTTCCTAAAGATTTGAGTATAAAACCAAAGACTGATTTTCAGGAAATTTATGTTTTACTATCCTTACAGCCACCATTAACTACCATTTCTTTATTTGTTTGCTGTTAAATGTTACTATAATACTAGTATCCATATAACTACACAGTCAGGTTATTTTTTTTAACCAGCAATCCAGTTTTAAAGGTATACTATGCAAAAAAAGTAAAAGTGCACTGTCGTAAATATGCTCAGCTGTTCTCCTGGTTTCTCCGTCAAGCCAGGCGCGGTTGTTTTGAGCTTAGCAGACTGTTTTCTCGCTGGTTTCGCCATGATAACTGCACAAATATCGCCAGTGCGCTAGCAACGAGCATGCCCTCACTGGGGGCCTGTAGCAGTTCTCGCCGTAAAGCAAGACCGACTGTCGCGATGCACGAGACTTCTGAGCCTGTGGGTGCGGGCGAGGGCTCCTGCAATCGCAAGTACGGTAATTCCCCCACAGACCACCAGGGCGGCCGAGAAAACCTTTGTTCGACCTGAAATGACTCATTTAATCATCCAAAACGTTATGGAACACATTAATTAACTGAAAAATGTTGCATAGTATGCCTTTAAATGAGATTGGATTGAATTGGATAGAAACCAAAATAGTTTATTCTAAATACTGAGAATTACAATTGAATCAATTATTGACATTTGGATCGATACAAGCCGTAATTTTAATATTTAATAGCTTTAAAAAATTAACATTAAAAGAGCCCCTTTAAAATGAAACCATCAAATGTACTTTGGTACTTCTTTGTGCTGCTCTTCTATTTGATAAGTCAGAGTGAAAGCTTATTGTGCACCTTTGGATCAATAAAATGATTAAATGATAATAAAAAAATAAAAGCTTAAAACTATAATAAATTACACATTTTAATGTTTAACTAAATTATTTTCTAAGTAAATTTTACTGCTGAATTACCGTGCATCTTATTTATGACAGTTACTTGTTTTTTTTTTCAGTAAGAAGATGTAAAATATTTAATGTGCAGTTTATTTAGAAAGCTCTCTCTGTATTTAAAGGAGTTAGACATTCCTAACTGCAGCAGGATTTCTGATCCTGAAGAAGAGTTTTTGTTGAAGTTAGCAGAAGGCGCAGCACATTATCCTGCGTGTCAGCTGTGCAGCCGGCCTGAACGGGGCTTTGGTTGCACCGCTGTTTCATTATTTAATTGGAAAAAGGGTTTCCACTCCTTGCTGAGTTTCCACTCCCCTTTGCTCTGCAGCAAGGCGGAAAGGATTTCCATGATATTTAACTTTCCAGCAGGATATTTTGTATTTTTCTCTGCACTTCTTCTGCAGGTCTTTCCTCTCTCTCACACACACCCGTTGCCACACCCTCTGTCTTTACAAATCTTTTTTTTTTTATTAAGTATCCATTAATAACACTGAACAGATAAATAAATAGAAGCTTTTTCTTCTTTATTAAATTAAACTACATTTACTTTTAGTTAAAAAGCCTTTTCTTCCTCTCATCACCTGTTTGGAATGAATACAATCCTGACTAGTTGTTACCTTCACTCCTGCTGAAAAATGTAGACCAACGCTTCTTGTTTCTGTTTCTCCTTTTTAAAACAAGTCACTCAAACATGACACATTGAAACAGGTTCTCACGTTCAGACATCTAAACATCTTATTAACTGTTTAGGTCATGTGTTGGATCAGTTTTGGATCATCTTATAAGTAATGCTCCTGTTTTTTTTGTGTGTTTTTAGCGACAGACTTGTTGTTGGCGTGGAACCCGGTGTGCATGGGCTTGGTGGAAGGCGTCATTGGAAAGATACAGCTTCACACTGGTAGGTGGAGAATGAAAACCATTTCAGCTGTTTTTGGTGTGTCCTTTTTACACAGGGCAGACAAGTTCTGGCCTGTATTTTTCCACGTGTGTATTGCCGGTGTTTGGTATGTTTGTAATTGGTAAAGGTGTGGGAAAAAAATGTAACTGTGTACTGAGAATGAATGAGCTGAGCTCTCATCCTGGTAGGGCCTCAGATTCGGATCTTTCCGAATGGAATTATCACTATTAAATGAATGCACATGACTAAGTCTGATCTAACCTGCAGCTTCCTCTAGTCTTATAGGCAATGATGTGTAAAACCTTCAAACTTATTCATCTCTTAGTGGCATAATCCAACAATTTTGAGATCCTTGAAAATTTAGAAAGATATAACCTTATAGTTGAGAGCTCTAGAAAATTAAATCAAATGTTAAGAGAATCTGTACTTTTTATATATATGTATAT
>NW_015150464.1:1073418-1074941 GCF_000732505.1 Cyprinodon variegatus
CAAACTCCCTGAGGAATGCTTCCAGCACCTTGTTGAATCTATGCCACCAAGAATTGAGGCAATTAAAAAATAATAATGTACATCAGAATGTACATCAATGTACAGTATGTCCACACAAAATCTACATCTGATGTACATTATTATTTTTTCCTTTTTTGGAACCTCAAGAAAAAAAAAACTTCAGAAATAAACCTACCCACCCTCTCTCTCCATGTAGCAATATTACATTTAGCATTAACCATATTTTTACAGGCCAGAATTAAGAAAAAGGGATAAAACAATAGTATTGGAGTATTTGAAACATCACAGTAAAGATCAATACTGATTAGTCTCCCAGGTCTAATCTGGTTAGAATGTCCAGGAAGGGAGTCCATATGCAGTCAAATTTAGCTAATGTCCCATGAATTGAATGGAGAATTTTGTTCAGGAGTGCAGCAGAGAATCTGTATTTTAGCAAATCACCGGGGAAGCCATTATCTGGAAGCCTGCTGTTAATGCTTAGAGGATAGGAAAGCTGTCGGTCTTCAAAGAGAGGATTGCTGACCATTCCTTGCTCTGTTAAGATCACTCAGGGTCTAGGTTCCTCTCTTATGCAGATCACCACACAGGTTTTCTATATTGTTGAATATTCATCCCCCTGAGTATCGATCCAATCAAAGTTATCTTTTAGAAGCAACAAGAATCTCATTTGGACAGTCCTGATAATATAATTGTAATTTCATTACAACCTATCCAGGCTCATTGGAACTTAGAGAGGAATGCTGGCCCACAACATCATAGATCCATCACTATAAAGGATGTGGTCTAATTGAACTAAAGTTTTAGTTCAAGTTTCATAAGTGTAATCTTTGTTTCTGTTGATGGTAGGACAGAAAAACATTTTGTTCTCCGACATGCTTCTGAAATAACAGGTAAGCTTTTAGTTGGTACCTAATGATTGTTATGGAGACTCTGATCCCATCTGAGGTCTTGGTCCAGCCTCCTAAGTTACTAGAACATCTTTAAATATTTTCTGCTGCATTAAAGCACAGACTCATGGTGCCATACAATCTCAGTGTTAAGTGCAGTGGAAGCAGTTCCCTACAAAGTTTGTATTGCAAACATTGATTTTGTGATGTCATTAGATGTATCAGACTGTGCAGCCATACTCTGACTGTAAATACGGGAGAGATTTAATGAATAGCTGTTGCCTTTTATTAGTTTTTCAATTCCTTTAGGTCATCACTTATCTACCTTATCAAAGGTATGTTCACCTTTCTTTACGATTTGAAGATTGGGTTAAATAAATTGGCTTATATGTCATAATGCCTTGTTTAAACTCAAAGAAGCAAAACATTTGAGACTAATAAGTCTAGTTTTATTGACTTTTCCATCCATGTGTTGCTTAATATGGCTATTAGTGCGTGACTGGTGCCTATTAGGGGTGAAGAAAAAAAATTGATTTGAGCTCAAATCGCGTTTCTAACATTTAAAGATTCAGAATCAATTCTCATTTTCTTTAAAAACAACTTTTTTTTGTGTGG
>NW_015150464.1:1077022-1082813 GCF_000732505.1 Cyprinodon variegatus
ATCGTGTGTCCCTAATTTTAAGAGTAAAAATACTCATTCCATGGCAAACTCTCTCATTTACCTACTCAAATCAAGGGTGAATAAACTTAAATTAAGAAATTTTTACTTATTTCTAGATCGTTTTTCAAGTGCAGGCGTTCGGACTATGCATCCAGCTGCAGTTAGCGACAGAATAGCGATTCCCTTGTTTTCCCATAGAACATGAGTCACACATCAGCCCAGCCTCTACTGATCCTTCCTGGATTAAAAAAAGCGGCCTGTAAATATAATATCTAATGCATTGTTCTCTTCTTTGAAACTGTTGCACTTAAACAGACCCTCCCTGCATTTTATTCACACACAAACTCATCCGCTTTGTGTGCCTCTGCTAACCGTCTATCTGTTGAATTTGATACAACAGAAAGATTGATTTGTGTAGTTTTGGTTCAGGTAAAATACTGAATGCTTGAAATTATTTTTTTAGTTCATCTTTAGTTTTAAACTCATTTAGTTTTTTTTTTTTATTACTTTCTTTTTTTTGATGATGTTTATTTTATATGTGTTATATGCTGCAGGTAGATAAAAAAAGCATGACATAGATATATTTTTATCAGATATGGACCGGTTTCTTCACACCTCTCAGCATTAGCAGTTCTCTACCTCTGACATCGTTTCCCCTTGTCTGTTATTTTCTTCTTTGGGCAGACCTTCCGCTCGGCCTGGTTTTAATCCGCCAGAAAGCACTCGTGGGCCATTTGCCGGGCAACCACAAAGTTTACAAGATCACCAAAATAGCCGTTATCCCTTTGTCTGACGAGGAGCCTCAGGAGCTTGAGCTGGAGGTAAGCTGAAAGTGCTGCTGAAAGTGGTAGAAAATAAGTTGATCCAAATAAAATCCACTCCTGAATGACATTAAAGATAACAGCAAACAGGCTGAATGTTGCTAAGATTTCAGTTTTTCAGGGGGGCGTCTTGGATGATGAGACTGAATATTTTCAAGTGAGTAATAACATAGGAGGAGCCTAATTAGAGAAATAGACTTTAGCCCTTGTCCTGTACTTTGTCCTTGAGCTGCAGAAACAGTCTGTCTTCCTCTGCACGTAGAAATCCTGCCAATTAATGTAGATATTAGATCAAAGTAGAACAGTAACTTCCAAATGTATCCCTGCCTTATTACGTTTTTTCACATTTTTCTCACGTTAAAACTACAAACTTCAATTTTTTATGTGATCAACCACCAGAAGCTAACGTGGCATTTAATAAACGTTAGGAGAAATCCAGCTGTTCTGTGGATTCTAACCCTTTAAGGTGAAAAATAGCAGGGTTCTCACCAGGGTGTGTTTCTAATCTCCTCTTTTGTAAAATGTTCTCCATATTTGGAAGTTGTTTTCATATCTCTTCTTAAAATGCAAACTATCAGATCGACCCAGTGAGATGTTGCTCTGAGCCAGCCGCAGACATGGAAAGAGGTTGAGCAGACGCATCACTACAGGAATGATGCTGCGTTTTATTCAGTAGAGGAAGAAAAAAAACCCCACTCTGACCGTGAGGTGGTTCAGCCTGACATACCAGCTGTTTAGGAACCTGGACCCTCTACCACTTACTTGTTCTCGAGGTCTTAGTCTGAGATAATGAGTCTGAGGGGTGCAGGGTGGGCCGGTGGTCCATGTTTCCGTAGCGCTGATAAATAAGGAGGTAAATGTGTTTTAAAACATAACTTGGTGCAGTTACTAGGGGTGTAAATAATAATCGTTTTGTATCGATGCATCGATCCAACAGCCGACGATCCGATGCATCGATACGTCCGTGAGAGAATCGATTCATGTTTTTTTTCCTCCGGTCTATTCTTATCCATTTTGCTCCCGGACATATTTCTCCCTCCTCTGCTGCGGTGGCGCTAAACCTATTGTGCCCTCCTACCTCGCTTCCTGGTTATAGTCTTACAGCAGTGTGTTGCAGTGAGCTTGACACAGACATTTTTGATTTATGCTCAATATTGAAGCGTGGTCTGTGCTACACACTGTGGGTGTAGATACGGCCGAGGCGGCGAGGAAGTGGGGGCGAGTTTAGTCCGACGACGGAGGGACATGAGGGCCAAAAAGAGCGGAGATCCAGGTGGAAAAAGGGTCCCAGCGTTCTTGCGCACCTCGCTCTTCTAGCGGGTCAAACTTCACGAGTTGTTTTCCACAATTTCGGTCATAAAAACAAAACAAGCCGGCCTCCTGTCTGCGGCGCTGTTTGCGGTCAGCTACAGTTTGGGAGAGGAGCAGCGGAGCGTCTATGGAGGGGCGGGGACGTCTGGAGCCGATGTGTTGAATTGCACTCATTGCACTGATTTTGTGCAGTATTTTTTGATGCAAGGCCTTTGAGAATCTATAACGCAGGGGTATTATTATTATTCAGTGAATGAGGTTTTAATAGGAATAGGTGGAGTGCAACTTTTCTACTGCTGTTATTTGCTGTTGTTTCTCAAAAAAATAGCATAACAATATTACAGCTTTCACTGATTTATTTCAAATTTGAAACATTGTCTAACCTTTAAGGTGTACAAAAATAAAAAAAATTATAAAAAAAAGAACCAATTAATCGAATCGAATCGTATCGTGGTGTATTCTTGAGTATCGAAAATGATCGAATCGCTGGGTCAGGAAATCGATACTGAATCGAATCGCCATGATGGATGTGATTTACACCCTTAGCAGTTACACACATTAAAATTCCGGCTATCGGCCTAATTCAAGCTTAATCTTGACAACTTTTGTGTGTCAAGTCATCGCCCTGAATGCGCTAGCCATAACCCCAAGAAGAGGAAGCTCACATGTCGGTCAAAAGGCTGAAAAGCTAATAAAAAACAAGCTAACCTAAAGACCTGTAGACTTTAGACTGGGATGGAGTTAAGCCTCCCAGCTGGACAGTGACCCTAAACATGGAGCCAGAGCTTGGATTTACAAAGCAGAATCCTGTTTGATTCAGTGTAGTGTTTTTCCCGGCTGACTTTGAGCTTTTTAGCAAAGAAGAATGAGCAGAAATTCCCGTAGATGTGGAAATGGACCCGGATGCACTGGCAGCTGTTATCCTGTTTGCCAGGTTTATTGACTCAAATTATATTTGCTTTCTTAAATTAGGAGAACGGGATAGAAAGGCACACAGCAACTTTTTATGTGTCATAGTTTATTTTTTGCTTTCGGCCTTGTGTTTTCCTTTTGCCTCAGAATTTTCTCCACTCTGTCTTGCTCTAATGTTAAATCCAATCATGTGCCTTGAAGTTTGTAGCTGTAGCGTGACAAAATGTACAAATGTTTGAGGTTATGTTAGTAATGGTAATTCATTCCCCTTTAGCTCCTGTTTGCTGGAAATTTTTGCCAAATTCTCTGAGCTGATTTTTTAGTGTTTAATGAATCGCTTACAGCTTTGCAAGAAGCATCACTTTGGAATCGACAAGCCAGAGAAGCTGGCCCAGTCACCTGATGAATCAAAGTTCCTGATGAAAACTCTAAGCCAGATCAAATCCAACGTGTCCGTCCCCATCAAGAAAAAGGTATTTCTCTTTAGACTGATCTGCCGCCTTCCTTATGCTCTGACTTTTAAAGCCCCATCTGCTGCTCCTTGTTTTCCAACTCCTTTGCTTCTCACACTTTCTGCTCTTTTCTTTCTCCGCCCATCCAATCCAGTATTCCCCTGCTTTCCAGGTTAAAGAAAACAAAGAGAAGGAGCGCCTGGAGAGGCGGCTGTTAGACGAACTCTACAAGATATTCATGGACTCCGACTCCTTCTACTACAGCATGACATACGACCTGACAAACAGTGTGCAGAGGCAGGGAGACTCTGATAAGTCTGCCTTACCTCTGTGGAAACAGGTGGGAGAGAAAAATTACGTCATGATTCGTCTAATTCTTCCCTCACTGTGACTGATGGTCGTTTTTCTTGGATAAGGTGGATGACCGTTTCTTCTGGAACAAACACATGATCCAAGATCTGATTGATCTTCAGGTAGTATTTATTAGTCTTTTAAAGTTAAGCTCCATAAAGCTTCTTTGCGTATTCATCTGAAAATAAGACCAACGCTGTCCTGTGTGCCTCCCAAAACCATCCAGGTCCCAGAGGTTGACCTCTGGGTTATTCCGATTATCCAAGGCTTTGTCCAGGTGGAGGAGCTGGTGGTGAACTACAACGAGACATCAGACGAGGAGCGGAGCAGCCCGGAGAGTCCGCCAAAGGAGATCATCTGCGTCGATGACATTCATCCTCGCTTCACCGTTGCTCTGATCTCCAGACGAAGCCGCCACCGTGCAGGTAGATCTATGAGGCCTACCTTAGCTCTGGAAGGTGTTGAATTGATGCGTGCATGCTTATTTCTCCATTGTTGCAGTTTAATCTCATATTCTGTAAATTCAGAAGAAGAAAAAATCTGAATAAAATTTGATTTTATTCAGTGTCTGAAAATGATTCCCGCAGTTATCAGAATTAACTGGTGGCGCATCTTCTTGCACGACAATTTGTATGAAACACAGAAAAGCATGGCATTCAAGTTGGGCTTATTTGTCATAACATTATGCTACATGCATGAACCTGTTTATTTCTGCTGTCGGAGGTATAATACATTTTGAAATTATGAAAACTAAAGCCCTGAACAAAATTAATTCAATTTTGCGTCCGATCCTGCAGAAAATCATGTTGGGGGCTATTGTGGTGTTTAGTGCTCATTTAAAGTCAATGGGGTTGATCACGCCTGAAACCATTTTCTGCAAGGGTTTGTGTAGCTCCGACTGAGATAGACCCCAGGTCTTTATTTATTTGGACTACGCAACAATATAGCCGTAATTTTATGAGACTGGCAGGAAGAAAAAAACGGTTGCAAAATAACACATCTGCTTTGTGGGAAAACACAAGATAAAATCCGTCCAAGGCAAGAGAAATCAGTCATGTTTGGAGTCGCGCAGCACATATAAAGCAGGCCGGGCAGACTCCTGCATAAAAAATCAATAAAAATATTAAACAATCAGATTACATTACCTATGATGGTTCAGAAGGACAGAAAATTGATAAAGTAATGATTCTCTTTGAGGCTCGCAGAAACAACTTTGTTGCTTTTATAATCTTTCCCAATCAAATGCTTTTCCATTCGTGGGGCTCAGTGAAAAAAAGCTGCTCACCCTGAGTAGTCGGAGTCTCTCAGTCGGGGATTAAAAAATCTTACCCAACCGGTGTGACCCGGCCTTAAGGCTAGACGCCCAGATCCAGGTTTAACCTAATGGTGCGGTCAGATCCATGGTTGGCAAAGAGCAACCCTATCCAGTTAAGAGTCTCTTTCCTGTCCTACCATCACAAACACTCATAAGAATATGTTTATTAAAAAGAAGGAATCTTATTATTTTTCTATGTATTTGAAAATAAATTGTGAGGGAAATAACTTTTTGTTTTTATGGATATGTGTCTGTTATATTTGGGTTATTTTTGGCTAAAGTGTTTGGAACCTTCGCAGTAGAGGGTCTGTGATGCTGTGGGACCATTTCTCTTCCAGAGGCCCTCAGGACTTTATGACGGTGGATTACATTGTGAGCTCTTAGAAATGCCAGCGCGTGTTTTAAATTACAAGGCGGTGGATTTTATGAGAAAACTGAGAGTTGGTTATTATAATAGCACAGTGATCTAAATCGCTGTCTTTTCAATCCTTCTCATGAGTTCATGATTGGGTCACATGGATTTAGGCGAAGCAATCTGAGTCCTGCAGGAAACCAACCCCATTGGACCTATACCTGCTGGTTAATCCAGACCCAACCTGATTTAAAACATTTATAAATTACCGCATGTT
>NW_015150464.1:1083396-1088239 GCF_000732505.1 Cyprinodon variegatus
GTAAAATATGTGAATCAGGAAATTGTCTATAAACCAAACTGAATGATTGTTGTTCTCTACTTCAAAAAACTATTTACATTTTAAAATAGAACAATGTACTATTTTTTATATATATATATATATATATATATTTTTTTTTTTCATTTAAAAATTCAATGTATAACATGGATGCATAAAAACCTGATTTTATTTCAGTGTTAAATTCAGTTTAAAGTAACAGATTATAATTAAAAATGTCTCTGGACCTTTACTGGTTGATGATTTTCTTTATTCAGACCCCGCTGGTTTTTAATTGGTTACCCCTGACCTGGAGAAATTGTGCAAAGAGAAATGGTCAAAGATCTCTTTTGTACTCTGCTCCAACATTGTAAAATGTTACAGAGGAAAACGATCTGCTTCTAATTAAACAACTTTTATTGGATTCGTTTTTATATTTCTGTTATTTGATTAGGTACAATGTAAAGGAAAACATTTAATCAGTACTTTGCTTCTCAGCTCTTGCACATTTCCTGGAAAGGTAATCTTAAATTAGAAATGGTATTTGTGCAGAAAAAATTATGAAAGGTCATGTGGATGCTCATTTCATAATGTTATTGGTGTGAGAATTTTTCTGCAGTGCAAAATTAATTGATTTCATAGAATTTACTCATCTAGAGGGTTCTTCACCTGAGATGTGTTTGATGTAGAAAAGGAGAAGAGTAGTAATGCGTTCTGTTTCTTTGTAAAGGGATGCGTTACAAACGTAGAGGAGTGGACACAGACGGCCATGTAGCCAACTATGTGGAGACGGAGCAGCTGATCCACGTGCACAGTCACACTCTGTCCTTTGTGCAGACCCGAGGGTCTGTGCCGGTCTTCTGGAGCCAAGCAGGGTATCGCTACAACCCCCGGCCACGCATAGAGAAAGGTCAGTAGAAGTAAAACATCTAAACCAAGGAGATGCTGTTCTTTGAGGTTTCTGTTTAGCACAGGATTGGGATCCTTTGTGGGGAAAAAAAATGCTTCAGAAATCATGAATGCTCAGCAGGACCTTTGATGTCTTATAGCCCATGTTCTTTCATATGATCAAATGTTGCTCTCGTCCTGCAGGGGAGAAGGAGACGATGCCTTATTTTGCGGCTCACTTTGAGAAACAGCTGGAGCTTTACACCAAGCAGGTTGGTTTGGTTCACCAGGATGCAGACATGTCGGGGGTGGAATTGCACCTAGCTTTCAAAAGGAAAAAGAAAAAAAAAGGCTGGTTTGGATGGGGATATTATTATTATATTATCCCCTTAGGCATTTTTTTTAAATTATATTTATTGTCAGAAACATGGAAATGTGACAGGAAGAAGCATATGAAAGCACAGGAGCATGTCTTCGCCATCTTGACAGCCCGTTTCCTTATTTCAGGTCATCATCAACCTGGTGGATCAGAACGGGCGTGAGAAAATCATCGGCGACACGTATCTGAAGCAAGTCCTGCTGTACAACAACCCAAACCTCACTTACGTTTCCTTTGACTTCCACGAACACTGGTGAGAGAAGCGCCGCCGCATGAATGGGCTTTATTTTCGAACAGCACGCAGTCTTCACTTCTTCTTTATGCTTCTTACTTCCTGTTTCTCAGTCGTGGAATGAGGTTCGAGAACGTACAGATACTGACAGATGCCATTTCTGACATCATCACTGACATGAAGTGGGCCTGGTGAGTTTAATATTGATATTTGGCACCTTACCGTATAATAAATGGAGAACCATTCCTGATACTGCTTTAACAGGCAGTAGAGAGGAGAGGAACTCTTGACTTTCTCCCATATATAATATAGCAACACATTGAAACATAACTCCATCATAGGAATTCAAGTTTTCTGTTAAAGCAGAGAGAGGACACCACATTCTGCTCATAGATAAATATTTGTCTTGGTTTCTTTCATAAAATCTGGAGCAGTTCATTTTTACTTCTGGTATCTACGACAAAAAAAAAAAACAGAAACTGTAAATCTCCAGTAATGGCTGACAAAAATTTTATTTCAAATCAAATTAAAAAGGTTTTCAATGCATTTTTTTCTCTTTGTTAAAACTATGCCTGTTTTATTACCTACCGTATTTTCACGACCATAAGGCACACAGTACTAAAAGGCGCAGTCTCAGTTATGTGTGCCATTACTGTATTTAACACACACATAAGGCGCACCGGATTAAAGGGTGCGGGTTTTATATACAGGTACATGTCCTCTACTACGTTTAAATACCTCTACTGCGTATTTGAAAATAGAGCGGGAGCAAAACTGAGTATGATTGTGCTTTATTCATGTATTTATTACAAAGTATTAATCAAACCCATCAAAGTCATCATCCTCTGTTTCTGAATTAAACAGCTGCGCTAAATCAGACATGCCAATTTCCCCTTCTTCGCTGTCAGAGTCACTTTCCGTGGCGTGCGGCTCCTCGGAAATGATGCCGGCTTTTGCGAAAGCTCGAACAACAGAGCCAGCAGACACGTTAGTCCAAGCATCAACAATCCATCCGCAAACAGTGGCGTAACTTGCCCGGCGCTGCCTTCCGCTTTTCGTGAAGCTGCGGTCTCCGTCGGTCATCCATCGCTCCCACGCCGCTCGCAGCCTTACTTTGAACAGCCGGTTCACACCGATGTCGAGCGGTTGAAGTTCCTTTGTCAGACCTCCCGGAATAACAGAAAGCACGGCGTTCATTTGTTTCACCATGTTTTTCACATCGGCTGTGAGATGGGCACGCATGGAGTCACAGATTAACAGCGATGGTGATGCGTGGAAAAAAAAAACACCTGGTCTCCTTACATACACCTCCCTCAGCCACGCTTACATCATCTCCTCATCCATCCAGCCCTTTCATTCGCCTTAATAACGACTCCAGCTGGAAAAGTCTCTTTAGGCAAAGTCTTTCTCTTAAAAATCACCATAGGTGGCAGTTTCTGTCCATTTGCGTGGCAGCCAATCCACGCCCACACTTCACCCTTTAACGTTCTCATGGTGGTCTCAACAACGTCCGCAGTAACAACACACATAGGGCGCACCGCACTATAGGGCGCGCCGCACATTTTGAGGGAAAAAAGACGTTTATATGCGCCTTATAGTTGCGAAAATACGGTAGTATGAGTTAAACCAAGTATTCTGCTTTATCTTTGTTTCACCTGCTGCCAAGAAAAGGCGGGAATCCCCATAGCAACCAGGGGCTGCATTTACTGTTTCCCCCTGGCACTACATGGTTAATTTGAACAATTTGAACATTTCACTGTAAGGTTTTCCACATTCTTTACAGCATAGATTTTTAAAACTTTTCAACCTTTGATGCACAAAAAGGTACCAGTCGACCCAAAGTACTGGATTAGTACACAAACGCCTCTATATATCAATTAACCACAGCTGTAGTAATATTATAAACGGCATCAACAACTTAAGTAGCTGGTTTTGTTAATTTTTAAGTGATACTTTTCCAACTTTTAATCACAAATATTTCGTTTAATTTCTGAAGGGGATAATTCCTTCATAATAAAGTATGATAAAGGATTGAAACGCTTTATATCGGGTTAAAATATGGAATTATTTTATTTTCAAATTATAGTCAACAGAAACTGTTCAAATTAGTTGTATGTAATGTTGGATTATTATTAGAGAAATATCATTTATAGGCCTAGACTGTATTCAAAACTGAAAAAGCTCAGAACTTTGATTCTTATCAAAATAAAAGCTTGGTGTGATTATTGCAAAGGAATATTCTGACTGATTAGTCGAACAGAAGCAGTTCACAAGCAGGCTTCAAGTTAACATGAAATAAAAATCTAGACTTTATCTACACTTTATCTATGATGGTCAGCTACAGCTGGTTTTAAACTGTTTCACAAATAAAAGTTCATGATGATAACTAATTTCTGAGAAATCTGAGCTAAGAAATTAAGGCACGTTAGATGGTGGCCTTCAAAATAAAGCTCCCAGATGATTCCTGATGGAAATATTTTGGTCTTTTGGGTCTTAGATTTGGTAAAAAGGTGTTTCACTACCCCTTTGTGTCTCTAAATAACAACTTTAGTCCATATTTGGTCAATATATCACTGGGTTCTTTCCAATGGGTCATGATTTAGAAGGAACTGTAGCATCAACACTTCAGAGCAGTTTTACTAAATGTGATTATAGTCCAGCTGAGATTCTGTTTCTATGATGCTTTAGGTCTTTAACGTATTTCCATCTGTCAGGGTGGACCAAGCTGGAGTCATCTGCAAACAGGAGGGGATCTTCAGAGTCAACTGTATGGACTGTCTGGACAGAACCAACGTGGTCCAAGCCGCCATCGCCAGAGTGGTGATGGAGCAGCAGGTTAGGCACTTTTCTATGATTTAGCAGAACCTTTAAATCAGGCATCCCCAAAGTCGGTCCTCAAGCGCCGCAGTCCTGCAGGTTTTAGAGGTTTCTCTGCTCCAGCACAGCTGATTTACATTGATAGCTGATTAACAGGCTTTTGCTGAACTGCAATCATCAGAATCTGCTATGCTGAAGCAGAGAAACCTCTAAAACCTGCAGGACTGCGGCCCTCGAGGACCGACTTTGGGGATGCCTGCTTTAAAGGGACCCGTCATGCCCTTAAATATGTTTTTTTAGGAGTCTTGGAGTCTCTATGAGAACAGAAAAATTTAATTGAGGCCACGTCCACACGAAGTCAAAACGAACACGAAATGCTTATATTTTCCAGAACGTTTGTCGTAAAGACGGAGACGTAAAATAAATGTGATCGTCCACACGAATGCATGAAAACGCTGAAAAATGAATGCCAGGCCTGTAAGTGGCGCTGTGGTGCCAAAGCAAAAATAGGCGACGAAATGTTGGGCATG